>NC_066579.1:91471230-91785847 GCF_024323335.1 Lathyrus oleraceus | reverse complement strand
CTCCCTTACAATGAACCCCAACATCTTACCGGACCGCACTCTGATAGTGCACTCACTTGAATTCAACCTCAGTTTGAATTGTCTCCACCAGATGCCCCACTCCTGTTTCGGGACTTTGCTATCATGTCATAGCATAACATTCAACTTCATGATGAATCATATCATGAAACAAAGTCACCATGGCTCTCTGATACAGGCACTGGCGTTTGCTTCTCTGGAGGACGGTCTTCTCTCCATGGTAGCTTGTGTACAACGACATCGGTGTTCAACCCTGGCATATTCTGACATGACCAGGCGAAAGTATCCACATACTCCTTCAACAAGGCTACCATTCTGCTCTCGACTTGCCTCTGAAGCGGCCTCATTTTCACTTCCTTTCTGACCTCGGTGCTTAGAATAACAATCTCAATCCGCTCCGCATGCGGCTGAATCACCTTCTCCTTTTGTCTTGACATCCTGGTTAATTCCAGCAGATCACAGTCTTCTTCGTCTTCTTCTTCAGCAAGATTGCTCGGTTTGTCGAAATCATATGAGGTGTAACCAAATTGTTATCAACGAGATCCGGAGAATTATTTTTGAATTCGGGACGAGACAAATCAAAAAAGAAAAATGAAAACAAACATTGCCATTTTTATTTGTTTTTAAACTGCAAAAATAATTGAAAAACAGGGAACACCGTTTTTTGACTGAAAAACATCCATTTATTAATGATGCAGAAATGCAAATTTAAACATGAGGTGGCCCTTACAATGAGCCATTACGTGTCGGGCAACACGTATGGCTTTCATGCAGATAACAACTGAAAACAGAAAATCATTACTCTTCCGGATGAGTGACAGTGCTGATCTGTTTAAGCCTTCCAGCTTCCTGGTACGCACGATCTTATCCATTGATCAATCTCCCAGTCACTGTCAGTTTCTTTACCCACTATATAGGCGTAATCCGAATCTTCAGTAATTGCACTCACCATCGTCTGACCATGCGCTGGCATGGGATTGGCATCAGCATTCAATGACAATGTAAAATTGAGGGCCTTGGAATCCACCAGGTCTTGGACAGCATGCTTGAAAGCTCTACAACCCTCAATGTTATGCCCAGACGCCCCCGAATGGAATTCGCACTTAGCATTCTCATCGTATTTGGTTGGCCTCTGATCAGGTTCTAATGGAGCTAATGTCCTCAATTGTACCATTCCGAGATCTTTCAACTTCCTCAACAGAAGAGCATACGGTATGGGTGGCCTATCAAATTGACGATCAACCCCCTTTCCTCTTACCTGGTTCCCAGCTCTCTGTGCTCCCGGGCGAGGTGACGGATGTCTCGGTGGTACAGCTGAGCCACCAACAGGAATGGTCGCAGTGGCAGCATAAGGGTGATAACGATCCTTACCGCATTCTCTTTTAGTCTGCGCACCACCTGATTCAACCTTCTTCTTGGGCTGACCACTGTCAAGGGATTTCTTCGCCACAGAGCCAGAGGGATTTGTTACTTCAGATGACGGAGCCTTTCCCTGAACTTTCTCTTTGATCATCCAGCCCTCAATCCTTTCTAATCTCTCGGCCATGGCTTTCTGCCCCAAGGCAAGCCCTTGCACAACCCTGAACAAATCCCTCACCATCTCTTTCAACTCAAGGATGTCGGCGTTGGGAAAATCCATCAGTCTCGGATTTGTGCCTGGTGAAGTATCTGTGAGGGCGTGCTGAGTGCAAAGGTACGACTCAGCGAGCACGAGCAATGATTCCTGCAAAACAGCAAACAGGTTAATATGCATGAATGCGACGTCTACCCATATGAGGAAAATTCGGTCCTTCGATTCTGGTTTCATCGAGACAGATAACATTTTGACATCCATATTCTGAAATTCAAGATGTCTCTCAACCAGATTCTCAATCAATAATACTCCCCATATGGCTAGACGTAGGTTTCATGCAGATGAATGCAAAATGAGAATGATGCAGATGAATGCAATGTGCCATCCTCCAAGTCATCTGATCATCTGTTGCTCTGAATCACAGCCCTGATTTCTGAACCGATCACAACCATCTGAGGAATGTGTAACCATCAATCTGACCTACGGGTTCCGAAATAAACGGAAGACAGATACATCATCATCATCACCACTGGTCTCGGAGCAGACACACCATCACCATCTGAATCGGCCCAGGGAATCCGAAATAAACGGATCCCCACTGATAAATATCTCGGCCCGGGGAATCCTGAAATAAACGGATCCCCACTGATAAATCACGGACAGCACTCCGGCGTCACGGCAACAAATAACCATAAATCTGACTCATAAATATGTCTCGGATCCACGGAACAAAAATTCACCATCTGAGTCACCATCAATCACCAACAGTCACCATCTGTACCTGTTAAAATGATCATTCCCTCCCCACTCACGGGTGTCATCTAGGCCAGGGTAAAGTCGAAAGAAACGCAGCATAAATAACCTTTCGCAGAATACCATCATATACACACCCGAAGTATGTAACGATAATATCCCACCAGGGTCTGAACTGCTCGTGATATCAATGTTCCGCTAAGTGGCGCCATACCACCCGCTTCCCATGAATCACTCTATTCCTAGGTTTCCTAGATTGCACTCATAGCCTGGGTATTGGGCCTTTTACCTCGAGTAACTCCCACCCCAAAACAGAGGAACCACCTGTACAGAGGACGGCAACAACATGATAGTATGATGCATGCAGACATTAATGCAAATATATATACACACTGGTTAGAATAATAAATGCAATAAATCAAACATCACAAGCAACCCAAACTAATCCTAAAACGCTAGGAAGGACTCGCTTAGGGACGATGGACCAGCATAGGTCTACATCGTAACTTCCCCAGCAGAGTCGCCAGCTGTCGCATCCTGCGAAAAATCAACCGGCGAGACTCGAAAATAAAACACACAGAGCCGCCACTAAACGTTATTTATCCCAAGATAGGGAAAGGAAACGCTCAGAGAAACCTGGAAAGACATGGTCTCGCGACCAGAGAGAAAAGGTTCGGGAGTCGGTTACGCAAGGGGAAGGTATTAGCACCCCTCACGTCCTAGGTACTCCTAGGGATCCACGTTCTAAGAAAAGAAAAGGTTGCTAAACATCACACACACACACAAGGGAACGCAGGTGGGGTTAAGAGAAACGGGCTCGATAAGGTATCGCACCTTATGCCTACATATCTTGTCTGGAACAAGAATCAGAGCCACTGTAGTTCGGCTTACGCACGCCAAACAACACAAAACACACAAACAGATAAGGGTGGCAAACATGGAGCCCGACAACCACTGGATGGAATTATGTCGGCATCCGAACCAAAACACACTCAAAAGGGCAAACGTGGAGCCCGACAGCCAATCACTGGGCTTACGTCAGCATCCGAACCCAAACATACAGTCAGATAACAAACAAACACACACAAAAAAGAAAAAGGTTGCCCGGAGAGGTCTCGCACGACCCCCTGCCTACATACCTCGTCTGGAACGAGGATCAGGGCGATGTAGTTCCCCTGAAAGGGACTAAATTGCTAACCAGAAACCGGGGAAAGACACACAACTAGGGAGCTGAGACTCGAGCCTAATGTTGTCATGCATCGTTAACCCTAAGTTCGGTTTTCTATCCTACTTGCATAAGCAAACTAACCTAACCAGGAAAGAAGCTAGCACACAAGCATACAATCATATATCATCAAATGAGAACAGGTATCTCAAACAAGCATGTCAATCAGATATCCACATAACACGCACTATAGCCAAACAAGGGGGCTCAATCAATCGGGTTTGACTGCCGAAGCGAGTCGTCTGTACAGGCTGTTTTTGCTCTTAACCTTGCCATTGCGGGGCTAAGGTGAAGCAGATGATGGGATGAAGTGAGGATGAGACCCCACAGCTCTTATCCCTAACCAGGGAGAGCTGACAAATGAGCATGGGTCCAGAATAGGGGAACCCTTCTATACTCAGTGACTCTGACACAATGTGCACTGCACGGATCTTGGGTTTGTGATCTCAATGCTACAACCATGTAATGGGAGCAAGGAGAAGACTCAACTGAATAGTGGGGGACAGGTTGCTTGTCCCTACCTTCCACCAATTGCCTCCTTAGAGGACTTTCACCTGCTTAGGCTTGAAATTAAACAAACACAATCATCGCCTCTTAAGGAGGACTTCAGACATTTATTTGCCCGGCCCGGTAACAGCCGGGTCTCCAGACTACATGAAGTCAAGAGGACCTACCTCAATGCAAGTTGCTTAAGCAACGCAAAGCAAAAGTTCACAAGGAACTGAGCAACTAAAGTACCTGGAAACAATCAAACTCAGTCAGTACTCACGCAGACAAACTGTACAGCAAACAATCAAACAGTTTAAACAAACTATGCACAAAGCAAGCTCAAGGCTTAAGCCCAAGCTCCAACACCTACAAAACAATGTTATGTTAGTGTACAAACATCCACAACATCAATTAAAATCAACTTGTATCATTCTCCATGTACATTGCTTTTTTGATCCTGAAAAATCAAGCAAATATTAGCAACTAGACCACTAGGCCAAGCCTAGGGTCCAAAAGCAAGAAAAAAGTTAAAACAGCAAGGTATTCATCATCCAACATCAAATTATCATCAAACAAGAGCAAACATCCTTGGTCTCATGTTTATATCATCCATCAAGTTCAATTCATGCACAAAACAATCCATTTTGGTTCAAATGAAGCACCAAATATACAAACAGAAGTATTGCATTCAAAGCCATGCCAAAACACATCAAAAAAATCTCAAATTAAATACACCTAAACAGGGGTCAATCAAGGTCTACCATGTCAAATTTGGGCTTAATTGGGCAAATGGAACCATGTCAATGAAAATCATCAAAAACAGACACAATTTCATGCTTCAATTCACAACATCAATGCATACATCCACTTCAAAAATTCATATCTCATTGAAAACAAAAAAGAAATGGATGAGACCAAAACAGGGAGGTCACACAATGTGTCTAGTTCATGCATATCAAATTTCATGGCCATACAATACAATATGAGGATTTCCCAATCAATCTACCAACATGTATCACATGAGCTTGCAATTTCAATCACCAGAAATGAAAAATCATGATCAAATTGAAAATACAGTGAAAAATCCTACAAAAACTCATCAAGCATCCTAACATGTCAACAAGTCATCATGCAAAATTTCAGCCAATTCCAACATGCATAGGTCATCCAATTAAATTCAACAAGTTGACATCAAGAGGTGTGACACAAATTGTCACACCTATGTTCCAGAATTTGCTGCTCTCTAACCAGGTATCAAAAATTCATGAAATTTACATATAAATAATCCTCAATGAGTCTACAATCATCACAAAAATTTTCAAGAATTTATTTTACATTTTGTGCATTTCATGATCAAATTGGTAGAAGGTAGCAAAAATGGACACATGTGAAACATCCCTAGGTCAAACAATATTTTTGCCATGCACAACTTTGACCAATAGGTCAAAAAAATCCTAAACTCAACAAGGAAGTCAAAGAAACAATCCACACATTTTTCTGAATTTTCTACAATTTTTTATGAATTTTCTAACATTTGTATGATTTTAAGGATTAATTAAATTAATTGAAATTTGACAATGGCATTTCTGTAATTAATGCGCGGGGGAGGGAAACAAGTTATTTGAATTTTCAAATGAAAATGAAGATCAAATAGTAACAGGCCAGCAAACTCCATCGTCTTCCTCGCACAACTCAACCTCCAAGTCCAAAATCGGTTTTGCTCAAAACTCAACCAAATCTCACAAATGAATAACCGTTGGAAAGGTCTCACTCTCAGGATCTCAATCATGTCTACGATTTAACCTACAAGTTCCTAAATCTCACGGATCGATCGACTAAAGTTTCACATTCAAAGCTTCGAGTTCAGAGTTCTCCACCTACGGTTATCCATTTCTAAAACCAACAGCACCACTACGATCTATGATAAACAAGCTACAAAACGCCTATAACCAATTGAAAAATCGTGTTACTCGAATACTAACCTCAATTCAAAGGCAGTCGCGATTCGTGGAGTTTCGATGCTTAATTCCTTGAAACAGATGGCCTAGAAGCTACAAGAAGTTGCATACAAAGCTCAGGTTCGAGAGAGATTGCTCCTACCGCGCTAAATCTTGATTCACCATGGATGAGGCTATGTTGGACAGTCACGATTCCGAGCTTTTTCCAATCCAAACTCCACAAACAGTTTGAGAAGATGATGAGAGGAGTTCAATGCAAGAAGAATTCTCAAGATTGATCAAGAATTGATGATGAATTTTGGATTTGAAGTTTTTGTGTTCTTGAGGAAATTGAGAGAATTGGAAAGGTTTCAGATCTGGTTTTGGTGAATGTGTGATTCTCCTCAAGAGTTTGTTATGATTAAGCTTATATACTTCCAACTAATCAAGCTTTAATCACCAAATTAGCAAAAAGACATGCAATTAGCAAATGTGCATTTACTTAAGCGAGGGCAAAATGGCCTTTTCACTCAAGCCCTGTGACAGCTCATTGACAGCTCATACATTCTCAATTGATATTTGGAGTGTGTTGGCTCAAATGAGATTTTCACTCTTGTGCATGAAGATGGTGCATGAAGTAATATGGACATGAACAGTGCTGTATGAGAGCTCAAAATAGAGTTATGTATTGATACATAACACTTTTTAACAGTATGCATCGATACATAACTTGTTTGTATCAATACAAGGCACTTTTTAACAGTATGCATCGATACATAACTTGTTTGCATCGATACAAGGCACTTTTTAACAGTGTGCATCGACACATAACTCGTGTGCATCGATACATGGCCCTTTTTTGCCTTGCACGCATCGATACGAAATTCGTGTGCATCGATACATGGAAAATTTTGCCATGCACGCCCAGTGGTAATTTGACCATATCTCCTCAACCGTTCATCCGATTCTCACGATCTTGGACTTTTTGAAAATGGGAGAGAAAGATCTACAACTTTCATGTTCAACAAAATTCCATTTGAAGCTTTTTTGATGGTGGAAAATTGGGTTGAAGTCGCTCCAAAAACTGGCCATCCTTTTGGAAACTTGAAACCATAGGTCATTTTTCCTTTTGGAAACCTTTGCTATGACCTCAAATCCTTCAATGTGAGTATTTGAAATGTCAAATGAGACTTGTTTGAACATGAATGGAGTATCTCTTGCCCTCTCCCTCCTCCAAATCCATCAATCCAGGCACAGTTGACCACAATTGACTTTTTCTGACAGATAGATGAATTTGGCTACGCACTGATCAAATTGAGCCCCAAACTCCTGATGAAATGGCTCAACCATGAAACCCTAGCATCCATGAGCTCAATATAATCACATTATGATCCTCATATACATCATAGCCCCCATCTCCTGATTATGCCCCTGATTGGCCCAATGCAGATGATTAAGGTTGACCAGTGGTCAAAACCCTAATCTCAAGGAATATGCTCCAACACTTGATGATGACCAACCATGATTATGATGATGTATCTTTTCAATCAAAGTGAAGACCAACATCCATTGAGAATCACAAAACCCTAATTCACAGCCCAATCCTCAGATGGCCCATGATCAGTCAATAAACCCTAGGCTTGCACTTAACTTCCTCATCTTCTGATCAAGACTTGGGAGGATAGCTTGCATAATGTAACCACATGATATGCAATATGCAATGCCTAATGACCTAAAATGATATGCAAATATGTTAATGCTAGTCCCAAGAGAGGAGGGCAAATTTTGAGGTGTTACACTTGGGTAGAAGCATTGATACTCCACAGAGATTCAACTCAAGTGAAGAGTTGGAATTTCGTTTCTCTCTCTCACTCAAAGCCTTCATTCGTACCAGCTAGCACTGAGATTGAAGGAATCCGTTCGTGTGGACTGAGTAGAGACGTTGTCATCGTTCAACGTTCGTGATCACTCCGTGGATCTGTATCAAAGGTTTTGATCATTATCAGAGATCTGCACCAAAGGTTTGAATCGCCACAAGAGGTAACGATTCTATCACTGATCATGCCCATTCGTAAGGATCATTAAAGGAGAAAATTTTAATATTCCGCTGCGCCTTGGATGGCAATTCTCCTTCAGTGGTATCATAGCCACTTACGAAACCATGAATCTGATAACTGTTTTTGTTCTGTATTAATATGATTAAAGACAGAATGAATCAAAGATTAAACTGAGATCGATCAAGTTATATATATGATATATGTAATCCTGATGCAAAATATATTATTAATGATATAGTGTTCTCGTTTCGTTCATTCAAACACTCAATGGTTGTTTTCCTTTGAGCGATCAATGATCGTTTGCTTCTTGATCCGACATTAGTATGGTGAAGCAATGACGTGTTTATCAATCATACTGAATCAACAATCGAGATGTGTTTGACGGTCTGAAATTGGTGCATCAGGGTTAGTGACGGCACAAGGGTTGTGTTGTCAGAGAGTTATGCGATTGGGGTTTGACTGCACAAGAGTTGTGCTTTCTAAACACTTTTTGGAACAGTTAACGCAATACGAAATAAAATTTTTGAGTTTTTCAAACAGTGTTAACCGGTTAACGCTTTTGGTTAACCGGTTAACGCAAGACGGAAAACAGTTTTCCAAGAGATTTTCAAACAGTGTTAACCAGTTAACGCATTTGGTTAACCGGTTAACGCAAGGCAGAAAACAATTTTTTTTAACATCAAACAGTGTTAACCGGTTAACACACATGGTTAACCGGTTAACGCAAGGCAAAATTCACCCGTTCGGCTAACTCAGTGCTTTAAAAGTATCAAGTGTTGATACGAAAAGCGACATCAATTTTAAATGAATTGTTCATTAAAATGTGGTGATCGGTCATCGAAATTTAATTTGGTTTTAATTAATTAAAGGAATTAATAATAATAATAAAGTGTTTATTATTGTCTTGTGGTGATCAGTTATGGCCTTAGTTTTCCTTTATTCTGATTTGGGTTTTAAAATACGACCTACGTGTCGTGCCTCTCTCTTAATCTCCCAAATGTAACTTCTTTTCTCATCTCACTCCCTCGTATGTAAAACGAGTTTCTTTTATGTAATGTAATGGTATGAAGAAAGCAAAGAAGTCAGTGCCAAAGGAGGACAACCTTGAAGATCTTGCTTAGAGAAGCTTAGATCATTGTTAGGTTAGCTTAGGTTCTCTCATTGGCTTGGGAGAACAATTGCGCTAGGGGCCATAATCGTTTCATTATGTATGTATGTATGTTGATGCATGTGAATGTATGTTGATGCATGTGAGAGACGGTTTATATGATAAACAAGCCGGTGAGATCAGAAAAATTGTAATTCCCTCAAATTAAATATTAAGTTTATGCTTTCCAAGTTTTAATACTCATCAAGACTAATATCGGATAATGTAGGTTTCGCCTACGCGAGGTGCATGATCTATATATTAGTAAGGTGCGATGGGATAATTGTAATATCCAACTGTTAAAACAATGGGTCAAACTTAACTAAACAAATTATAAGAATATTATATATGTTTGCTTTCCAAGTTTTAGCACTCATCAAGACTAGTATCGAATAATGTAGGTTTCGCCTACGCGAGGTGCATGTTCTGTATTAGTTAAGGTGCGATGGGATAATTGTAATATCCAACTGCTAAAACGACGAGTCAAACTTAATTATAATTTTATTATATATGTTTAGAAGCAAGAGTTAGGAATAATCCATATGATGGATTGGAATAAGGAGTTATTCACCCAACTGAAATATCGAGAGTTGTATGAGATACAATTGGAAGGAGTTCATACCTAAATAACCTAGTTTTGTGTAATCCGTCTACACGGACTTAGAACGAAGTGAAATATGGATCTCGACCCACTAGAAAATCTTCCAACGGGATTTTCCGAATCAAATGATGAGGGTCATTTGTTTTGAATAAAATAGTGGGAGCATGTTTAATTAAAGGCCTAATTAAATATGTCAATGATACTTATATTTTCATTAATCCTTATGTAGATAACCATGACAACAAACACCTCTAACAACATATTGCGATCAAACCTTGAGAAGGAAAAATTGTCTGGGACAAATTTTCTGGATTGGTACCGAAACATGAGTATTCTCCTTAAACATGATAAAGGGAAAGGCAAGGAAGTTGCCAAACCTAAACCCACTATTGCTGCTTTGAAGCCTAGTGGAAACATAGAAAAAGAAGGCACCTGCTTCCATTGCGGTAAGACCGCACACTGGAAGAGGAACTGCCCAAAGTACCTGGAAGATAGGAAGAATGGAGTAGAGACTCCAACTTCAGGTATTTTTGTTATTGAAATAAATTTATCTACTTCTGCATCATGGGTATTAGATACTGGATACGGTTCTCACATTTGTACAAATGTGCATGGACTAAAAAGGAGTAAAGATTTGACAAAAGGTGAAGTCGACCTACGAGTTGGCAATGGAGCAAAGGTTGTTGCCTTAGCCGTAGGAACTTATGAATTGACTTTACATAGTGGTTTAATAATTCAGTTAGAGAACTGTTATTATGTACCAGCAATTAGTAGGAATATTATTTCCGTTTCTTGTTTGGACAAGTTTGATTTTTCATTCATAATAAAGAACAATTGTTGTTCAATTTATTTGAATGATATATTCTATGCTACTGCACAAATGAACAATGGACTATATCCTTGATCTTGAAATGCCTATTTATAACATTAATACTAAAAGGATGAAACCTAATGAGTTAAATCCAACTTACCTTTGGCATTGTCGATTAGGCCACATAAATGAGAAACACATTTCCAAACTCCATAAAGATGGACTGTTGGACTCTTTTGATTATGAATCATATGAGACATGCAGATCTTGTTTAATTGGAAAGATGACAAAGTCTCCATTCACAGGAAAAGGTGAAAGAGCTAATGATCTTTTGGCCCTCATACATACTGATGTATGTGGACCACTGAACATACCAGCCAGAGGAGGTTTTCAATACTTCATCACATTCACTGATGATTTCAGTAGATATGGTTATGTGTATTTAATGAAACACAAATCAGAGTCCTTTGAAAAGTTCAAGGAATTCAAGAATGAAGTACAAAACCAACTAGGTAAGAATATTAAAACTCTTCGATCAGATCGAGGTGGTGAGTATTTAAGCCTAGAGTTTGATGACCATCTAAAAGAGTGTGGGATCCTATCCCAACTCACTCCTCCTGGAACACCCCAATGGAATGGTGTATTTGAGAGAAGAAATCGAACCCTGTTGGACATGGTCCGATCCATGATGAGTCACGCCGATCTTCCAAACTCCTTTTGGGGACATGCACTATTGACAGCAACTTACACACTTAACCGTGTTCCATCCAAAAAGGTTGAAAAGACACCATATGAGATATGGAGTGGTAAGAAACCACATATGTCTTACATGAAGATTTGGGGTTGCGAAGTTTATGTGAAACGACAAATTTCAACTAAGCTTGAGCCCAAATCTGACAAATGCTTATTTATGGGGTATCCTAAAGAAACAAGAGGGTATTACTTCTACAATCCTTCAGAGGGCAAAGTGTTTGTCGCTCGAACTGGAGTTTTCCTAGAAAAGGATTTTATTTCCAAAGGAATTAGTGGGAGGAAAGTAGAACTTGAAGAAATTCAAGAATCACAAAGCATCAATACACCTATGGAGGAATTAGAGTAGGAAACACAAGTAGTTGTGGAAGAGCAACCTGCTCAAGTAGAACAAGACCAGCGTAGGTCAAGCAGGATACGTCACCTACCTGAGAGATATGGATATCTTATAACAAATCAAGGTGATGTATTACTCATGGATCAAGATGAGCTTGTGACCTACCAAGAGGCCATAACTGGTCCCGAGTCTGAGAAGTGGCTAGAAGCCATGAAATCTGAAATGGATTCCATGTACACAAACCAAGTTTGGACCTTGGTAGAGCCTCCTGTAGGAGTTAATCCTATAGGATGCAAGTGGGTCTTCAAAAAGAAGTCTGACATGGATGGTAAGGTACATACATATAAAGCAAGACTGGTTGCAAAAGGATATAAACAAATTCATGGTGTTGACTATGATGAAACCTTTTCACCAGTTGCAATGCTTAAATCTGTTCGGATTTTACTTGCTATCGCTGCATATCATGATTATGAAATATGGCAGATGGAGGTCAAAACTACTTTCCTTAATGGAAATCTTCTTGAGGATGTGTACATGACACAGCCTGAAGGATTTGACATACCAGAAGAAGCCCAAAAGATATGTAAGCTACAAAGATCAATCTATGGATTGAAGCAAGCTTCCAGAAGCTGGAATCTTCGTTTTGATGAAACGGTAAAACAATATGGATTCATCAAGAACGAAGATGAGCCTTGTGTCTACAAGAAGGTTAGTGTGAGCATGATCGTTTTCCTGGTATTATATGTAGATGACATATTACTCATTGGAAACGATGTCCCTACCCTGCAACAAGTAAAGACTTGGTTGGGGAAATGCTTTTCTATGAAGGACCTAGGTGAAGCAGCCTATATATTAGGAATCAGAATCTATAGAGATAGATCACGAAAACTGCTTGGCCTAAGTCAGAGTACATACATAGACAAAGTGCTGAGACGCTTTAATATGCATGATTCCAAGAAAGGATTCATACCTATGCAACATGGCCTGTGTCTATCAAAAGCACAATCCCCTTCAACTAAGGTAGAAAGGGAACGTATGAATAAAATTCCATATGCATCTGCAATAGGATCTATCATATATGCCATGTTATGTACTCAACCAGATGTCTCGTATGCTTTAAGTGCAACGAGTAGGTACCAATCTGATCCTGGTGATGCCCATTGGGTAGCTGTCAAGAATATCCTTAAGTACTTGAGAAGGACTAAGGACTCATTCTTGATATATGGAGGTCAGGAAGAATTGGCTGTAATTGGTTACACCGATGCTAGCTTCCAGACAAATAAGGATGACTTTAGATCGCAATCTGGTTATGTGTTTTGCTTAAACGGTGGCGCTGTGAGCTGGAAAAGTTCAAAGCAAGATACAATTGCTGATTCTACAACCGAGGCCGAGTATATTGCTACCTCAAGTGCAGCAAAGGAAGTTGTTTGGATCAAGAAGTTCATTAGTGAACTTGACATAGTTCCTAGCATTGTGGATCCCATTGGTCTCTATTGTGATAACAATGGTTCTATCGCACAAGCTAAGGAGCCTAGATCTCACCAACGATCCAAACACATACTTAGGCATTATCATCTCATTCGAGAGATAATAGATAGAGGAGATGTGAAAATATGTAAAGTACCTACACTTGACAATATTGCTGACCCACTGACAAAGCCTCTTGCGCGGCAGAAGCATGATGGCCATACTAGATCAATGGGCATAAAGGGTATGCCTGATTGGCTCTAGTGCTAGTGGGAGATTGTTGGTGTAAGCCCTAGAGGCCAATACTTTTGGTACTTGTATCGAATTATTTATTAATAATAAAAGGGTTTTTCTTTATTATGGTTGTTTAATAATGTCCCTAGAATAGATAGTCTGTTTAATGTATTAAGTGTGACTTAATCATGAGAACACATTGAACATAAGGACACTATTCTTAAAGTATCCGTAGTCGAGCTTTAGTGTGAAGTGGGATAACATTAAAGCATTAAGACTATTATGTTTGTAGACTGATGATCACATCTCATGGATCATGGATAAAGAGTTATCAAGTCTTAAACATAGGTATGAATATTAGGAGTAATATTTATACCGGATTGACCCGCTATGAGAATACTATATAGAAAGTTATGCAAAGTGTCATAAGTTATTCTTATGGTGATAATAGTGTATACCACTCTTCGACCTGAAACCACTATGGATCCTAGATGTAGAGTCGAGTGCTTTATTGCTGATCTAACATTGTCCGTAACTGGATAACCATAAAGACAGTTGATGGGTACTCCACAAAGCATGCTGAGGGACATGAGTCTCCTAGATGGAATTTGCCCATCCTGCGTAACAGGATAAATGTCTATGGGCCCAATATTGAACTGGACAAGGGTGACACGGTCTATACCTTGTGTTCAATATAGACATAAGGTCAAAAGGGTAATTATACACATAATTATTATCACAGGAGGTTTTGTCAGATCACATGACATTTTCGTGTCTTGGATAGCAGTGATGTGTTGCTAGATACCGCTCACTGTTTATTATGTTAAATACGTGATTTAATATAATTGCCAACGTCGCGAAAACCTACAGGGTCACACACAAAGGACGGATTGATGAGAAATAGAGTAACTAAGGAACACCGTAAGGTACGGTGCACTTAAGTGGGAGACGAAATATGGTAAGGTACCAAATACTTAAGTGATTTTGGCATATTATGAGATATGGGCCAAAATACACTTAAGTGGGCTTTTTAGCTTGAAGGCCACACAAGTGGTTCTATAAATAGAACCCCTTGGGTAGAAGCATTGATACTCCACAGAGATTCAACTCAAGTGAAGAGTTGGAATTTCGTTTCTGTCTCTCACTCAAAGCCTTCATTCGTACCAGCTAGCACTGAGATTGAAGGAATCCGTTCATGTGGACTGAGTAGAGACGTTGTCATTGTTCAACGTTCGTGATCACTCCGTGGATCTGTATCAAAGGTTTTGATCATTATCAGAGATCTGCACCAAAGGTTTGAATCGCCACAAGAGGTAACGATTCTATCACTGATCATGCCCATTCGTAAGGATCATTAAAGGAGAAAATTTTAATATTCCGCTGCGTCTTGGATGGCAATTCTCCTTCACAGAGAACTTCAATCCACCATTGTTTGTGTCTTTCAATGGTAAGACTAAATACCAAGAGCACATTATTGCAACTAATAATCAAATGGCCATAGTAAGAGATTCTGATTAACTCAAATGTAAGCTCATGGTCAGGACCTTTAAGGAAGGTTCTTTAAGGTGGTATATGAGTTTACCCCGGTTCTTGATCATCAGCTACCAAGACTTGACCAAAAAGATGGTACAATACTTTTCGGCAAGTAAGCACAGGAAAGTGTCAACCACCAGTTTGTTTAACGTCTGACAAGGGCACGCAGAGTCTCTTCGAGAGTATATGGAAAGATTCAATAAAGTAATTATTAAGGTATCTCATCCGAATCAAGAAATGTTTGTCGGAGCATTTGAGCACAACCTTAAGGCCAAGCAGTTTAACGTATATTTAGCACAAAAAATAGCATCTAACATGGACGAGGTTATCATTCGAGCAGAGTGTTACATCAAAGGAGAAGAAAGTAACATGAAAAAAGATTCTGAGATGCAAAAGAGAAAGTGAGGACCAAAGAAGAAGGACCATACATAGTAAGGAATAATTTAATCCAAGATCCAGAGTTCGGCAAATAGCAAGGCCATCCTGGCGACCGTTAAAAAGACAAGATACATGCAATTAAGTGCTAGGCGTGAAGACATATTAAAGGAGGTCTATCACCTCAAATTGCTCCCTAGGGCGGTGGTCCCAAAAGGGGTGCATACTGTAATGGGAAAATACGAAAGTGCATGGTGTGCATATCACATACTTCGAGGACACCACACAGAAAATTGTCACCAGCTAAAGAAGGAAATTGAGATATTAATTTAGAGAAGGCGTTTATTTTCATATGTTAAGACCTTGGAGGTCAATCCGAAAAAAGAAGTCCTCCTCGAGAAGACCCCAATTCAAAAAATTCTACATAAAAGAAAAGGAATAGTACATAAGAAGCCCGTGAAGCCAGGATAACCTATCATACACTGAATTCGATAGTAGGGGGATTCACGGGAGAAGGAGAAACTAGCTCGGCTAGGAAAAAGTATGCTCGGTCATTAATGTACATTGAAGAAAAGTTGTTGTTAGAGAGGAAATATGATTCAGTTGTGATCAATTTCTCCATAAATGACTTAAAAGGAGTGTTGGCTCACGATAACGGTCCCATGGTGATTAAAGTACATATCCAGGATTGAAGCATAAAGAGAGTGTTGATAGACCTTGGTAGCTCATCATGTCTTGTACTGGTATGCATTCAAAGGGATGCATTTCGATACCATCGAGTTACTTCTGTTCAAAGGTACTTTGGTAGGATTCTCTAGAGAGCATGTACAGGTACTAGGGCACCTACCTATAATGACCACCTTCGGTAGTAGAGACCATACGAAGAACATCCAGGTAAGATATATAATTGTCAATGTTGCACCCCCAATAACATTATTATTGGCGCCTGTAGTGGTAAATTCATGATCATCGAGCTATGGATAAACAAGACATCAAATAACAAGAGTCGCCACCGCGCTTTTATTATTTTCCAGGGAAAAGGGAAAAGTACGAACAAAACCCAAAAATAAGAAGTTTTCAAATCAAAACTAATAAAATGCCAGAGATTACAGGTAAGGGGGTTGGTTACACAGAGGGAAGGTGTTAGAACCCAAAGTATCTTAGGTACTCCTAGGGAGCCCTTTCTTGTGTGCATATGTATTTTGGTATAAATGATGTTTGCAAATAAATAAAATGGGGGGATGAGGAAAGAATTCATTAATTATATTTTTGTGTTTGACAAGACCTTCGGACTTGTGCCTACTTACCAACATAAAAATGAGGGATCAAAACCTCGTAGTTCGTGATACAAATTTCAAAGTGGATGCTTTGCTTTTAACAAAAAATAGGTTTGAAAGGCACAAAGGCCTAAAAATATGGTTTGAATGAGTTAGTTCTTTTTGACTTTTGAAGTCTTTAAGTCAAGTATAGTTAAGTTTATTTACATGTTTATTTAAGAAAAGAAGTTTAAAATGCAATGACATAAGGCCAAAGTTTCTAGTTTGCGAAATGGTCTAAGTTTAGAAAAAATAAGTATAAACAAAGAAGTTTTTTAAAAGAAGGGAGAGATTTTGAAATTAAAGAAGTGGGGAGGAGATGAAGAGACTAATCCTAAGCATAAATTTAAAAGTTAAGAGTTGAAAAGATCTGACTAATGAGCTGCAATCCAATAGACAAGAATGTCATATAGAAACCCAAATTCCCTTGGACAATAGAATCAAGCAACAAACAATGCACACAATATTATCTAAAAGAGCAAGGCATCAAATAAAGATAGCCACATCCAAGCTTAGTAACTTCATGATCTTCTTCAAATTTGCCCATGTAGCAGATGAATTCCACAATGTCATAAGTCACAGGTTCAAAATATCAGCTTCACAATGATCATGTTGTAGATGAACTCAAATGGATCTTCAATGATGTATCAGATGAAGTTTCAGATTACAAGCACTTGGTTACATGAAAGTTGGCATTGGCCAAGTCCTTTGCATAGGGAGTGTTGCCTAAATTTTAAGTCCAATTGTCTCATATCAAACTAACAATATATTAAATCCAATGCTTCAAATTATTTTGCAACACCTAACCCTAACTTTTACAAAAATAATCCACATCATCTTATTAGCTTATGTGTACACCTTCTACTAAACCACCAATCAAAACACTATTATTTGCCAACACCCAATTTTTTACTATTTCTCTTCCAAAACCTCCTTTCACCTTTCCTGATTCTCCAATATCACGGTACAAATGACAAATTCTTTTTCCTACTTATACAAATATCTCAAGAAGTGTGGTTGTTCTCCCATTAGATTTTCTTTTTTCTATCGTTAGATTTTCTTCTTCCTATCGTTACCGAAGAGATTTTGGAATTTTCCAATTACAGTTTAATTTTCTAATTCCTACCATTACTGGTTCAATTTAGATTTTGGATTATTGTTCTTGCAGAATTTGATCTTGGATTTCCTTAATTATTGTCTTGAGTTTCCCATTCCTACCGTTTCCGACAAATTGATATGGAATTAAAATTGTTGTATTTGGTATGCGTGAAGTTGTTCTTGCAAGATTCAATTTTAGATATCTCCAATCACGGTTTAATTTCCCTTTTCCCTAAACTCGAATAGTTGATTATAATTTTCGATAGATCCATATATATATATATATATATATATATATATATATATATATATATATATATATAATTATAATTCTTCAAATATGTTAAAAACACAGATGAAATATAATGATCAATAATTTTCCTTTTCCTTTTCCCTTTATTTTTTTATTGTATTCGGAGTGTTTCTCAAGGTTAACTACCAAAAGTGGATTAGACATTGTCACACGGATGACGACCAACCAAGTAAAAATATTGTTTTAAACATTGTGTACAAGAAAGTTCTTTAAGACCTCAATCACACGACCAAGTCAAATTTAAAATGACAAGTATATAAATCCAATTATTTTTTATCTAAGTTTAAACATTCATTTTGCCAATTTATTTTACAATGTCAACTGAAATTTGTTATATTTGTATATTTGTTGATTGTATTTCTATGGTGAAATTTACTATCCCATGCCCCCAATCAAACTAATGATGAAGATTGAATATCACCATGACCTATGATTACAACGCTGTACTTTCTTCTACTGAAGTGAAACTATGGGAAAATTTGTATTGGTTCACATTAATTTAATTTGTATTATCAATATTATAGGAATATATAATCTTATATATTTTTTGGTCAATATTTTTTTTTATGAATAATAAATACACTATTTTATTTTAATCAATTTTTAAAAAATATAAAACATATAATGTTTTTATCCCAAATATTAATAGCATCAAGGACCATGACAAAAAATTATCAAAATAAAGTATTTACTAATACATTAATATTATTATAAATATTCATATATTTTTTTAAATATAACATAGGAAACAATCAATATGAAAATAAATAGAAGATATCATTTTTGTATATTATTTTATTCTTGAAAATAATTATTTATATTTACTATTTTTAATAATAAAATTAATTTTACTTGAATTATAAATAATAAATATAGATAATAAAGGCCTATTAGATTATATTCAATAAAAAAGTAGACATTTTATATTATTATTATTATTCGAACTAAATTTTACACCTTTAAAAATTAGAGACATGAGAAATATGTACAATGTATTATACATATTAATCATTATCTCTAATAGTAATAGAATTACACGGAATAAAAAAAATTACTAAGATAAATATTCAATAAAAACAAATATTATTCTAGAAATGATTCATAATTAATATTTATTAAAATTGATCTATCAATATTTAATTTGAATCAACAAAATATAAATTTTATTTTTTAATAAAAAATCTAAATTTTATTCTCTATAAAAATAAAGTTTATTTAACACTAATAATAGAAGAAAGACAATTATTCTTAAGACAAAATATCATACATAAATATAAAAAGTTATGAGTTTAATTAAAATACAGTGACAGTGTAAAAGGATTTTACACCGTCAGTTAATAATAGACGTTGGATATTGAAAGAAGTTTGACTTTTATTTTTAAAACCTATAATGTAATGCAAACGGGTGATGGTGATGAATTGATAGTTTAAAAAACTCAAAAGTTATTCAAAACATTAATGTCATTATTAAAAAAAGACTGAATGTCATATAAAATATTTACAATAAATTATATTTAAAGTTGTCCAAATTAAATCCAATAATGAATATAATAAATAATATTTAAAATTTTTATTATTAACATTATTACTGAAAATTGAAAAACTAATTGAATTCTATTATATTATACTTTTGACAATCCATATGTAATTAATTTTATTTTTATTACTAAACAATAAAATTACATGAAATTTACAATTATTTATTTTATAATGATAATAAAAAATTATCTATTTCATTTGAGAACTAAATTGAAGATGAATGAATGAAATTGAGTTACTTGGTGAATATATTAATAAAATTTTATAATAGTTTAAAGTTCTCTATAACTCACAATTCATATCGTTTAAAACAGGTTGATATAATTTAATAATAAAATTGAATTAACTTAGAAATAATATTCATTTATTATTTTGACAATCATATTTTACATATTTAATAATTAAATTTATGACAATTAACCATTCATTAAATTCTTACTGCATTATAATTTGTAGTAATTAATAATCAATATATATGACTTACTTGTATATTATTATTATTATTATTATAAATATTCATATCAATTTAAAAAAAAAAATAACATAGAAAACTATCAATATAAAAAAGATCCTTTTATACATCATTTTATTCATCTTTATAATTAATTATATTTATTTTATTTATAATCAAAATAATATTCTTCATATTTGTATTAAATTATAAATAATAAATATAGGTATTCAATGATTAATTATATTATATTCAATCAATTGCTTTTTATGATATCTTAAACACCAACAAATATGAATGTATGTCTATACAAGCTATCTATTTTGAATGTAACTACAATATTACTTACTGATTGAGAGTTGTTGTGTGAAAGCTTGAATGGAGTGAATGAAATGTACTATGATTGATTTAATGAGGTAGAAGTAGTGTCGAGGCTTGAAAAATGACTTAGCCAATTCTTGCTCATGAGCTCTTTGAAGGTTTTTTGAAAGTGTAAAAAAATGAGTAGGAATGGAGAAGGGTCTGATGCGAGATATATGAATTAAAATTCGTCTGAAGATGCATTGAACGTAAAACTTACTAAATTTTGAAATAAGAATTATTACAGAGATACACCTCCCGATTCACCCTAATATGCATTGAGTGTGTGTAATATAAGTGCGTTCGAAGATGACTCTTCAAAATCTAAAAATATTTGTGATTTTTTTTATCATAGTGAACTAGCATCCAATCCAATGGAGTGTACAAGGTAGCCCTTAATTAAATTGGAATTGTGATATAAGGACCCGGCCAATGCTTCAGCCACAAGGCCCAATATTTATGATTAGGAAAAAAAAGGTGCAAATAGCAAAGAGATGAAGAGAGGATAAGAAGCCACGTAATGTGCATGTAAATCACTCACTCATGCATGTCTGAGAATAATCCAACGGTCACAATGTTATCATGTTCATAGACTAAACTAGATTTTTTGGGTAGCAAAAAAGTAACAGTAGCAGCAGAATAATGTCTAGCTGATTGAGAAGAATGATGACCAATTTTGTTGGAATAAGGTTACCAGTTGTGGCCTGTTACTGTTCTTGTAATGTTGCTGTTGTTTCTTCCTCTTCATCTCTATTAAACAGGACATTTAAGAATGCTTCTCGCCGAATGTTATTAGGCTTAGGAGCATCTTCATTCTTGTCTCATTTTATCCCTAACATGTCTACTTCTGGTGTCAAATCCTTCATTGCATCCGCCAGCATAAGCTCCGGCCCCTCCGTCGATCAGGTCTCTTGTCATTCTCCACAACAAATTATAAAAAAAAAATTATATATGAAAAATTGATGTATCTTGTTCAGAACTAAGATCAGATACATCAATTTTTCAGTTTAGAGTTTAAGGTTTAGGATTTATACGAAGATAAAAGTAACATCATATCCCCGCATAATTGAAATTTCCTACTTCTTATTTGGAATTTGATGAGAATTCAATCATGTTTGTGTTTTTGTAGATACTGAAGAATGTTGAATGGCCAGAGCAATTTCCCTTTAAGGAGGAGGATTTTCAGAGATATGATGAGTAAGTTCAAACTCTAATTTCCCCTTAATTTTTTAGTTTAGTATGTAATATCTGAGAATTTTCGCTATTAGGTCATCAGATTCTACATTCTATGAAGCACCTCGATTCGTAACACACATCGATGATCCTGCAATTGCTGCTTTAACTAAGTATTACTCCAAGGTTTTTCCACCTAGCAACACTCCTGGAGTTAGCATTTTGGATATGTGTAGCAGTTGGGTAAGAGATTCAGTATTGTTACTCATTTTCTTCCTTTTCTGTAGCATTGCATACACATATTGTCATGATTCACTTTGCATTAGGTCAGCCATTTTCCACCGGGATACAAGCAAGAACGAGTCGTAGGATTAGGCATGAACGAAGAAGAATTGAAGAGGAACCTGGTAAGAAAAACCTAGTAAATTTAATAGCTGAATTTGGTACCCTAAGATTATTCTACTAGATTGGTTTTTCATTCATGTTCAATATTCTGTAACATGATTATGATCTAGCCAAACTTAAATTCAGTTGAAAAAGAATGATATGGTTACATCTCAAGATTCTTAATGTTTTTTTTTATCTGCTGGAGAAACATTACCTTACTGATAGAAGTTGTTGTTTTGCTGCTGTAGGTTCTCACAGAGTATGCTGTACAAGACTTAAATGTGAACCCTAAACTCCCATTTGAAGATAACTCGTTCGATGTCATCACTAATGTGGTAAAAATACTTGTTCATAATTTTGAACTTTCGTGCTGGAAACTAGTGCAAGTGATGATGCATGCTATTGGCTAATACTTATATTGTATGATGCGTGTTTTTGCAGTAGTTTCTTTGAATTTCATTTATTGGTTAATCATTTTTAATATAAGCTTATCCTGTTAGTAATTATAGCTTAGCATTCTTTCATGAGAAATTCGGTACTAAATACCAATGATACCAATGCAATTATCAGTAATGATACTGAAGCTAACTCAAATCAAAGCACTGTTAACTACTTGAGAATTGAATATGCCTGGCAGGTCAGTGTTGATTACCTTACAAAGCCTCTTGATATTTTCAAGGAGATGAGCAGGATACTCAAACCAGGTGGATTAGCCGTAATGAGGTGACGAATCTTCTCTGTTTCATATAATTGCATTAAAAACAAGCACTTCATTTTTTCACTGATACCATTTTTCTGCTTTACAATGTTATATGTATTATCGGTCTTGTACCTCTTATGGTCCTATTCAACTACGGATGAATTCGTCGATGATTTCAGCTTTTCAAACCGATGCTTCTGGACAAAAGCCATTTCTATATGGACATCAACTGGGGATGCTGATCACGTTATGATCGTTGGGTCCTATTTTCATTACGCGGGAGGATTTGAACCTCCTCAGGTAATTTCCTCACCGATATTTTCCCATTTTGTTTTGACAAGCTTCAAGTAGCATGAGTCTTTAAGCTCCTCTTTCTAAAATCTTACTACCTCTCTCCCTTGTTGCATATTTTACTTCTTAGCCATTTGTGATGCATCCATGTCATTATAAGTCATGTATCGATAACCGATCATATGGAGGGAAACTTGTAATGATAATGTGTCAAGTGATATATGTGTCACGCAATTTACTTTTACTAGTCATGAAACAAATATGAAAGTCTGCAATGTTGTATACAACGTGATCATGTGATAGTGTTACAAATGTTGAGGCCGATTTTTCCTTCTCTGTAGGCTGTGGATATATCTCCAAATCCTGGACGCTCGGATCCGATGTATGTCGTGTACTCAAGGAAGCTCTCTGCCGCTTAAGAGAAATATGAAATCAGAATTTATAGCAGTGTGTTTACGTATCAGCAGTAACTGTGATGAGGAATTCGTTCCTATTGTATGTCAATGATTTATTTTAATGTTATAGCATTGTTTCTTGTGCATTAGTCCCTTCATGCCAATTTCCTCAATCATCAAATACATTATTTTCTTGCACATAAGTTGAATTCAACATACAGATGCAATCGTCGTCTGTCTTGGAGGCTAACTCATTCGTAGTCGATGTGTGACTAATGAGAGTATAAACTTGTTAAAAATGAGCGATCTTAAATGAGTGAGACGTGTCTGTAACCTTATTTTAAAGATTGCTGGTTAAAGTTTTATTGAGTGGCTAGATTCATCATTGAGATTTTCGTGGAAAGATCGAAGTACCGTTAAGACTTGTACATTAACATAACATGGAAAATCCCCAAAAAACTAGGAAGAGAAAAGAATGGATAAAGAAAAGCTTTACTTATAGTTTTTCCCTTTATGGAATCAAAGAAAAAACATGCATTTCTTTGTTATTCATATAACATGAAAAAAGAAAATAAAAGAAAAAGGAAACTTCTTGTTAGATTTTCCTTTCTTGGCTATTTTGTTACATCAAATAGAAATTAAGGGTGTTATGACTTCTTTAAAGGTTCACAAGATTGTAACACTACTAGTGTCTAGTAGTGGCCATTGGCCTTATTCTTGATGGATTCAAACCTAGGACCCTTTTCTCCAAACTTAGTTTTTCCATAAAGCTCCAAATAATCTCCATAGCAATAATTACTTGGATACAAGAGTTTAGGAGCTGGAGATATAATGGCTTCTCCAACTGGATTATAGAAACTAGCAATAGAGAGTCTACTTCCATTCTTATCAGGCATGACCCTATGCACAACACTTTTGTATAATCCATTGCTCAACACTTCGATTTGATCACCTGTTAATAAGATTTAGAAAATGATTAAAATGATAGTCTGACACTAACACGTCGTCAGACACACGTTCGATCATAAGTGTTTGTGTTATGCTATACCTGTGTTGACAAAAATCGCGTTATTTTTTGAAGGTGGTATCTCTATCCATTTTCCATCTTTGAAGAATTCAAGACCAGGTACTTTGTCATCTTGAAGCAATAGGATGATTCCACCAGCATCTGTGTGCTCTCTCAAACCTCTCACTAATTCTGGAAATGGACATTCAGGGTACTTCGCCACTTTTGTTCCCATAGCTGCTCCATTACTTCCTGAAAAGGCTTTCTTTATGTATTCTTTCTCCAAACCAAGATTTTCACTCATTAGCTCAGATAATTTCTCTGCCAATTCAACTAGTTTTTCAATGTACTCATCCATTGTCTTGCTGCATTTACACAAAAACACGGTTAGAGAATTCAACTTGGTTCAAAAGAATTAAGATACAAAAATGCCAACAGAGAAACAAACACACGATGTTTAGTAACAAAGTTCGACCAATTATTGAAGACACGTGTTAGAATTTGAATTGACTAACCAAAGCTCCTCAGAGAGATTTGGAATTTTCCTAATGTTGGAGGCCGGACGATGCCAAATGAAGAACGAACTTTCCCAATCGATATCGCAAGTGTTCTGCTTTTTCTCCAAACTCTTCGCTATCTCAGATTTGTAGAAACTTTCCTTCAGATTTTCTTCATAGTACTTATTAATTTCCTTCTTCACTTTCTCCAGCAGCTTCCCTTCAATTTCATGGTTCTCAATCTGCATAAGTAACATGTTACATTAAAATCACCAAAAAACTTTGTTACATAAAAAAAAACGTTACTACTTAGAAATGTTAATTCATGTTACCAGAAAGCAACCCCATTTTTGACAAGCTTCATGCAAAAGGGCCATAGTTTCGCCTCTTTTGTCTCCATTGAGAGTGCTAAAATCTATCACAGGAATTGCCATATCTATGTTTAAGTATTTGTTTTTGTTAATAAATATGCTATGATAAGTATTTGTTTGATGAAGTGATATAACTAGATGAGGTATATATAGTGATACAAAAAGTGATAAAAACTGTCTTAACAGAATAACTTAGACTAATTAATTAAAAAGTGTTGAGTCCAAGTTTAGTAAAGACTTCAAATGAGTGGATATTTATAGTATAATTTATAATTTCTTAGGAGTTGTTTGGATGTCTTAAAAAACCACAAAAATGATTTCTATTTTAATTTTAATTTTAATGTTTACACATTATCATCCGTGGTCGATGACCATTACTGATACTATCACCGATCATTATCTATCTCCACTTTGACCACCACTCATGTTGCATCTTATAACCACTTTGATTATGACTGACCACCGCGGCCACCACTTTGATGCCACCGCCGACCATTGTAGCCATGTGTCTGACGATCAACATTCCCATCAATCTCATCTCTATTGAAAATCACTTCAACAATATCGACCAACAGTCTAATTACCACGCAAACTACCACTCCAACACCATTTAAGATTACTACGTGCACTTGTTTGTTGGCCGTAGTTTCAACCACCAACAACAACCAATTCGATTGTCACTCTAATCACAGATAAACACCAATTTAGTCGATTCTAACTATCACTCTAACCATTTCGACCACCACTTGAAAATCTGATTTAAATTTTAAGTAATTTTTTTAAAAGAAAATGAAAAACCACCCAAAACAGAGTCTAAAGTTTTCTCGGTCAATCATATTTTCTCTTGTAAATCAAGTTTTTGATTCTTTATTATTGATGTGTTGTACATAAAGATATTTCAATTCAAGTAGGGTTTTTTAATTGAACAAAAAGGCATTGTGGATAGGGTCCAATAATTCAACATTTCAAACCTAATGTATGTAAAAAACCAGGGGCAGTGGCACAGAAAAAAAAGGTTTCTTTGAATCAGAATTCAGAAAAGCAAATCAACCAGTGGGCGATTTTGGATGGATGCTTTTGAACACATGTAATAATGAATCAATTAATCCTTCATTCACGTTCATAATACTAGTATTTTATTGACATTTTTGAGCTAAAACATAGATAACTGTAACTGGACAAGACATAATAATTGTAGAATCATCAATCATTAGTTTATACCAAACCGCACATAGAATGTGAAAAGTCTTAGAAAATGAAACCAGGTTTTACATTTCATTCAATAGAAAAATGCAATAGTATAGTTTCATTTTGAGTAAAACCTAACTTTGTCCCTAAAATTGTGTCAAAAGCTTCTGGTAGTATTAATCATACTAGTTTTTTTTATTAAATTAAGAAATATCAGATTAGTTTTGAAATTATAAAATATAGATAGATTCTTTTGTAAGTGTCAAGCACACAATGTTGGTACTTGGGTTAGTAATGCTAATGTCATAATTAAGTGATTAAGTGATACTCATTCATGTCATTGTTAACTAACATTGACAGACATAATTTAAAATTTAGTTTATGTCAAAAATTAAGTTAAAAAGTTATTACAATGGAATATTATTATTATTATTATTTTTGGTAACAAAAAGTTTAGGTAGGTGAATTGGGTTTCCCGCATACTTCAAGGTTCAAAGAGTATTTATAGAAATACTTCATCACAAAAAAGATTCTCACATCCATAATAAAAATTGAATACACAAATTCTGAGACAAGTCCATACCTACTGAGTCAATCTACCTTAGCGAATATTACTATATTTAGTTGTTTAATTTGTGTTATAAGGGCACAAGATAATATTCTTCTTTTATTTTTAGTGCACTCGAAATGGACTTTGTCACACTCCCATCATGCGGATGTCTTTTGTGACCTTTTGAAACTTAAAAACTCTAAATTTTGACAAAAATATTTATTGGATTCTAAAATCCATAGCGTGTTTTTGAAGTATCAAAATTATAGATTTGAAATTGTTGAACATATGTACAAACACAACATAAATACTTCATTAAATTAGAAGAAATTCAACATGTTATATGCTAAACACCAACTTCACTGTGATCACATCAAATGTTTTCGGATGAATCATGCTTCAACAACACAAACAAATTTGACTAAGGTCGCATCTAACTCGATCAATCTTTTATTTGACACTATACTGACCAAAGAACATGGTTTTCGCTTGGTGAATTAAATATGTCCATCATCGTCAATTGACGGGCGACAATACTAAATAGTAACCCTCCCTTCTTGTGTTGCAGTAGTTGAGACGTTGATTCATTTACTCCAATTGATCCTTCAAATTTGACAGTAGAACATTGACATTAATCCTAAACAAATGTAAAGGAGACACTTTGTTGTAATAAACCACGATTAGGTTAGAGTTCAATGTAATTGTGTATTGGTAAGAAGAGTTATTTTTTATGAGAACAACAAATGAATGAAACACATTATTTTATATAAGATTTTGTGCAATCTAGTCCACATAAAATGTCGGTGCAATTTAGACCACACAATAGAATTCAATAGATTATAGAATTCAATTGATTGACACGTTTCAGATTATAGAATCTGAAACATACAGGAAAAACTCCAACACGAATTCAAATTATATAATCCCTCAGTGACTCTGATGGATCTTGGCGTATTTTAAACAGGCTTGTGGTAGACATCTTTCTGTGGTGATTGGCAGCGAACGAGTGTACTATATTTTTTACCTGTTCCTGATAATTGTTGATGGAGGCATGAGGTCAATCCACACACCATTAAAGGGAGGAATCCCTAAAAGTGCTAGATAGAAGTTTTCACTTCAAGGAGTCAGGTGCTCCTATGATGGCCATTTGTATGTTGATGGAGGAGACATATTCGTACGGATTGTTGCGGCCATCAAACTTGGACAAGGAAGGAGGTTTGAAGCCCTCAGGGACAGACGCCCCATATCTCATCTGAGAGTGGCTAGGAGTCCAACAATTTCATCTCCTCTAGGGGATGAAACTCCTGTTGGCTTTGTCTGATATTGTAGACGTCATTCTCCAATGTTTAGTTATAGAGAAATAACTCGTCCATTATGGCATGAATCTCCGTCGGGACGTCAACATCATCGCTGTTGTTGGTACCTTCTGGAAAAAGGGAAAGAGCTCTCATGTTAGTCATGGCAAGAAATGGCCAGGTGTTGGAATGAAGGGTGACAACATGCAAGGTGATGGTGATGAAGATAGTGTGGCCCAAGTTAGTTTTACCAGGGCCCCATAGTCGGCGCCACTGTACTGGTAAAAAATGACAGGTGTGTGTGTTCCTCCTACAAGGGCAGGAAGACTTAGAGGCCTTAGTAAGTTTATAACAATTTGGGGTGGTTAGAGCTTGTTCGCGATGGCGAGAAACCCCATACAATGGTGTTTTATGGTGGTTTTAGGAGTTCTGCTCAATGAGTTGAGAGGATCTGTTGATGGATGATATGCTTGTAGTAAGCGTGTAAGGGGTACGATCAATATTCATTGTGATATGGATAAGTTCTCTGCTTAGGGTGTAATGAATCGTCCCTCCTCCCTCGAGGGGGGAAATATTTATAGATACCCTTTGGGCCTATGGATTGGGTAACCCCGAGTGGCAGAAACCACTCTCCATAATCAAGAGGGATTACTGACAACCTATCCTTCAGGAGTTAGTGGAGGACTCATTCTCCTTTAATTAATGTCACTGTACGTCATCGGTACCCTCAGGCAAGTCTTCAAGATATCGCTTGGCCGATACAGCTTTTGGACAATGGTACCCTAGATTTTGGTCAGGGCAGTATGCAAAAGTAAATGTGATTTTTTGGTTTAATATTCTAAAGTAGGTGAAAATCACATTATCAATTAAAAACTTGGGTGCACATACAAACACATGTGCTAGGATTTTGAATAATATATATGTAAAGTCTAAGTGGATTGTAAAGGTCGTGGTGAACAAAATGCAGACAAGTAAAAAGATTATAATTTTTGAAATCATATAAGACATGAAGAAGAATTATTCAATTGGGATTACTCCAACAAGAGTATGTAAGGACAATGAGATAACAAAATGTATTGTTGAAGGAGCTGCTTATATAAAATATGTTATGATTTGAAGGTATGTTGTTAAGTTAAAAAGGGTGTGTATTGGAAGTACTACCAATAAAAATATTAACATACCAAATCCATACACACAATCAAGATTTGGCTCATTCTATTTTTTCTTTGATAGCTATAAGAAGGGATTCACTAGGGAATATAGGCATTTTTTTTATGTTGATGGTTGTCATTTGAAGACTAAATATGGATGTGAACTATTTATAGTTTTAGGTAGGGACCCCAATGAACAATATTTTTCCTTGGAATTTGGGGTTGTTGAAACAAAAACTAAGGAAAGCTAGAGATAGTTTCTAAGGTTTCTATTAGAATATCTAGGACATGAAAGAAGATATGTGCTCATATCATATCAACAAAAGATAAGTTATTTTTGAATTGTTATGACATGTACAAATGTTTGATTCTATGCTCTTGTCCTTGTTGAATGGTTATGTGCTAATTGTGGTATTTACTAATATTGTTTTTTACTACTAACACTAGGTCTTCTAAAACATGAACGATCGAGCATAGGTCTGCTAAAATATGAGTTGGTTTAATTTTCAATGGTTTTATGTCAATTATTGTAAGTTATTTTTGAGTTGTTCTAATTTATCCACATGTTTGATTCTATTTTCTTTTGTTGGATGAATGATTATGTGTTAATTATGGTATGGGTTAGATGTGTTTTGTACTATAACATTAGGTATGCCAAAACATTAATGATTGAACGGAAGGAGAATAGCGATCCAAAATGCAACGGAATTTAAATTTTTTCTCCTCTAGTGATCCTTATGAATGGGCATGATCAGTGATAAAATCGTTACTTCTTGTGGCGATTGAAACCTTTGATGCAGATCTAAAGAGTGACCACGAACGTTGAATGGTGACGATGCCTCTACTCAGTCCACACGAACAGATTCCTTCAATCCCTATGCTAGCTGCTACGAATGAAGGCTTTGAGTGAGTGAGAGAGAGAGAGAGAGAGAGAGAGAGAGAAATTAAATTTCATCTAAACAAATGCTTCTGCACAAGGGTTCTACTTATAGAACCACTTGTGTGGGCTGCAAGCTAAAAATCCCACTTAAGTGTATGTGGCCCATATCTTATGATATACCAAAATCACTTAAGCGCGTGGTACCTTACCATATTTCGTATTCTACTTAAATGCATCGTACCATATGATGTTGTACATTCACTTAAGTGCACCGTACCTTACGGTGTTTCTTATTTACTCTATCTCTCATCAATCCGTCCTTTTGTGTGTGACCCTGTAGGTTTTCGCGGCATTGACAATTATATTAAATCACGTATTTAAAATAATAAACAGTGAGTGGTATCTAGAAATACATCACCGCTACCCAAGACACAAAAATGTCATGTGATCCGACAAATCCTTTTATGATAATACTTATGTGTATAATTACCCTTTTAACCTTATGTCTATATTGAACACAAGGCATAGATCGTGTCATCCTTGTCCAGTTCAATATTGGGCCCTTAGACGTTTATCCTGTTATGCAGGATGGGCAAATTCCATCTAGGTCACTCATGTCCCTCAGCATGCTTCGTGGAGTATCCATCAACTGTCTTTATGGTCATCCAGTTACGGACAATGTTTGATAAGCAATAAGGCACTCGACTCTACATCTAGGTTCCGTAGTGGTTTCAGGTCGAAGGGTGGTATACACCACTATCACCATGAGAATAACTTATGACACTTTGCATAACATTCTATATAGTATTCTGATAGCGGGTCAATCCAGTATAAATATTACTCTTAATATTCATACCTATGTTTAAGACTTGATAACTCCTTATCCATGATCCATGAGATGTGATCATCAGTCTATACATATAATAGTCTTAATACTTTAATGTTATCCCACTTCACAATAAAGCTCGACTACGGATTCTTTAAGAATAATGTCCTTATGTTTAATGGGATCTCATGATTAAGTCACACTTGATACATTAAACGGACTAGCTATTCTAGGGACTTTATTAAACAAACATAATAAAGAAAAAAGTCTTTTATTATTAATAAATAATTTGATACAAGTACCAAAAGTATTGGCCTCTAGGACTTACACCAACATAGGTATACTAAAATGTGAGATCGTTTTATCTTGAATGGTTATGTGTCAATTGTAGTAAGTTTTTTTTGAGTTGTTCTGATTTTTCCATATGTTTGATTTTATGTTCCTCTGCTTGATGAATGATTAAGTGTTAATTTCGATATATGTTAATTGTGTTTATGTACTACAATAGTACGTATGATAAAACATGAATGGATGAACATAGGTCTGCTAAAACATGGGATGGTGCTTAAGAGTGGTAAATGAACACCTTGTTGGTGAATAAATGGGAAATGACATGTTAAATGTTCCTATAAAACACAACAATTTATTGTTCATGCTAGCAAAAAGACTTGTGCATGCATATTTTAGGATTTGGTTGGCATACCATGTCAACATGTACAAGCTGAATTACGTTATATGCATCAATTAACTCCATATTTTTTTGGATGAGTGCTAATTTAGAAGCATGTATTATTTATGTTAAAATTTTCCTATCAATCCTATAAATGAAATGGAGATGTTGCTTGAGGTAGAAGTTGATGAACTTCACCACCTCTACACAAATATGGACCGGTGAGGCCTAAAAGTTGGGGTGAAGTTCATCAACTTCTACCTCAAAAGGATTGTCAAAGCATCACACCATATTAGGTAGGCTTTCTTGTCATGTAGTTTTCACTCAAAACCAAATAATATCTTGATCATATCCATGACTTCAAAATTTTCAGATAATAGCAAGACTGATGCAAAATACACCATAGTTAACATGCATGTCCACTCTCATTATTTAAGTAAAACATGAGGTTTCACACATATAACTTTGGTAGGCTTAAGACTCTTGACTCATATTGACATGTTTTCACTAAGCAGTAGTAAAATCAAACTGTATGTAAGCAAACAATTCATAGTCATGTTATATTTCATAGATAGTCAAATATTGATCATGAATGAAGCATTTAAAAGAATAAAAACCATTTTCTTGTCATTTATTCTTGACCTTTGTCATTAAGCTAGCATTTGTGTTTTCCATGCATTTGGTTGTTCAAATCATCATCTGAACCATCTGCAAACAAACCTTTTGAAAGCAATTAAAAAAAACAAATAAAAAATTCAACGAGTATAAATCATGAAAACATTTAAAATTTCACAGGTATAGGATTTAGGATATCCCTTGCATTCCACCCCATGCAGAAAATATTTGACTATCCTCAGGCGACACACAAGGAATTGTCATGTAGGGATTTTTCGTATAGCCCAAAATCCTCAAGGATTTCTCACTTAGCCCTCTATTGCACAAAAGCGCACTATGTGGCTCTCCCAGCAAGTTGTCTGATATAACACATGTACCTATTTTTCTTGTTCAATTTTCTTATCAAGTGCACATAAAAAGCCAAGGGAGAAAGGCAATTATCATCACAAATATTCAAAATATGCTGGAAGATTAGGTATGCTCACGTGCTTAGTACAAAATGCCTACACACCCAAGTATATTGTGCATGGGCTTTGTTTGTGACATAATACATAAAAGCAACAAACATAAACTAACAAACAATGTTCAATGAGTAATTAAATTAAACCCATAAAACAAAATTCACAGTGATAATGGTTGATTATTTAATCATCATATTTGTACTCATCACGCCCCTTTTACTCTTTTCCTTCTTATTATTCACCCCCTTCTTCCTCCATATTGTTTCTACCACTACTACTTAAACCATCATGCATATGCTCTGGTCCTGACCTTCTGGATAAAATTTCCTATTTTCAAGCTATTGAAGTTCATGAAAAAAGTTATTTATGGGCTGGCATATGACCAAAGGGTGAGTCTGGATTTTGGAATCTTAATTGTAGTTTACTCATGGATTCTTGTAAACAAGGAAATCCTCTTCGATATGCATCACTAATATCCCACTCATGAGTAAAATAGGTTTTAAGGTTACGATTCACATCGCCCTAACTCAAAGTTTCCTGTTGGTTTTGTTGTGGCGTTCGAGATGGAATAGTTGAATGACTTTCTCTTCTAATGTTTCTTGCTAAATAATATTGCTAAACAAATTCGTCATCCATTTTTTTTATCTAAGCAGCGATGGTAGAAGTTAAAGAGGTGTACTTCAAACATTTTACACAATCCAGTAATCAATCCAGGAAAGTCCAAAGGAAGATTGAAAATTGAGTATACAATTTCCCAAATTCTATCTGACATGACTCTGGATATATATATATATATATATATATATATATATATATATATATATATATATATATATATATATATATATATATATATATATATATATATATATATATATATATATATATATATGTCAAAATGAACCAAATGAGTTGGGACGACTAGAAAGTTATTGATGTGGTGTATTTTAACGGTGATGTGGACAAGATGAAGGTCAGTCACATTTGTGCTTGTATGGTGAGGTTGATCCTTTTCAATTGTATAGGTCACTCGGATCTTCCTATCTCATAGGTTTCAAATACAATACATATATTGGAAGCGATCTTATCACAATCCCATTTATTTCTTATAACCTCTCTTGAGAAGGGTTCTACGTCATTTGGGTTATCCATGAAAGCGTCTTCTAAGTATTCATGAATGATATCCTATCATAAGCCACATGTCTTCCCCTGACCCAAGATACTCTTGAAATCATAGTATCATCATCAAAAGGTTTATAAATAACATAAAATTCTTTGATGATATCATGTTTAATTTCTTCTGGTGGGTATGCTAATATATTCCAACCTCGGTTATCAGTTTCTTGTACAAAACTTGAAAATTTCCTCGGGTCTTCTAATTGTACTTTTCTTTCAATGATTAATTGTCTTCTATTCAGCTCATTGTAGGCCTCATCATAATCAGGGCTCTTGAACTGTTACAATCATACATTGTTTGTGATGACTCAATGCATGAGTGTCTCTTCCTTCTAATGGTGGATTTCTTCGGACCCATATATAAAAGTCATTAAACAACATATATTTTGACTATTTTTGTTAGACAATTCAATGGTATACATGAAGTTTAGAAGCATTATCCCAGTTGTCGCATGTCAAACTTTTCTGGTTGGGCATTACTTTGCTAAGTGAGGCTTCGAGCTCGCTTAGTGAAACCAGTTAGTCCAAAACAAATTCTTTGATAAGTTTGAGCATGAAGCAATGGTGTATTTATATATGCATGGTGTGTTTGGTACATTCACTTATATACAAGAAGAGTAAGTAATTTGACATACTTGTATTTGTTGTTGGAGTAGTGTAAGAGAGAATGAACTTGATGTATTAAGTGTGCACAAGATGCTTTGTTCAAGTTTCCTTCTTTCTCCAAATCTGTTTGGTTCTGTTTTTTGCTTCAATATTTCAAAGTTTGGAAATGAAAATAGTGCAATTTTTTTTAAAGAGTGTCCCAGATGACAGATTCCACTTTGGCACTGTTCATCTTTCGAATTCTCACTAGGCGAGCCTTAACTATATGGGTGAGAATTTGCATACTTTCTTGCATTGATCGCGTTCAGAGAAACATGGCATATGCAAAGCGCTCTTCGCGAGACATTCTTTTGTTTGCCTTGTGTTAGAATTATCATCACTTAGATGTCAAAAACATGTGAATTACTGTTAGTTATGTGGTAGTTTAGGTCTGTTTTTAGTCAATTTCAGTCATGTCTTTATCTGTTATATTTTGATTGTTTATAGGTTATTTTACGCGCTTGGGTAGTGTTACATGTGTTTCAGGTCTGAAGAGACAAATGAAAAATGATCAGAGCAAAATTTGGGCCAGAATGCATGAACAGAAGAAAAAAAGAGAAAATTACACACCTTTTGCCCATACGCGTACCAGGTAGACCATACATGTATGGCCACTCATCCCAGCCTTGCGTGATACGTGTAACATCATATGGGGCTTAAAAATAAGGTCCCTGCTCGTACGCGTATGAGGTATCCCATACTCGTATGAGGCCCTAACTCCAACCACAAGCGACCTGGTCAGTCCCTTACGCGTATGGGACCAGGTAGGCCATACACCTCTCCTTGGATCATACATGTATGAGAGAAGACCATATGTAACGTCCCTAATTTATTTAATTATTTTTATTTAATTGTTTTTATTTAATTGTTTTTATTTAATTATAGCATTTTATGAATTATTTGATAATTCATTTATGCGATGTTGGTGTGTTTTTGGATGTTTTATGAAGTTTTAGAGTATTAAAGGGTATTTTAATAATTTAATAATTATTAAAATATTTGGTTAAGAGCGGTTTATTTTATTTAATTATTTAAAATAACGATAATAATTATTTGAGGTTTCTAGTAATAATTATTTAATTATTTAAATATAGGGTGACACCTTATGTTAAAAATATATTTTCCTTTTAAAATCAAATAAATATTTTATTTAAATATTAAAGGTGTGACGCTTAATTGAATAATTATTTAATTTAAGATTTATTTAATTTTATTTGGCAGTTAAATAAATATTTCATTTGGGATTAAATATTTGAGAATTAATCTTTAATTGGATTAAACATAATATATATCGTATCGTAAAGTTAGAAGATGAAAAAACAAGGTTTGAGGCATATCGTTAAACAACGCATCTGAGTCTGGGGAGATTATTTTGGGAGCGATATGAGGCAGCGATTTGGAGAGGGAAGAACATCAAGATCTTGAAAGCTCAGTCGATAAGTTAAGGGGGGAGATTGCTTACTATAGGGTGGGTTTTAGGCAGCAGAATGATGAGGGTTCCCTTACCCTCTCATCAACGCTTATTTTTCATCTCTGTGAAATGTATCAAATCAAAATACAAGTATTTCATTATACTCATTTAGTCTGACCATATGGGGTTTGGCCCAACCCCTTTGGTTCTTGGTTTTTGGTTTTATAGAATATGTTTTATATTAAAATTTTGGTTTGGGGATAATCTCATTTGGTCACTTTTGGTGATCATATGATTATCGATATGATTTTTGTATTGATAAAATGATTTTCGGAGATTTGTTAATAAAATTAAATTTTGATGTTAAACCACAATATGATATGAAATTGCATGTTGGTGATAAACCTTTTGGTCAATTCTATATGATAATATCTCAGAAGTGTTTAGAGAGATAATCTCATTTGATCACTTTTTGTCCTTTATTTTATGATTCTGTTAACCGTAACGGGAAAAATCTAAAAACTCTAATATTAATATTTTGGGGGAAATCATAACTTTTCGGAATTTGTCATTGAGAATGGTATGTTGGAAGAATTCGACATTGGGAGGCGTAAACTTGGAAAATCTGAGGTAGGAGGGTTGGTTGCACGTATCAAAAGAGAAGTCGCGTTTCAGAGCAGTTCAGCAAAATTTTGCACAAGTTTGGTGTCCGATGTTAGAATACCTCATATTATATATTTTCGGAAAGAGAATCGTCCCAGAAATCAAACTCAATATAAAACAATGAATATTCGGGTTTTAAGTCGTTTAACCTCGTTTAAGTTCCGAAAACAACGTTTTACTATTTTCTGAAATTTAAACAATTTATGGTTTTATGCATTTAAAGATATTTGGTAATGCCATAAGGATTAACTTTTTGATTATAATAAATTTCATATTTTGTTTAATATTTCTGGTGAATAATAATATTGTTTTATAAATAAATTTAAAACTAACAAAATATGTGTTCTTAGTTGAAATTGTGATAAAATAGCCATAAAATAATTAAATATACCTTTTATAAAATATTATAAAAATATTAGTATATTTAACTCACTTTTAGGAATATAATTAACTAAATAATTTTGGGTGTAAGAAAAGTGAATATATTGTTTAATAAACAGAATTTTAGGTGATTTGAATTTGGATGATCCTTATTGGATAATTTGTGGTTCGTGAATGGAACAGATTTTGGTGATATTCTTTGGGATAATTTTGGTGTTCGTAAGTATTATTATACATAATTTTGGTGAATTATGATGTCTGTCAATGAAATGCATATTCGTGATTCATATTACCATGCATTCATGTATTTTGGAGTTTAGGTGGGACTTCGGTCCATTTTGGTGGTCTCAGATCCATTGGTGGGGATCGTTGGTCTTGGTGGAAAAGACCAGGGGCGAGTCTCAGATCCATTGGTGGGGATCGTTGGTCTAGGTGGGAAGGACCAGAGACTAGTGGAATAAAATCAGTAATATTCCTCTGATTCCACAATATATTTTTGGTACCACATGCATGTAGGTGATGGAGTTGGTGGATCATATCATTGAATTTTATTGTGATGTGTGTTTATGATTGTAATTGATAGATATATATATCATTTATGTAGGATTGTTATGTTTTTTTATTTAATGTCATTCTGTTGTTGAAATCACACTGTTACTATATGTAAGTATATTCTCACCCCTTTCTTGTTTGTTGGTTTTGTAGTGTGCTTTGCACAAGTGATTAGCAGGACTGCAGTTCGTTGTTGCAGTGAGATGGCTATTGCCTCTTAGTAGACTTTTATCTTCTGTATATTCTAGTTTTCGAATAAGAATGCTCTGATCTGTAACACTAGGGATAAAGGCGTTCGTTTGCATCACTTTGATTTGTTTGTAATCAACTATTATGAGATTTTGATTATGATGAATTAACAGTTTTATTCAGACATATTTTATGGTGTTTCTAATAAATTTCCGCTGTGCAACATCTGTTGTTTTATTATTTTTGAAGTGTTTATGATGGAGTAACATTCTTTTCCTGTTATTTTTATTTAAAATCTATTATCCGGGGTTTAGGTTTTTACACCATACACGTATGGAATGACCCAAATTTGAAAAAAAAACCTAAAATGTACCTATTTAGCCAAAGAACACAGATTTCCAAGGGTTGTACGATTTTTGTCTGCAGAAACACGTTTTGAAGGCTGGAAAACTCATATTTTCAAGGTGGATCAAGATTGTGTAAGACCCCAATTTTGACTCTAAGATCCCTCATGCAATTTCATCATAAGCATTAGCATTGGGATCATACCTTGACATCCTCCTTACCCCTCATACATTGGGTTTGTTTTGGGAGAAGATCACCAAGCACTTTGTGATTGTATCATACTTGTATTTTATCATTTTTACTAACCAAAATACCAAAAATATGTCTTTGTATTTTCCTAACTCTTTTATAGGTAGGGCATGATCCCATTGATCTATCAAGTTCATATCTAGGGTTTGAGACCCTCATGACAAAGAGAACAACCATGAATTGATACGAGGATGGTCACAAGCATCATATATGAGTCCCAATGATTACTACATGTTATATTGATCAAGTTTTCTTCAAGAGTATGAGGGTGATTTGCCTTGGAAACCCTAGTTTGACTGGGTATCTTGAGTAACTTCTCCAACAAGCTATCTCACCAATTGATCAAATTTCTCAAGGGACTCTTCAAAATTCATCATCTTATGCATATATGATCTACCATGAACCTGGAAAGTCAAGAGAATTGAAGGTTAGCAAGTTGGTTGATGGTGGTTGGCTAGATGAATTCATCTGATCAAAACTGGGTCTCCCTAGACCCAATCTCCTACATTTTTCATCATATGAAAATGATTCCAAGAGAAAAATTACTCTAAATGACATTCCAAACAATTTACATGTTGAGACCTAGAGTTAGTTTTGCTTGTAAAATCATTTTCTATGTTGAAACATTATAGGTCATTTTGTTTAAACCCTAATTTGAAAGTCAACTTCCCAAGGCCATAACTTGCTCAATTTTTATGAGATGAAAGATTTCCAAGTTGCACATTAAATTCAAGATGCCTAATTCAACTTTGATGTTTGTAGTGAGAGCTAATTCAACTTTTATGAGCATGTGATATGAGGCTACATTATAGGTCACTTTTGACCTATACCATTGAACAAGTGATTTTTCCAAACTTCAAAAATGCATAACTCTATGATTTCAAATCTAAATGACATGAAATTGGTGACATTTTTGAAGGTATTTGAAAGAGATATAACTTTGATGAAGACACTTTTCTCATTTGAAACTCACATGAAAAGTTAAGCAAGGTGGAATATTGAGATATATGGCTTGACACTTAGAAAAAATTTCAACATGTTGAAATTTCCAAAATTCCACCTCAAAATTCATCATGATACAAGCTTCAAATGGAAAAGTGTTGAACATGAAAGTTGTTCCTATTGATCTAACCTTTCCAAAAAGTCCAAGTTCATCCATTTTGGACAAGAACTGAATAGGTTGCGCATGGCTTGGACATTGCATTATCATTTGGCAAAGATCAAACTTCAAGTTTCCATATACACTTGCCTTGCAATCCAAGTTGATTTCAGAATCTCTCACACTCATTTGTAGACCTAAAGCAATGATCTCATGGGCATGTACACGCCCATGAACCCATGCATCATCCATTGCCAAATTTGGAAGTGGAATTTGAAGGTGCAAATATCATGAGCTGCAGCTATAAATAGAGACCTCTAACATCAGAATTTAAGACATTCGCGCCAACTTTGATCCTAAACCCCTAACCCTTCCATTTGAGAAAATAATCCTGAGAATTTCATCTTGAAATTAAGTTTGAATCTCACTATTTTGAGATTCAAAACTCCAGGGATCCAAGATCTTTTGTGCATTTCATTCTACTTCTGCAAGCATTCAGAGTGACATCAAGAACGAGCCAAGCCAAGAACAGTTAAATCCAGACCTGCATTGAAGGTATTTTCTAGAAAATTTCATCTCTTCGATTCTCTCTCAATCTTGCTCAATTCTCTTGATTCTTTGGTTGTCTGAAGTCCTACCAATATAGGCAAGAAGATTGAGTTGCTTAAAGGTCAAATCGAAGCAACTCAGTTGACATACCTCAAAATTCAACTCCTCATATCTTTCTATATGTGAGGAGTTAGTTGAAATTGAGGTCAGATTCGTGCTCTACGCCATTTTTCCTTTCAGATCATGTCCTCCTTTTTCATTTATGATGTGGTGATGAATGGACCAGTCCGGCCAAGGTCGCCTGAGAAGACGACCAGCGCTTTGCTACAGCAATGATGTGGCACGGTCCAGAGCCATTAGATGGATTAAAATTGTTTTAATCATGAGTGTACATATTGATTACCAAGCGTGTGGATGTTTGACTCAGGCGCACCATGGAATGCGCGCGCTTAACCACTTTATCTGCCACCTCAATTAATGAGGCAGATCAAGTGGTCCACGTTCTTTTTATTTTTCTGATTTTAATTTTTATTCCTTTGATTTTCATTAATTCATATTAATTTTAATATTTATCCAAAAAATATGAGAGTTTCACCAAAAAAATTCAAATATTTTCATCTTTCATATTCTGAATTAAAATTATTTTTTTGGATCATTATTAATATTTTTCATGATTTAATTGATTTTTCATTTGTTTTTAATTGTTTAAAAATACTTTTAAGCCTTTAAAAATTCTGAAAATTTTTCTCCAAGGTCCTTTGACCTTGTTTGACCTATGATAAATCTCATGGCCATTTATTTGGTGTTTTGATGAGGTTTTAGGAATTTGACAAACCATATTTAATTTAAATGTATTATTTTAGTATGTTTAATTGGAATAAATGTCAAATAATTTTGTTGACCAATTGTGATGACATGTTGGTATTTGACTCTTGTTGTTGGGCCTTGGTCAAGGTTGATTTGACTTTGTCAAATTAATATCATTGGATTTAGGGGATTAATGGAATGTACATTCCATCTCCCAAAATGAATGGATGATATTAATTTGGTAAAATTCCTCCTTTGACCAATTTGAGTTTTCATTTATTCCTCTCCCTCTTCATCTTATTCCCCTTCTTGATGCATTCATCTCATTTGCCCTATGATATCTCAAACTCCTAAAGCTAGTTGATTGAAAAATTAACATGAGTATGGATGATATTAGGCCACTTCTTTTGCATATTTCTTTTTGTGTGTGGTATGTTTCATGAGCATAGTCCATTATACCATGTCTCTAACATGCATTAACACCAAAATTCTATTGCCTGACCTCAAATAGTTGTGACTTCTACATAAGTCCAATTACGATTGCTTAACATAGCACTAAATTTGTGACACAAAGGCATAACATTCTAGTTAGTGAGATTGTAAGTCTCCCCTCTTTCATGGTATTGTGTGGGAACTTGGCCTTTTTCCTTCCTTTGGAAGATGTCTTGGCTCAAGGACCCATGCTTGTGATAAGTGGGTTGAGTGTTCTCCAAAGAATGTCTAAAAATGAAAAGAAAAAGCAAAACAATACTAACTTCAAACTCATTAACAACTAACTTTTAATTTCAAGTCATTTACTTTAATGTCCTTTAATTCTTGCCTTTATTCATTTGCCATTGTTCACATCATTCTAATTGTTTATGTTAATGCAATTTTCACTTTGTCCACTTGGACCATATTGTGTGATATATTTTGTTTGTGTATACTTTGCTTGTTTGTGTGGTCTTTGACCATTAATGTACATAATAACAACAAAAAACCCTAAAAAACTTTTGTGTGGACTGTTGGCTTGATCCTGGACAAATGGACTTAGAACTTAGGCAACATTCCTATGCTAAAGGACTTGGCTAATGCCAATTTGTTGAGAAACCAAGTGCTTGCAATTTGAACTTCATCTGATATATCATTCAAGATCCATTTGAGTTCATCTGCAACATGATCATTGTGAAGTTGTTATTTTGAACCTGTGGCTTATGAAATTCATCTGTTACATGGGCTATTTTGAAGAAGATCATGGAATGGATAAGCTTGGATGGGGCTATCTTTATTTGATGCCTTTACTCTTCAAGATAATATAATTGTGCATTTGTGTGTTTCTTGATTCTAAAAGTCCAAGGGAATTCAGGGTTTCTGTTGACATTCTTGTCTATTGGATTGCTACCCATTTGGTCAAATCTTTTCAACTCTAAACTTTTAATTTTGTGCATAGGATTAGTCCCTTCATCTTCTCCCAATTTCTTTAATTTCAAAATCTCTCCCTTTTTTTTTTCAAAATCTTCTATGATTGAACTTATTTTGTTCTAAACTTTGACCACTTTGCAAAAAGATAGAAACTTTAGCCTTATGCCATTGCATTTTCAAACTTCTTTTCTTAAATCAAACTTGTAAATAAACTTAACTATACTTGATTTAAACTTTCAAAAAGCCAAAAAAGAAATAACTCATTCAAACCATTTTTAGGCCTTTGAGTCTTTCAAATTTAATTTTTGTTAAAAGCAATGCATCCACTTTGAAATTTGTATCACAAACTACGAGGTTTTGATCCCTCATTTTTATGTTGGTACGTAGGCACAAGACCGAAGGTCTTGCCAAACACAAAAATATAATTAATGAATTCTTTTCTCATCTCCCCATTCCATTTGTTTGTAAACATCATTTTGTACCAAATACATATGGACACAAAAAGGGCTCCCTAGGAGTACCTAGGATACTTTGGGTGCTAACACCTTCCCTCTATATAACCAACCCCCTTACCTGTAATCTCTGACATTTTATTAGTTTTGATTTGAAAACTTCTCACTTTTGGGTTTTGTTCGTACTTTTTCCCTTTTTCCCTTGGAAACAATAAAAACGTGGTGGCGACTCTTGTTATTTGATCTCTAGCTTATCCATAGCTTGATGATCATGAATTTACCGCTACAGAAATTAAGTAGCGACTCTGCTGGGGAGTAGTCTCCAGTGGGTTTAGCCTACTTATTGTGTGTATACAATTGTATATATGTGATGTTTGTATATATGTATGTGTGATATAATCTGATTGTTGTGCTTGGTGATCTCTGAGTGGTGAGATAAGTTCTAACCCGAACTTGAGTACAATTAAGAGAGGAGGATGATATAGTCATGTTCGACTTGTTTGGAGTAGTCCTTAACAAGTTGGCTTGAGATCCATCTACTCAGTGGAGACTCTTTTGGATTTGGAAATGTCACACAAGTATTTATGGTTAGGCATTACTATCTCTAATTTGGGTCTGAGAAGCTGAGGACCGTAGAACATTTACCCCTCTTGGCCTATTTAGGACGTAGTGTGGAGATTGTTCAAGTGTAGACTTGATAACAATTTGTTACGCAATACTACACTCAGACGAGTTTCTCTTGAGAATATTATGGGTCGATGAGTCAGTCATCTTAACTTGTAATATCCGATAGATGGAATTAAGACTCTGGGAACTTTTTAGAACATGATCTATAGGTTTTTATCCTTAGTTCACTCCTTTGGGATGGTTCTTACCCAGACTTCGTGCTCGTGACTTGCAACAAACCCTTGATTCTTGGTTGATCCAATCAAGTCTTGCCAATATCAATGGAACTTAGGTGTTGATAAGGTGTAAACCATAATCCACCAAAATGGATGATGGATCTTGACAATGAGTTGATTCATCCCTTGACCTTTGTTTTCCTTGTGTGTGATCCCTTATTTGTGATTGTTGCATTCATGCATTCATGCGCATCATAACATTCATCACACGAAAATTTCAAGGAACTGAGGTATTCTTTGCAAATATTTTCAGACCATGGATTGTGGACGAAGGAACACTAAGAAGTACAGTTTCAGATGTCCAGATTTGAAAGATTTAAGGAAGCTAGCATCTTTTGTATTAGATCCCTTGGACTTCAAACAACATCACGAGAAGCTTCTGTCTATCTTGTCTGTTGATGTGGTTGAAGGACGTTTGGGTGTGCTAGTGCAGTTCTATAATCCTCTCTACCGTTGTTTCACTTTCCCGGATTTTTAGCTTGTGCCTACCTTGGAGGAGTATTATCATTTTATAGGGATACCTGTTTCTAGTAGAGTGCCTTTTAGTGGATTGGAGGAGATTCCCTGATCTAGTATTATTGTTGAAGCTCTTCACTTGAAGAAGTCTGAGATAAAGGCTCATTGGGTGAAGAAAGGAGGGTTATTTGGGTTTCCATCTGATTTCCTCGTCAAGGAAGCTACTACTTTTGCTCAAGCCGGTAGTGTGGATGATTTTGAAGCAATCTTTGTGTTGCTCATCTATGGATTAACTTTGTTCCCTAACATTGACGGTTTTGTTGATGTTAACTCCATTTGACTTTTCTTGATTGGGAATCATGTGCCTACTTTGTTGGGTGATATGTATTTCTCTTTGCATCTAAGGAATTCTAAGGGTGGTGGAACGATCATCTGTTGCATTCCTCTTCTGTACAAGTGGTTTATTTTGCACTTGCCTCAGACACCTACTTTTATGGAGAACAAACAATGTCTAAGGTGGTCTCAGAGACTTATGTCTCTCACTAATGATGATATAGTTTGGTATGATCTGTCTTTGAGCAGTTTGGAAATTATTGATAGTTGTTGTGAATTATCTAATGTGCCTCTCATTGGTCCACAAGGAGGAATAACTACAACCCTGCTTTGGCTCGTCGTCAACTTGGGTTCCCCTTGAGAGACAAACCTAATAACATGTTGTTAGAAGGTCTTTTCTATCAAGAGGGTGAAGATCCCCAACATTTGAAGCAGAAGATTGTGCATGCTTGGCATAATGTGCATAGGAAAGGAAGATCCGAGCTTGGTCCGCGCAATTGTGTAACTTTGGAAGCTTACACTCTTTGGGTGAAGAAGAGAGCTATGGAGTTGAAGATGCCTTATCCTTGTGAAAGACTTATGTTTATGGTTGTTGTTGAGCCATTTACTCTCCCTAACCAAGATGTAGAGGAGTTGGAAGACACGCTCATCAAGATGAAGCAAGAGAAGGACATGTGGGAAGAGCATTTCCGTGCTTTGAGCAAGAAGCATGAAGAGTTGCAGTTGGAGTCTAAGGACAAAGATGCACTTATTGAGCTACTTGAAGACCGAGTGACGAAGAGACATAGAGAGCCAGAGGTTTCATCTTCTAGCATGCCTTAGCCTTCCGTTGCTTGGAAGAAGATTGTTGATCAGCTTGTCCTCAAGAAGACTCAAATGAAGGCTTCTTTTGAGACCGAGATCAGTCGCATTCGAAGGAAGTACGCGCCTACAGCCAGATCTTCTGACATTGTTGTTAGGGATCCTTATGATGACTAGTCTCCTTTTCTCTTATATTTTTGTTTTGGTTTCTGAAATTGTACTAAGTGTAATCCTTCCAATTTATATAAATAAAAAGAGATTTTCGGTCATATCAAATTGTTGCAATTGTTATTTAAATATATATATATATTTGCAAATGATATAGTGAGTTCCTTGAAAATAAAAACAATCAAGCATTGCATCTCATGCATAATTTTCATAAGCAGGTTTTCGTCAGATGTCTTATTGGTGTTTCTTCTGTGCTTTAACTAAGCTGACTCATCGGTACAACACCCGAGCCAATCATCTGAAAATCATGGAGCATCTAGAGCAAGATAAAAAAGAGTTGAAGGACGAGATTGCCCGCCTGATTGCCATGATGGAGTCAGTTCTTGCTGCTCAGAGACAATCTTCTCCAATGCCTGCAACTCCTCCTACGAGGACTGTTATTTCAGAGGTGGCTACCTCAACCATGCCTGCTGCTGCCGCCCATTTCGCACCAACTATGCATGCCGGATTCCTGTGGGGAATGACGTCCAACTTTGTGCCCGAAGGCTTTGCGTCTACCTTTGCTTCCATTCCGACATCTAGCCCGGTCATGTCCGTGCCACCTCCCGTTGTTCACACCTTGCCTCGCATAGAGGACATCATTTATCACTCCGAGCTGTCTGAGGGTCCGGATGTCTATGACAAAATGGATGAAATGAAAGATCTGTTTCTTGAGTTGCGGACGGAATTGAAGACGCTGAGAGGTAAGGATTTGTTTGGGAAGAATGTTGTTGAGTTATATTTGGTACCCAACGTCAAGATCCCGATGAAGTTCAAAGTGCCTGACTTTGAAAAGTATAAGGGGAACTCTTGTACGCTTAGTCATCTTGTGATGTATGCTCGCAAGATGTCTACTCAGACCGACAATGATCAATTGCTTATTCACTACTTCCAAGATAGTCTGACCGGTGTTGCGCTCCGTTGGTACATGGGATTGGACAGTGCCAGTATTCACACTTTCAATGACTTGGGGGAGGCTTTTGTCAAGCAGTATAAGTACAATGTGGACATGGAGCCAGATAGAGACCAACTTAGGTCTATATCTCAGAAGGACAAGAAGACATTTAAAGAGTACGCGCAGAGATGTAGGGAATTGGCTGCCCAGATCACTCCTCCTTTGGAGGAAAAAGAAATGACAAAGATCTTCTTGAAGACCCTGAGTTCATTTTACTATGAATGAATGATTGCTAGTGCCCCTAGTGACTTTACCGAAATGGTAAACATGGGGATGAGGCATGAGGAAGGAGTCCGAGAGGGACGTTTGTCAAGAGATGAGGCATCAACAAGCAAGAAGTATGGCAGTAATTTCGGTAAGAAGAAAGACAGTGAGACAAATGCAATAAGCAGTGGGAGGCAGATGAGGCCTCAGATTAGAAGGAATCCACCATCCCGTCAATATCATCATCATCAAGTATCTTCCATTATCCCGGTATTTTCTAATCAACAAACAACACCAGTCCAACAACAACAATGTCAACAACAACAACCACAACAACGAACGAACACCTATAACAAAAACAATACCAATAACAATCATCATCAACAAAGCTTTGAGAGGAAGAAGGTCTCTTTTGACCCAATTCCTATATCTTACGCAGAACTTTATCCATCCTTGGTTCTCAAGAACCTGATTCAACCAAGAAACCCACCACAGATTCCAGAACCACTTCCTTGGTGGTATAAACCTGAGCTCTGTTGTGCTTTTCATCAAGGAGCACCCGGACATGATATTGAAAATTGTTATCCGCTCAAGTATGAGGTTCAGAAATTGATGAAGAGTGGTATGGTGTCCTTTGAGGACCGCGCGCCGGATGTAAAAGCAAACCCGTTACCCGCTCATGGGAATTCTTCTGTGAATATGGTGGATGGTTGCCTTGGGAAGTTTAAAGTTTTTGATGGGCGTTTTATCAGGAGGTCCTTGGTGCAGATGCATAAGGATGTTTGTTTGATAAGCGATTGTGAGCACGACCATGATGGTTGTGCTATTTATAGTGTTAACCCGAGGAGTTGTGAAGTTGTGAAAAGGGACATCCAACGAATGATGGATGAAGGCATGATTCAAATTGTTCAATCCCGTCATGTAGATGACGATGTTAATGTCATGGTGCTCATTTTCAAGCAGTCTGAGAAGTTGGTAATTAAGTATGACTCCAGTAACAACAACAGTCAAAGATCAGTATCGCTGTTGGTAATACGGTTAGCGGGCCCAGTCCCGTATTCATCTGATAAAGTTGTGTCATATCAGTATAATGCTACAATGATGAAGGATGGTCAAGAGGTCCCGTTACCTACGACTAGTTCAGTAGTGAGCATTGTTGATGTTACTAAGGTGACCCGTAGTGGTCAAGTGTTTGGGCCGGTGTTCCCAAAGGATAAAGAAGAAGCAGTTGTGAGTAAGAAGGTGGAAGTGCCTGTTGAAGACCCAGTTGGCTTTTCAAAAGGTAAGTTTGGTGAATCCAGCAACTTGAAACCCAATGATGATGACGAGGTACTTTGGTTAATTAAAAGAAGCGAGTTTAATATGGTGGAGCAGTTTCTCCAAACCCCCTCAAATATTTCAGTGTTGTCTCTACTCATGAATTCTGAAGCGCACAGAGAAGCACTGCAAAGAGTTCTAGAGCAAGCGTTTGTAGAACATGATGTTACAGTGGATCAATTCGATCATATTGTGGCTAACATCGCTTCTTGCAACAATCTTAGCTTTTGTGATGAAGAACTCCCTAGGGAGGGAAGGAATCATAATATGGCTTTGCACATTTCTATGAATTGCAAAGAGGATGCTTTGTCAAATTTGCTTGTTGACACCGGTTCATCGCTCAATGTGCTTCCAAAGTTGACTCTGTCAAAGTTATCTTACCAAGGAGCACCCATGAGGTATAGTGGTGTAATCGTCAAGGCCTTTGATGGTTCGCGCAAAACGGTTATTGGTGAAGTGGACTCTCCAGTCAAGATAGGTCCGAGTGATTTTCAAATTACTTTTCAAGTAATGGATATCCACCCGGCCTACAGTTGCTTATTGGGAAGTCCATGGATCCATGAGGCAGGAGTTGTTACTTCAACTTTGCACTAGAAGCTCAAATTTGTGAAGAATGGCAAGCTAGTGATTGTTGGTGGAGAGAAGGCGCTATTGGTTAGCCATTTGTCATCTTTCTCTTACATTGAAGCTGAGGATGAGGTTGGAACTCCGTTCCAAGCCTTATCTATTGCTGTTGAAAAGAGGGTTGGGGCACCTATGTCCTCATTGAAAGATGCTCAGAAGATTGTGGAGGAAGGCAATGTTGATCAGTGGGGGAACATAGTAGAGGTCTCCGACAACAAAGGTAGAACCGGTTTGGGGTTCCAGAAAGGTTCATCAACTGCAAGGACTGAAGATATGCACCTTAGCTTCCGTAGCAGAGGGTTCATTCATGGCAATGAACAAAACTTAGCTGCTGTGCTAGAGGATGCCAAAGAGGAAGACTGCACCAATTTTGTGACACATGGAAAGGCTTGCAACAATTGGACTGCTATTGATATTCCATTTATTTTGCATCAATCTAAGTAATTGCTTTTATATGTTTTAAAATCCTTCTCCTATGCCTAAGGGAGAAGTGAACATTGTTTGGGCATTTTCAAATTGATCATTAATAAAATTAATTCTATTCATCCACGTCTATGATGTCTTGTTTTTACTTTTTGCTTTATTCTGAAAATGGTAATAAAAAACATAAATAAACAATATAATTGTCCATCTGCATAATATTTAGTCACAAATTCACTTCTCTAAAATCAAAATATCAAATCATTATGCAGGTTGGTTCCTAACCCCATTGAGTACAATGATCCTTCTCCTTCTCCAAATTTTGAATTCCATGTGTTTGAGGCCGAGGAGGAAAGTGATGTAGAAGTGAGTGATGAGTTATCTCGTCTTATTGAGCAAGATGAAAAGACCATTCAACCGTTTGAAGAGCTGGTCAAGTTAGTCAACTTGGGTTCCGAGGATGATGTGAAGGAAGTCAAGATTGGGTCTCGATTGTGTCCAGATGTCAAGAAGGGGTTGATTGATCTTCTTCGAGAGTATTCAGATGTGTTTGTTTGGTCCTATCAAGACATGCCTGGTTTGGATTCTGAGATTGTGGAGCATAGATTGCCGCTGAAGCCAGAATGCCCGCCAGTCAAGCAGAAGTTGAGAAGAACGCATCCTGATATGGCTGTGAAGATCAAAGAGGAAGTGCATAAGCAGATTGATGTCGGTTTCCGTGTAACTATTGAGTATTCACAATGGGTGGCCAATATTGTGCTAATGCCGAAGAAAGCTGGAAAAGTCCACATGTGTGTTGACTATAGAGATTTGAATAAAGCCAGTCCGAAAGATGATTTCCCTCTGCCACACATTGATATGTTGGTAGATAATACTGCTAAGTTCAAAGTCTTTTCGTTTATGGATGGATTTTCTGGATATAATCAGATCAAAATGGCACCCGAAGATATAGAGAAGACCATATTCATTACACCTTAGGGAACATTCTGTTATAGAGTGATGCCTTTCGGTTTAAAGAATGCTGGTGCAACATACCAGAGAGCTATGGCCACTCTTTTTCATGATATGATGCATAAAGAGATTGAAGTGTATGTCGATGACATGACTGCTAAATCAATTGATGAAGAGGAACATGTTGAGCATTTGTTGATGCTATTCCAGCGTTTGAGTAAATATAAACTCCACTTGAATCCCAATAAGTGTAATTTTGGTGTTCGTTCTGGTAAGTTGTTGGGCTTTATTGTCAGTGAGAAGGGTATTAAAGTTGATCATGCCAAGGTCAAAGCAATACAAGAGATGCCGACGCCCAAAACTGAGAAGCAAGTCAGAGGTTTTCTAGGCCGCTTGAATTATATTTCCAGATTCATTTCCCACATGACTGCCACATGTGCGCCTATATTCAAGCTTCTTCAGAAAGATCAGTCTTGTGATTGGACCGAAGACTGCCAGAAAGCTTTTGACAGTATCAAGGAATATCTGCTTGAACCTCCGATTTTGTCTCCGCCTGTTGAAGGAAGACCGTTGATCATGTATTTGACTGTGCTCGAAGTTAGTATGGGTTGTGTTCTTGGTCAGAAAGATGAGACTGGAAAGAAAGAATTTGCGATCTACTACCTCAGTAAGAAGTTCACCGACTGTGAGACTCGGTATTCTATGCTTGAGAAAACTTGTTGTGCATTGGCTTGGGCTGCTAAGCGTCTGCGTCAGTATATGTTGAATCATACCACTTGGTTGATATCCAAAATGGATCCAATCAAATATATATTTAAGAAGCCTGCTTTAACTGGGAGAATTGCCCGTTGGTAGATGTTGTTATCAGAGTATGATATCGAATACCGATCTCAGAAAGCGATCAAAGGTAGTATCTTGGCTGACCATTTGGCTGACCAACCAATTGAAGATTATCAGTCAGTGCAGTATGATTTTCTTGATGAAGAGATTTTGTACTTGAAAATGAAAGATTGTGATGAATCATTGCTTGAGGAAGGGCCAGAACCTGGTTCCTGTTGGGGCATGGTATTTGATGGAGCTGTTAATCAATATGGAAATGGCATTGGGGCAGTGATTATTACCCCTCAAGGCACGCATCTACCATTTACAGCTAGATTGACTTTCGAGTGTACAAACAATATGGCAAAATATGAAGCTTGCATTATGGGGCTTGAAGAGGCCATGAATCTCAGAATCAAGTATTTTGATGTCTTCGGTGATTCGGCTTTGGTTGTGAATCAAATCAAAGGAGAATGGGAGACAAATCAACCCGGTTTAATACCATATAGAGATTATACGAGGAGGATTTCAACTTTCTTTACAAAGGTTGAGTTTCATCATATCCCTCGAGATGAAAACCGGATGGCAGACGCTCTTGCAACGTTGGCATCAATGATTGTAGTGAAGTATTGTAATGAATTTCCCAATTTGTCTGTGATGCGTCTTGATATGCCAACTCATGTGTTTGCTGTTGAAGAGGTCAAAGACGAGAAGCCGTGGTATTATGACATCAAATGTTTCCTCCAAAGTTAGATTTACCCACCGGGGGCATCTTTGAAAGATAAGAAGACTTTGAGAAGATTAGCCGGCAATTTCTACTTGAATGGTGATATACTATACAAGAGAAACTTCGACATGATTTTGCTCAGATGCGTGGATAGACACGAAGCAGACTTGTTGATGACTGAAGTGCATGAAGGTTCCTTTGGTACTCATTCCAATGAACATGCAATGGCGAAGAAGATATTGCGAGCAGGTTACTATTGGCTGGCAATGGAATCTGACTGTTGCATATTTGTGAAGAAGTGCCACAAGTGTCAAATTTATGATGATAAGATTCATGTTCCTCCGACACTATTGAATGTTATCTCTTCCCCATGGCCCTTCTCCATGTGGAGAATTGATATGATTGGGATGATTGAGCCCAAAGCTTCGAACAGACATCGTTTCATTTTGGTGGCAATTGACTATTTCACAAAGTGGGTTGAAGCGGGATCGTATGCAAATGTAACCAAGCAAGTTGTTGTAAGGTTGATCAAGAATCAAATTATATGTCGTTATGGTGTGCCAAGCAAGATCATTATTGATAATGGATCGAACTTGAATAATAATATGGTGGAAGCTCTTTACAAAGACTTCAAGATTGCACATCATAATTCTTCCCCCTACAGATCCAAGATGAATGGGGCTGTTGAAGCTGTGAATAAGAACATCAAGAAGATCATTCAGAATATGGTTGTCACATACAAGGATTGACATGAGATGCTCCCATTTTCTTTGCATGGGTATCGAACATCCATCTGCACTTCAACAGGGGAAACCCCTTTCTCTCTTGTGTATGGTATGGAAGCAACGCTCCCCGTAGAGGTTGAGATTCCTTCATTGCGTGTGCATATGGAAGCCAAGTTGACTGAGGTTGAATGGTGTTAGGCCAGGTTTGACCAGTTGAATTTGATTGAAGAGAAAAGATTAACTGCCATGTGTCATGGTCAGTTGTATCAGCAAAGGATGAAGAAAGCTTTTGATAAGAAGGTCAGACCTCGTGTGTTTAGAGAAGGTGACCTTGTGCTCAAGAAGATTTTATCGTTCAAACTATATTCTAGAGGGAAAAGGACTCCTAATTATGAAGGCCCATATGTTGTTAGGAGAGCCTTTTCAGGTGGTGCATTGATACTTACAACTATGGATGATGAAGAGTTCACTCGTCCTGTGAATGCAAATCCAGTCAAGAAATACTTCACCTAAAAGAAAAGAACAACTCGCTAAGTTGAAAACCTGAAAGGGAGGCTTAGGCAAAAATGAGCGTCTCGGTGGATTGAAAACTCGAAAGGGTGATCCAGGCAAAAATTAGAGACATAAAACAGAAAGAATTTCCCGATAAGTTGAGTACCCCACCTTGGGGTAACTTATGCAAAAATTAGGGATTATGGCAAGCAACTGCATTCTGCTGATCTTTAGTGTTTTGAAAACTTGATTGAGCACAAGGGTTGACATCAATTCATCACCCCGGCAGCGGTGGAGAGCACAGTGGATATCAAGAGTTGGTAGAAGGATTAAGGATCATTTGTATTCAATGTAACCATTTTCCATGTAGATTACCATTTTCAGCTTTGTAAAAATCTATAGAGTCTTGTCATTTACAAACTACCATTCTATCAAATAAAGCTGAGCTTTTATCCAATTGTTTCTACTCTTATTTACTTCATCCAATAGTTTAAATTTTATTATGATCACTTTTGAAAATTTAATTTTTTTAATCAAAATCTCTTTTTCTTAAAACATATAAAAGCAAGAATTTTCCAAAGCAATTGAAAATAAATATCAACAACATTCTGATGGATAACAAGTCCTTGAGTGCGAAACATCAGAGGTTCCCCAAGCAGTTAACCCTTCGGGTATCCCTAGACGATTGTGTTGATTCAGTTCCGTGGCGGAGTTTTTGATTCCTCAGTAGAGCTTTGTTCCTTTTCCCTACCTGAGTGACTTGTCTCCCCCGACAGAGTTTCTGCCTTCCCCAGTGGAGTTTGGGTTCCTTCAGCAGAAGTGGTTGATCTCCCCAGTAGATCACATTGGTTTCCCCGCCAATCGCCATTCGACTTGCTCCCCAATCAGAGTTTCCTCCTGGTTTCTGAGCAGTTTATTTTCCCTGTAGGGTTGTCTCCCATTTTTATGGTGTTGACCTAAAATTCCCCACAGGTTCAATGATATTTCTCTTTCCTCAGCAGATCTCCTCCTTCCCCAGTTAGGGTTGAGCCTTTTTGGATTGTTGATCTCTCTGTTCTCCAGCAGTTGTCTCCATATTTTGTGGATTGACCGAGGATTGTACCGATGATTCAATTTCTTTGGGACACCTTTGTATCCTTTGTGATCGTCCTTGTCAGCATAATCATATATATATATATATATATATATATATATATATATATATATATATATATATATATATATATATATATATATATATATATAATATATATATATATATATATTATATATATATATATATATATATATATATATATATATATATAATTTCATAGTTACATATTGACACCATCATATTTGTTTGATTTGTCAATTTGAGATTTTCATTCTTTGTATGGCGGTACTTTATCCCCCATACAAATTCCGGTGTCTGTCCTCCCTCAATTGTAGAGCGTCAGCCCCTTAGGCAGAAAGACTTTAACCTTTCTCCTCTTCCCCACTGAGTTGTTTCCTTGTGGATGATTATTATTTCAGTTTCCTCCCCAGTTGTTTATCTGGATGAAACCACTTCCCTTGAGTTATGTCCTCATTGGGTTGAGTCTTGATTGACTGTTTCTTTCTAGCTCCTACCTAGATAGATACTTTGAATCCTCTAAGATTCTACTTCCCAGTAACTGGTGATATTCTTCTTAGTTTGCAGTTTGTTACTCCTTGCCCAATACCCGGCAAAAGTATCCCTGTTTTCCCAACAGTAGAGTCCATAGTGGATCTGATTCCCCAGAAAGTGTATCCTTGATATGTTCACCCTAATCAGTGACAAATATCTTTCTCTCCCATGCTTGAGTCCATCCTTGATATGTTCATCCTAACCGATGACTGATATTCTCTTTTTGGTATTCTACCCAGTAAAAAGGTAGTTGTAATCCCTATTCTTGTTTCCCAGAGAGTTAATCCTTGATATGTTCATCCTAACCGATGATGGGTTTCCTTCTTTTTGCGGTCTTCTACCCAGTAACTGGTAGTTGTAAATCCTGCTTTTGTTCCCTCCGCAGAGTTTATCCTTGACATGTTCACTTTAATCAAGGATGGATTCTCTCTCTTGGTATTCTACCCAGTAACTGATAGATGTAATCCCTATTTTCTCCTCTCTCAGAGTCTATCCTTGATATGTTCATCTTAACCGATGACGGATTTTCTCTTTGACGGTATTCTATCCAGCATTCGGTAGATATAATTCCTACTTTTTGTTCAGTTGGTTTATCCTTGATATGTTCATCTTAACCGATGACGGGTATCCTCATTGACAATCACATGCAAGTCTATCCTTGATATGTTCATCCTAACCGATGAAGGATTTTCTTCCCTGTTGAGTTTATCCTTGATATGTTCATCCTAACCGATGATGGATACTCTCACCTTTGGTCTTCTGCCCAGTAACTGGTAGTTGTAAATCCTATTTTCTACAGTTTTCCCGAGCAAGGCTATTCTTGCCCAGTAACCGGTAATGAATATTCCCTTCTGTTGTTTCCCAGTGAGTCATCCTTAATATGTTCATCCTAATCGGTGACAGATGTTCTCTCTGTCAGATCTTTATTATCTCCTTACCCAATAATAGGTAGTAGATGATAGATTTCTACTCCTCCTGCGTTGAAATTTATTTCTCCCCAGTTGAGTTAAGTGCGCATTTCCTTAGTGAAGTCGCTTTTCCCTGCATGATTCAAGTACTTCAGTTTTATCCTGACTTACTCGTATCCCCTGCAGATGTTGTTGTTTCCCCGGCTGAGTCTTTCCATGTTTGTATGGAATTCCTCGAGTCCCCTAGTAGTTTTAAGTCGTAGCATGGCCTACGCATAACTCGTCTTTTCCCCCAAAGTCTCTGTCTCCCCAGTGATTTTTCCTTATGGAATGCATTATACTCCCGCGGACTTTCGGTCTCTCTGATTTTCTTTTCCCTTTGTGGCAATATTTCCTCACAAAGAATTTACTTTTGCATTCATGTCATATGCATCATGAGGTCTCTTAGGGACCAAAATTTGTTTCTATATGTTGTTATTTAAGGCCATTCTACTGATTCAACATGAAGATTTTAACCTTCGCCTCCTCAGATAGAATGTCCTTAAATAGGGGCAGCTGTAAGACCCCAATTTTGACCCTAAGATCCCTCATGAAATTTCATCATAAGCATTAGCATTGGGATCATACCTTGGCATCCTCCTTACCCATCATTCATTGGGTTTATTTTGGGAGAAGATCACCAAGCACTTTGTGATTGTATCATACTTGTATTTTATCATTTTTACTAACCAAAATACCAAAAATATGTCTTTGTATTTTCCTAACTCTTTTATAGGTAGGGCATGGTCCCATTGATCTATCAAGCTCACATCTAGGGTTTGAGACCCTCATGACAAAGAGCACAACCATGAATTGATACGAGGATGGCCACAAGCATCATATATGAGTCCCAATGATTACTACATGTTATATTGATCAAGTTTTCTTCAAGAGTTTGAGGGTGATTTTCCTTGGAAACCCTAGTTTGACTGGGTATCTTGAGTAACTTATCTAACAAGCTATCTCACAAATTGATCAAATTTCTCAAGGTACACTTCAAAATTCATCATCTTATGCATATATGATCTACCATGAGCCTAGAAAGTCAAGAGAATTGAAGGTTAGCAAGTTGGTTGATGGTGGTTGGCCAGATGAATTCATCTGATCAAAACTGGGTCTCCCTAGACTCTATCTTCTACAACTTTCACCATATGAAAATGATTCCAAGAGAAAAATTACTCTAAATGACATTCCAAACAATTTTCATGTTGAGACCTAGAGTTAGTTTTGCTTATAAAATCATTTTCTATGTTGAAACATTATAGGTCATTTTGTCTAAACCCTAATTTGAAAGTCAACTTCCCAAGGCCATAACTTGCTCAATTTTTATGAGATGAAATATTTCCAAGTTTCAGAATCAAATTCAAGATGTCTACTTCAACTTTTATGTTTGGAGTGAGAGCTAATTCAACTTTTATGATCATGTGATATGAGGCTACATTATAGGTCACTTTTGACCTATACCATTGAACAAGTAATTTTTCGAAACTTCAAAAATGCATAACTCTATCATTTCAAATCCAAATGACATGAAATTAGTGACCGTTTTGAAGGTGTTTGAAATATTTACAACTTTGATGAAGACACTTTTCTCATTTGAAGCTCACATAAAAAGTTAAGCAAGGTGGAATATTGAGATATATGGCTTGACACTTAGGAAAATTTTCAACATGTTGAAATTTCCAAAATTCCACCTCAAAATTCATCATGATACAAGCTTCAAATGGAAAAGTGTTGAACATGAAATTTGTTCCTCTTGATCTAACATTTCCAAAAAGTCCAAGTTCATCCATTTTGAACAAGAATTGAATAGGCTGCCCATGGCTTGAACATTGCATCATCATTTGGCAAATATCAAACTTCAAGTTTCCATATACACTTGCCTTGCAATCCAAGTTGATTTCAGAATCTCTCACACTCATTTGTGAACCTAAAGCAATAATCTCATGGGCATGTACACACCCATGCACCCATGCATCATCCATTGCCAAATTTGGAAGTGGATTTTGAAGGTGCAAATATCATGAGCTGCAGCTATAAATAGAGACCTCTAGCATCAGAATTCAAGATATTCGCGCCAGCTTTGATCCTAAACCCCTAACCCTTCCATTTAAGAGGATAATCCTGAGAATTTCATCTTGAAATTGAGTTTGAATCTCACTGTTTTGAGATTCAAAACTCTAGGGATCCAAGACCTTTTGTGCATTTCATTCTACTTCTGCAAGCATTCTGTGTGAGATCAAGCATGAGCCAATGCAAGAACAGTTAAATCCAGACCTGCATTGAAGGTATTTTCCAGAAAATTTCATCTCTTCGATTCTCTTTCAATCTTGCTCAATTCTCTTGATTCTTTGGTTGTCTGAAGTCATACCAATATAGGCAAGAAGATTGAGTTGCTTAGAGGTCAAATCGAAGCAACTTGTCGCGGCGGGATTTTTCACGAGATTAAGTATTGATTGAACTTAACCCGTTTGAAAAATATTTTAAATGCAAGAGTCGCCACCGTCTTTTATTTTATCCAAAAAGAGGAAGGGAAAAATAACGATAAATCCCTTTAGAGTTACGGGTTCGGGGGTTGGTTATGCAAAGGGAAGGTATTAGCACCCTCTACATCTGTGGTACTCCACAGGAACCTTTTTGCTTATGTTTATGTGAATGCTTTGCTTTTTTCGCTTTGATCGTTTGATTGGGGAGATGAGAAAAGAACTTGATTTTATTGTTTTTGGACTCGATAAAGTCGTAGACTTCATGCCTACGTATCTCCAAGACGCAATGGAGAAATCAGAATCCACGTAGTTCTCCCAAAAGAAAAGGGGAAAGTCTGTTTTGTGGATTTTAGATTGGCGTGTCTTGCCATCTCTTGCTCGACCTAGGCGGGAGGCTTCGAGACTGACACGTCCTTTTGAAAATGTTTTTAAACTGAAAAGCCAAAGCTGGCAAAAGATTTGAATGAGCCCAAGAGTAAGCTTGTGAGTGTGTGAAAAAGGTTTCTTAAACGGCGACCGTTGGAATCGCATCGGGTTTCTCTTTTTGGATTTTTCGATTTTTTAACATAAAACGTGAACAATACGATTAAACACACAATACAGAAAATAAAAAATGCGAGAAAGTAAATTATTACAACACAGTTAGCTATGAATAGTTAGTATTACGAATAGTTAGTGGAGTTAATTGAGCTGAAACTGAAACGAAACGGTTAGTAGCAACATAAACAAATATAAAAAAACAATATAAACATTTACTTTAGACAAAATAAACATTTGATATAAATAAACATTTAAACAAATAATTAATTTAACTAACATTTAAATAAAACATATATGCAAAATAATAATAAAAGATAAACAATATTTAGTAAACAAAAGTAATATATATATATATATATATATATATATATATATATATATATATATATATATATATATATATATATATATATATATATATATATATATATATTTATTTATTTTTAGACAATAAATATATAGTAGACAAAAATAATATATATGTACATTTAGACAAATAATATATATATATATATATATATATATATATATATAGATATATATATATATATATATATATATTATCTTTGTCTATTATATATTATTTATATATATATATATATATATATATATATATATATATATATATATATATATATATATATATATATATATATAATATATATATAAATAATATATATATATATATAAATAATATATAATAGACAAAGATAATATATATATATATATATATATATATATATATATATATATATATATATATATAAAATATATATATTATCTTTGTCTATTATATTATATATATATATATATATATATATATATATATATATATATATATATATATATATATAATATAATAGACAAAGATAATATATATATATATATATATATATATATATATATATATATATATATATATTATATATATATATATATATATATTTAGATAAATAATATATTAAAACACATGTCGGCAAGTCGGAACTTTGCCGATTTCAGAGATAAGTGAAGAATATTAGGATGAACTTCTGATCGTCCAAATGATCGACCGAAAGCTGGAAACGTCACCGACGCAGTGTTGGCTGCCTTCGTGAGTACCTGACTTCAACGTCGCTTTTGATCGGTGAAACGACGCCGGAATGAAATGAACCTTGGATATTTGTGACCTGGACTCAACGAACTTCAAAGATATGAAATCGGTTTTGTGTTTTGGTGAATAATCGGGACGATTTTGGGTTACCGAAAATGAAGAACAAGTGAAATACGGTAATGCTTTTGGAAAAATATTTCTTTTCAATTCTCTGTTTCTCTCACCACACGTTTTTTCCTTACTGATCCACCTTCTTTTCTTTTTTTTACTAACCACATCTATATATATATATATATTTAGATTACTTAAACAATAAGAAACCTAAAAAATATCTAACATAAATTAATAATATATATTTAGATTACTTAAACAATAAGAAACCTAAAAAATATCTAACATAAATTAATAATATATATTTAGATTACTTAAACAATAAAAAACCTAAAAAATATCTAACATAAATTAATAATATATATTTAGATTACTTAAACAATAAGAAACCTAAAAAATATCTAACATAAATTAATAATATATATTTATATATTATATAATAATAATAATAATAATAAACTAATATAATATTAATCCTAATTAAATAAACTAATTAACAGCTAAACACAATTAATATTAAGCACAAATAATATTAACGGCACACGATTAAAATACGATAAAATCGAGCGACACGAACGCGATAAAAACGATGACAATTTGCACAGCAAAACAGACAAATTGATAAAACCAATAAACCAGTAAACCGATAAACCAGTAAAATCAACAACACGACTCAAACAGACTCGATTAAATCACACGGCACAACACGTAATTAAATAAACAACCCTAGGCAATAATAAAACCAACACGACATCACGAAACGAAAACGCTGACAAACACAATCACAAATAATCGGACAATACGAAAACTCTAATATATTCGAAATACAGTCAAAATACCGACAAACAAACAATTAAATAGATGAAAACGCACAAAACCTAATCGAAGCGATGCCACGCACAACAGAGATAAGCGAGATAAATACGAGGCAACGATATCGGCCAGGTTTTGCTAAAACAACGAAATACAACACGGTAAGCAACGAAAACACACAAAACCTAATCAAACCAGTTGTCACGCGAAGTTTAAGAAATTGAGATGAATACGAGACAACGAGATTAATCAAGATGTGGTCAACAAAGCCAAAGTCAAATTTTGGGGTGCGACAGATGCCCCTATTTAATTAACTTAGGCCAGATAGCCGGAGGCTATCGAATGGCGTAAGGTAATTAAATATGACAAACGCCACAAAATTTGACCGCAAATGCATGTATGCATGATGCAAAAGACAGACAGACACAGAGACACAGGAGTGCAAACTCTGTTGGGGAAGGACATACACCGACTCAATGCATGAAGGTAAACACTGAGAATACTCAGCTGGGGAAGATTCACTACCTATTCATAGATGGAAAATAGGAGGAAAAGAGATATTGACTCAATGTTGACGATACATCACTATCTCATAGATGAAAGTGGGAAAAGATCAATATAACAAGAGTACTGATGTGACAGTACATTACCAACTCAAAGATGGAGGTAACAGAAAAGATGAATACCAACTCAAGGATGAAGGTATAACAAGGGCATAATAAGAATCGAATTGCGTTAACTCATGGTTGACAGCTCACTACCCACTCATTGATGAGGTAAACAGGACATGCCAACTCAAAGTTGAAGGCAAGCTTCAAAAGATTGATAATAACACTGCTAGGGAAATCAAATTCCAACTCATTGATGATGGTGTAGATGAAGAATCAGATCTAAGGATCATTGTGCAGACTTACAGTTGAATGCACACTACCAACTCATTGATGAGGTAGACAGAGAAATGCCGACTCAAAGTTGAAGGCAACCACCGATTCATTGACAAAGGTGTTTAAAAGAATTTAGAACATATTCCCCTGGAGATGTTTATCATTACCGACTCAAAGATGACGGTGGAAGGACAAAATGTACCTAACTCATAGATGAAGGTACTCCATCAACTCAAAGACGAAGATGGAATCAGAAGTTATCTGTGCAGACTCAAAGATGAAAGCACACTATCAGTTCAACAAGGATCAAACATACCCTACTCATAGATGAAGGCACTCCATCAACTCAAAGACGAAGATGGAATCACAGGAAAATGTGCGAACTCAAAGATGAATGCATATTACCAGCTCAAAGTTGCAGGTACTTCACCAACTCAAAGACGAAGGTGGAATCAAAAGGAATCTGTGCTAAACTCAAAGACGAAAGCACGCTACCAGCTCAAAGTTGCAGGTAGAACCATGGAACTTTCTGTGAGGATGTTATCAACTCATAGATGGAGATAGTAATTAATTTATCCGAGGGATAACAAAGGTTACCACTCATGGATGTAGGTAACTCAAGTTTGTAACGGGTACCAACTCAAAGATGAAGGTATAAAGGACTTGGACACAATATCTGTCATGTCTGTTTTACTGAATGAGAGTCACAAAGACTATATTGTTGCCTTCTTTTACTGGCAATTTCTGAGCTTTATCTGGAGACACGAGGTTCAAACTAGGATAGAACTAGAATGAAACGGTCGAACAAGACTTCAACTGAAGAGGAATGAACTCATCAGGATTTACAACTGAAACAACCATCTTCCACGAGGCATAGATCTCTGTGGGGAACATGACCAATAAAAGGTATTTTGCTGCTTATGAGGATACTCTATATGGAGAGATTGACTCAACCCACAATATAAACAAGGAAACAAGGTGCATATGAATGCAAGCAGGATATGTCATAGATATGCATGAATATTTAGTAATGAATGCATGATGGACAGACAAAACTAGGAATAACTAAAAATGTTAACAGCTGCATAAGAACTTGCTGGAGATTTGCACTGAGACTCGCTGGGGAGTAGTACAAAGACTTGCTGGGGAATTGGTACAAGAGCACCATATCCAGGTTTCTTTAAAAGTCTGTCTCTGCTGAGGATTCCGTAGAAGAATGGAGATGCCTTCTACTTCAAAAATGCAGGAGATTCCCTGTGGTTCTTGAATTCATGAGGTATATGAGGATTGGACCTTTCTGAGGACTCCGCTGGGGATACAAGGTGTTATCCTCTGGAAATAAGATGATATTGTAAGAGAAGTCCTGCAATTCTTGAATTTGCTGATAATGCAGAAGGGATCATTCTTCTGGAAGACTTCGCTGGGGATAAAGTTCGCTGGGGATAGGTGGTATCTTTCCAGGGAATAAGAATATAGGGGAAATCTATCCTTGATTTTTTTGCTTTAATTATCATGGAGACTTTCTGTATCTGAAGACTCTGCAGGGGATTATGGTGTCTGATATCTGGTTACGAGATCTTTCCTCTAGGAGACTCTGCTGGGGAACAGTGATGTCTGACCTTTGAATATAAATGAGAATTTAGGAGAAATCCTGCAATTCTTGAATTTGCTTAAAATGCATAACACACTCTTCTTTTACTACAAAACATTACTGAGGAGGAGACATATCCTTCTATTGAATGGACAGAGAACAACAGGAGATTCCTTGTAGTTTCTGAATATCAACTTTCTTCACTCGCTGAGGGATGGAGACCTCTGTATTACTCCTGCTCAGGGAAATCAAATCTTCCTTCTCATCCTCTGCTGGGGACATTGCTGATCCCGCTTTAATAAATTACTGGGGAAATACCTGTAGTAATCCCATAGGCCAAATCTGTAACTTAAAACCTGGATCAAAGTCTTCATGATCAATTAACCGGGGAGTCTTCATGATCAATTAAACTGGGGAGTCTTCATGATCAATTAACTGGGGAGTCTTCATGCCCCAAGTGAAGGGAATAAACTTCTTGAAATATTTCTTGCATGATCTCTTGAGGAAAACTAGGAAGCATAGCTGGGGATATCCAGAATCACAACCTCTGCTGGAGAAATATTACTGCCAAGACACCTGTGGAGATTTTTTCATCATATACATATAAGGATAGTAATATGAACATGTCTAGTTGGAATCACATGATTTCAGAATTACTGGGACCACATGTCTTAATCCTTTTATTGATGTCCACAAATCAAAATAAATAATCTTTATATTTTTCAAAAACTGTTTTTAATTCAAAACTTTTGTTTCAAAACATATCTGTCAAAGTAAAAGAACTTTCGTAAATTGAAATGAAAATTAAGAGTGCCAAGAAATATAGAAATGCTCAAATTGATTTGATAGGATGGTAATCAGCCAACAGCGTGATTCCATAGATCTTTACAAATTGGAAAATGGTAATTTCGTGGAAAAAGGGTACGTTGAACTACAATGACATCATTCTCTCTTCCACTTTTGACCTGTATTGCAGCCTTGAGAAAGTTGGAGAACTGTTGAAATATTCTGATACTTCAATGATCTTATCTCTGTTATGCAGTTACTTGCCTGAAATCCCTAACTTTTGCCTAGATTGCCCTTTCGGGTTTTCAATCTACCGGGATAATATTCTCTTTGTTTTTTTATGTCTCTTATTTCTGCTTGGACCGCCCTTTCAGGTTTTCAGTCCACCGAGACGCTCATTTTTGCCTAAGCCGCCCTTTCGGGTTTTCAACTTAGCGAGCTGTTCTTTTCATTTTTTAGGCGAAGTATTTCTTGACTGCATCTGTATTCACGGGACGTGGAAGCTCTTCACCATCCATGTTTGTAAGAATTAAAGCACCGCCTGAGAAGGCTTTCTTGACAACATAGGGTCCTTCATAGTTAGGAGTCCACTTGCCCCTAGAATCATTGTGAAATAGTATCATCTTCTTGAGCACAAGGTCACCCTCTTTGAATTCTCTCGGCTTAACCTTCCTATCAAATGTCTGCTTCATTCTCTTTTGATATAACTGTCCATGGCACAAGGCAGTCATTCTTTTTTCTTCAATCAAATTCAACTGATCGTATCTGCTTTGACACCATTCAGCCTCTGACAACTGAGTTTCCATTAGTATCCTCATTGATGGAATTTCAACCTCTATCGGTAACACAGCTTCCATACCGTATAGAAGTGAAAATGGGGTTGCCCTAGTTGAAGTACGGACTGATGTTCTATATCCGTGTAGTGAAAAAGGCAGCATTTCATGCCAATCTTTGTAGGTAACAACCATCTTTTGAATGATCTTCTTGATATTCTTATTTGCAGCTTCAACTGCCCCATTCATCTTGGGACGGTAAGGAGAAGAGTTGTGATGCTCGATCTTGAATTTTTCACATAATTCATCCATCATTTTGTTGTTCAGATTGGAGCCATTGTCAGTGATGATCTTGTTTGGAATGCCATATCGGCAAATGAGATTATTTTTGATGAATCTGACCACCACTTGCTTTGTCACCTTTGCATACGAAGCCGCTTCCACCCATTTGGTGAAGTAATCAATTGCCACGAGAATGAAACGGTGTCCGTTGGAAGCTTTGGGTTCAATCATACCGATCATGTCAATGCCCCACATTGAGAATGGCCAAGGAGCAGAAATCACATTCAAAAAGGTTGGTGGTACATGAACCTTATCAGCGTAGATCTGACATTTGTGACACTTCTTTACAAATTTGCAGCAATCTGATTCCATGGTCAACCAGTAGTAACCAGCTCTCAACATCTTTCTTGACATAGAGTGGCCGTTTGCATGAGTACCAAAGGACCCTTCGTGAACTTCTTTCATCAACATTTCTGCTTCCTTTTTGTCAACACATCTGAGTAAGACCATGTCATAATTCCTCTTATAGAGCACATTCTGATTAAGGAAGAAACTGCCTGACAATCTTCTCAAAGTCTTTTTATCTTTTTCTGTTGCTCCAAGAGGATACTCCTGAGTCTGAAGGAAATGCTTGATATCGTGGTACCATGGTTTATCATCAAAACTGGCCTCAGCTGTAAACACATGTGCTGGTCTATCAAGTCGCTTGATCACAATTCTGGGTACTTCGTTTGGAAAACCCACTTGATACATTGAAGACAACGTAGCTAGAGCATCCGCCATATGATTCTCATCCCGAGGAATGTGATGCAATTCAAATGGATTCTCAAATCGAAAGATTGCGAGGAACCAATCTCGGAGGAGGGGCCTGACCCTGAATCCGAATGGATTCTGATGTTTGATGGGGCCGTTAACGTGAATGGAAGCGGTGTTGGTGCTGTTTTGGTTACGCCGAAAGGATCCCATATTCCTTTTGCTGCCCGGCTAACATTTGAGTGCACCAACAACGTGGCTGAATATGAAGCTTGCATATTGGGGATTGAAGAGGCGATTGATTTGAGGATCAAGAACCTTGTCATATATGGAGATTCAGCTCTGGTGATAAATCAGGTTAACGGAAAATGGTATACGCATCAGTCTCATTTAGTTCCATATCGGGATTATACGAGGAGATTGTTGACGTTTTTCACCAAGGTGAAGATGCATCATGTGCCCAGAGAGGAGAATCCTTTGGCAGATGCTTTGGCTACTCTGGCCGCCTTGATTAAGGTGCAGAGGTGGAATCAGTTCCCCAGTGTTGAAGTAGGTCGTCTGGATAGACCGGCTTATGTGTTTGCTGTTGATACAGCGTCTGATGATGAGAAGCCGTGGTATTACGATATCAAGCGCTATCTAGAGACTCAAGAGTATCCTGAGGGAGCATCTAAAAAGGACCGAAAGACTCTGCGGAGGTTGGCCATGGTGTTTTACCTGAATAAGGATGGGGTTCTGTACAAAAGAAATTTTGATTGGGTCTTGCTCAGATGTGTTGATGATAGAGAAGCAAGCCAATTGATGAAAGAGGTTCATGAGGGGTCGTTCGGTACCCATGCCAGTGGGAATGCAATGGTAAAGAAGCTGCTGAGAGCAGGTTACTATTGGATGACAATGGAGGCCCAATGTTTCAATTTCGTGCGGAAGTGTCATAAATGCCAGATTTATGCTGACAAGGTGCACGTGCCTCCAAATCCGTTGAGCTTAATGTCGTCTCCATGGCCGTTTGCTATGTGGGGCATTGATATGATTGGAAAGATTGAGCCTACAGCTTCGAATGGGCACAGATTCATATTAGTGGCTATTGACTACTTCACCAAGTGGGTTGAAGCGGCCTCTTATACGAATGTGACGAAGCAGGTCGTTGCCAGATTTCTCAAGAGAGACATCATTTGCAGATATGGGGTTCCCGAGAGAATCATTACTGATAATGGTTCTAATTTGAATAATAAAATGATGGCAGAACTGTGCCGGGAATTCAAGATTGAGCATCACAATTCTTCTCCCTATCGTCCGAAGATGAATGGGGCGGTTGAGGCAGCCAATAAGAATATAAAGAAGATTGTGCAGAAAATGGTGGTAACCTATAAGGACTGGAATGAGATGTTGCCGTTTGCATTGCATGGGTATCGAACGTCGGTGCGTACATCTACTGGGGCAACTCCTTTCTCATTGGTGTATGGGATGGAGGCTGTATTACTTGTTGAAGTTCAGATTCCCTCTTTGAGAGTCCTGATGGACGTGAAGTTGCAAGAGGCTGAATGGGTAAGGACCCGGTATGAAGAGTTGAGCCTGATTGAAGAAAAGAGGCTAGCGGCCATCTGTCATGGGCAGTTATACCAGCAAAGGATGAAGCGTGCTTTCGACAAGAAGGTACGACCTCGGGTATATCACGTGGGTGATATGGTGCTGAAAAGGATCCTTCCTCCTCAAAACGATCGTAGGGGCAAATGGACACCGAATTATGAAGGTCCATTCGTGGTCAAGAATGTTTTCTCTGGCGGAGCCTTGTTGTTAACGACCATGGATGGCGAAGATTTTCCATCCCCTGTGAATGCGGACGCAGTTAAAAAATACTTCGTATAATAGATCCGCTGGACGAAAAGAATAAAATAGTCCAGGCAAAAATGGGCATCCCGACGAACCAAAAAAACAGAAAGAAAGGTTCGGGCAAAAATTAGGGATAAAAAAGAAAAAAATGTACACCCGGCAAGTCGAAAACCTGTATAGGCGGCTTGGGCAAAAAGGGGTATCCCGGTGGATTGAAAACCTGAAAGGGCGGTCCAGGCAAAAGAGGGATTGAAACGAACAACTGCGTCTAGCATGATCGTTTGCGCTTTGGTTAAAGCATCATGGATAATACCCGGTGGGGATCAATCAGAATCGTCTTGTTCAGAAGGCAGAAAGTATGGAGAGTCTGAGGACATACGGGGTGTAACCGAGTTGGAACTCGATGAGATCACGGGTTTCACATTGCCATTAGGATAGATTTTTCCTTTTGTGCAATTACCTCTTTTCAGGAATTGCTTCCTTTTGTATTTCTCATTCTTGAGCCACACTTTTCCAATCAATAAAATGCATATTCAGTCAAATAATTTTGTTTTTGTCTTTCATTACCGCTTTGATTGCAAAAACATCCGATTATTTTGATAAAGAATCTTGCATTTTAAGACATACAGGTCCCTTCCGATGCATGTTTATAAGGTTGAAAGCTTGAAATCTTATTCGGAAGGATGAGTGACTCAAGTGTTGAAATCTTGACACGCCTGGGGCACGGTTTTATCTAACGATCTGTTTTGCAGGAACTGTTAGATGTTTTCACTCACTTGCAGGTTGTGATGGAAAACAAATCCCCATGGAGTCCAATCAGGAACGATTGAATATGAAGGAACGAGGGTACGTTGAGACGTACGACGATCCTTGATGATAATCAAGAAGACTCTTCAAAATCGGAAGATTGGAAAGTCTGTAGAAATTCCCCGCAGGGTCCAGTCAGGGACGAATGAATGGGTGGGAGAACGGTAGAGAGACGACGAGAGGCGTACGGCGACCTTTGGAATTAATCAAGAAGACTCTTCAAAGTCGGAAGATTGAAAAGTATGTATAAATCCCAGGGGTACGTTTCTCGTCGAGCGCGGAGCGATTGGCAGTACAAGATGATGGAGCAGAAAAGGTCCAGACGAGTCCGGGAATTCTCAAAAGTGGAAAGCTGATACGAGTTTGGGAGGTGGATACTGTAGTTCGACGAGTCGACGGGTGTTCTGTACCAACTTTTCTCATTTCCCAGCTAAGTCCCCAAGCAGAATCGGAAGATCAACTCCCCAGCAGATCTAAGGTCTATGGATCCCCAGCCGAGTCAAGATGGTTATCCCCGGCAGGTTTAAAGTGATGTTTCCTCAGCAGCCAGGCCTGAAGGTTGCTATCCCCGAGTGGAGAGGGTTTCAATGAAATATATCTCCAGCAGTGTTCATCCTACCAGTGGATTGGACGAGTTTCCGTAGCAGACGGATATTTACATCCCCAACTGAGTTGATTCTATCTATGGATTGCATGGGTTGTCCCCAGCGGAGTAGCATTCGTTTCCCTAGCAGGGTCAGGATGGTTATCCCCCAGCAGGTGTCAGATCGGTGCTTCCCCAGTCGACGGGCCTGGAGGTTGCTGTTTCCCAGCAGAGTGTTTGTGAAGCACTTCCCCAGTAAAGTCGTCAGGTATCTGTGAGGGTTTCCCAAAGCAGAGTCAGGGTTGATATCCCTAGCAAGTCAAAGATTGTTATATCCCCACAGAGCGTTGGTGGTGCTTATCCCCAGCAGTTTCTTGAGCGGGTTGGGTGCAAAGGAGGTTCTTCCCCAGCAAGGGTTGCCTTATCCCAGCAGCAGCAGTGCTTATTCCCCAGCAGGGTAGAGATCGGAGCAATGTCGAGTTCCTCAGCAGAGTGTCTCGTGCTCAGAAGAGTCCCTTGAGGGGGATACTCTTTATGCATTCATCATGAAAAAATAGCATAGCATGTTGCATAGAAAAATAATAAAGCGCGTAGCATTTCCATGATTATGGAGCATTACGCAGAAAAAGCCATTCATCATTGCAAGCATGAAGCTAGTCTCAAGCCGTGGTTACCGTTTGAGAGGTGGTTTTGCCGGAGGTGAAGATGCTACTCGAGCCGTGGTTACCGTTTGAGGAGTGATTTCACTAGTTGGAAAATCATCAGTATTGCAAGTATCAGTTACTCGAGCCGTGGTTACCGCTTGGGATTTGGGTTCACTGGTTGGTGAAGATGTTGCTCTGTGGAGTTTAGCATTACGACGTCAGATCAGCAATGATCCCCAGTAGTGCGATATTGGAGGAAATTTTTCCGTCGAACAAAGATGGAAATAAAATTAGAGGACGTTACGTGACCAGCGCGATTTCGGGGTTCAAATGGAGAAAAGGAAATGTGGAGACATTTTCTGGAGAGCGGGGTTCAAATGGAGATTGGAGTTGAAGATTATGTCCGGGATGAGGTCCTCAGGATTATCTTCTGTTCATGTGTCACCTTAGACTTTGGCGGATGCCAGTGGAGGTCGTTATAGGTGTCTTCTGAGGAAGAGATACACATGCTACCTTCCTTTTGTGAAGGTATACCCTCTGACATGTCGCCCTCAGAGTGGTGTTTGGTGTTATTTCCGACGTTGCCAGCGGAATTATCACGAGAGATTGGAGATCGGGGTTCAAACGGAGAAAAGAAAATGTTGAGGCATTTTCTGGAGACGGGGTTCAAATGGAGAAAGGGAGATGTTGCGGCATTTTCTGGAGATGGGGTTCATATTGGCGATCGCGAGTAATCGTCAGGCGACTGGGGTTCAAACTGGAGAATGGGGTTCATTATTTTGGCAAACAGGAGAGCGGGGTTCAAATGCGGTGATTTGAGGATCAGTTGCGTAGAGAAAATTTCGGGGTTCAAGAAAATAAAGAAGGATTATCGGAAGAATTTCGGGGTTCAAGAAAAGGGATAAAAAAGAAAAAGAATAATAATCCCTAGCGGATGTGGTGTTCAGGCCATGGTTATCCCTGCGTTATCATTTATTTTGGTATCCGGGTCGATGTTGCTGTTTCGGTGATCAGGCCGACTTTCTCCGTTCCAGACGGATTTTGGTTTAGAGATTGTTTCTTCGCCGATTCTGACAGGCGTTGTTAATTATTTTCCCATCAGAGTGCACATTGTTCGTCTGTTCTTGGTATTCAATCACTCTTCATCCTGATCATCTGAAAGCCGAGGCTGTTCATATTGACAGGTTCACAGTGGATTGAATAGGGGCAGCTGTAACACCTCAAAATTTGCCCTCCTCTCTTGGGACTAGCTTAACATATTACATATCATTTTTTAGGTCATTAGTCATTGCATATTGCATATCATGTGGTTACATTGTGCAAGCCATTCTCCCAAGTCTTGATCAGAAGAAAGGAGGTCATGTGCAAGCTAGGGTTTCATTGGACTGGTCATTAATCATCTGAGGATGTGGAGGTCCAAATTAGGGTTTTGTGGTTCTCAAGGAGATTGGTCTTTATCTTGATTGAAATGATTCATCATCATCATCATGGTTTGTCATCATCAAGTGTTGGAGCATAGTCCTTGAGATTAGGGTTTTGACCACTAGTCAACCCTAATCGCTAGGAGATGGGGTCTATGATGGATATGAGGATAATTTCATGATTTTATTGAGCTTATGGAGGCTAGGGTTTCATCCTTGAGCCATTTCATCAGAGAATTGGGGCTCAGATTGATCAGTGCATTGCCAGATTCATCTATCAGTTGAAAAGTCAACTGTGGTCAACTATGCTTGATTTTATAGATTTGGAGGTGGGAGAGAGTTGGATACACTTCATTCATGTTGGAACAAGTGTTATTTGACATGTCAAAGCTCAAGAATGGAGAAAATAAAGTCAGAACAAAAATTGCCAAAAATAGAAAGTGACTTGTAATGGAAGTTTCCAAAAATGGAAAGTTTTTGACCATAAAATTACATGTCCAAAAAAGCTTCAAATGAAAATTTGTTCAACATGAAAGTTGTAGATCTTGGTCTCACCTTTCCAAAAAGTCCAAGAACTTGAAATTCCCATGTATGGTTGGCAAGTTATGGTCCATTCAATTTCAAAAAAGACCCATAATCAAAGTGGCATAACTTTCACATGGAGTGTCCAAATTGGATGATCTTTTTATGAGCAAACTCCATTTGACATGTACTTTCATGGTGCATAATCAAAATTCATCAAAAATGGTCAATGCAAAAGGTCAATTTTCAAGTGTACTAATGAAAATCCAAGGGCAAAATGGTCCAACTTGAGAAATACTTGGAATTTTGGAATGGGAGTTTTTGCAACACATCACAAATGCAAATTAGAAGTGGTTTGAACTGTCATGAGTTTTCAAGATGCAATATTTGGCTAGGCTACTTTTGAACTTGCACTTAAAATGCAATTTTGGCATAGCATAGTGAAAATGAATTGTACAAGGCCAATCAACATGAGACCAAAGCCAACACATTCCAAATGATAATTAGAAGGTGTCTGAGCTGTCACATTGCTGTCATGTGCCCTAATGTGAAAAGTCATTTTTGCCCTTGCATTGAAAAATGGCATTATGCTAATTATTTCATTTTTGGTTAATTGGTGATTAGAAGGTGATTAAGCTGAAGTATAAAGTGTTAATTGTAACTGAATTGCACAGATGATCACAATTCACAAGAATTCATAACTAACTTTCCCTCCAAATTGCAAATTCTCTCAAGAACATCATCAACACTTTTCAAGATTTCTTCACCAATTCTCAATCATTTTGAGAAATTCCTTTCGCTTCATCTTCCATAAACCATTAGCTTCAACTGTTTGGGTGATTTGGAGCAAGAAAGCATTCAAATCGCGACTGTTCAAAGTGAGTGCAATAATGGTGATTGGAAAATTCTTGCACTTGGATCAACATTGAGCTGAAGCACGAGTGTCTAGCACCTTCCTCAACATTCTTCTTCATCTGTTTTGAAGAATTACATCAAGAAGCTTCAAGAATCGTCACTGCCATCTCCAAGGTACATAAACTCGAACTGCACCATTCTTTGAATTTCCATATGCGTTTTGAAGTGCATTCAACGTAGATGATCAGGATGTAGTTAGTTTTCGATTTGGTTAATTGTGGAATGAGATATCTCGATTCAAAGCTTTGATGTTATTTCTTTAATTGATCGATCCGTGAGATATGTTAGGAATTAGGATGAATTGATCACATATTCATGATCCTTGTGTTCATACGGTTCCAATGGTTATAATTTTGTTGATTTTGGTTGCGATTCATGGATTTTGATTTTCTGGAAATTATTTGTGAAGAAGACGATGAATATGTGCTGTTTGATCCATAAAATGCCTTGCCTCATTTGAATAAACTGTTTGCCGCGCCTGTTATCCAATCATAACGCGCCAAAGCTTCTTTTCGAAGCGACGTCGTTTTGGCTGATGTGTTAAAAATTGCAAAAATGCCACTGCTTCAGTTAAATTAATATTTATTTCATTCCTTTTTCTTTTGATTATTTCTTTTTGTTATGTGAACTTAGAAAATTGATAACTCACTCAAAACTCATCCAATTTTTGTGAAATTTTTTGTACCATGCTCATGATAATGTGTAGAATTTTATGATGATTTTTGTGAAATTTTTGCACGTGTGGAAATTTAATTGGCCTATTGATTTTGTTCATGTGTCATTTTTTGTATGTGTTGCCAAAACCTTCATGAAATGCTCATGCTTCCAAAGAAATGAATGAAAATTTTTGTGCTTGTTCTGGACATGTTGATGGTGATTTCCATGTAAAGTTTATGATTTTTGGATACTTGGTGATGGAGATATGATTTTTTGAATAGAGGTGTGACAATTTGTGTCACGCCAAGCTAGGTCAACTTTCTGATTTTATTTAAAATGCCTAGAAATGTTGAATTGCTCCAATTTTTTGCATGAATGATCATTGATATGTCAAGATTACATATGATTTTTTCTGGAATTTTGGATGGAGTTTTCTAATTGATTGATAATTTTCTTCTCTGTATGCTCATTTGGTAACCTTGTATGACACATGTTGGTATTTCATTTGTGAAATTCTCATAGTGTATTGGATGAAAATGAAATTTGGTGTGAGCATTATAGACACATTATAGGACATCATGATTTTGATCCCATTCATTTCTAATATGTTGTCACTGTTTTATGATTTATGGAAGATGATGCTTATGTGGATGCCTTGAATTGGTTTGTATAATTGTGTCTGGACTTCTTGATTTTCATTGACCTACTTTCTTTCGTCCAATTGAGCTGAAAATTGACATGCTATACATTGAATGTGTCTTGTTTAGGTGTGAATTTTTGTGGAATTAATTGAATTGATTTGGTATGCTTTTGAGTGAAATAGTTCTGTTTTGCACTTTTGAAGTTGCAAATTGCATGATTGATGTTAAATTGTGCATGAAATGATAATGGTGATTGATATGAGCATGGGACCAATTGCATTTGCTTTTGGTTTGTTTTAATGTGATTGTGGTAGGTTTGCACTTGCTGTTTAGAACTTTTTATCCCCTTTGGACCCTAGGCTTGGCCTAGTAGTCTAGTTTCTCACATTTGGTTTGGATTTTCAGGTTAAAAGTGCAAAAGGCTTAAGGAGAGAAATGGAAATTGAAAATTGAATTTGTTTGATGTTGTCCACTAACATGACTTTGTTTTGTAGGGATTGATGCTTGAGCTTGAGCTTATAGCTTGCACTTGTGTGCATTAACTTGTGTTGTCTGTATAGATCGACTTTTGCTGTTTATTGTTGGTTTGTCTGAGTACTGATGATACTTGATTGATTTCAGGTACATTTAGTCGCTTACAGTTCTTTAAGAACTTGCTTGCTGCTGCTTGGTTTTTTAACCACTTGAGGTAGGACTTCTATTCTCCATGTAGTCTGGAAGACCTGGCCTGTTACTTGGCCAGGCAACTGTCTGAAGTCCTCCTTAAGAGGCGATGTTTGTGGTTGTTTACATTTGTGCCCAAGCAGGTAAAGACCTCTATGAGGCAATTGGTGGATCATAGGGATATGCAATCTATCCCCCACTATTCTGTTGAGTCGTCCCTCTGCTCACACGGCACTGTGTTGACGCATTGGGACACAAACCCAAGATCTTGTGCTGTTGCACAATCGAGTCAGAGTCTTGAGCGTAGAAGGGTCCCTCCATTCTGGACCCACGCTCCTTTGTCTGAAGCTCTCCCTGGTCAGGGATAAGAGCTGTGAAGTCTAATCTTCACTCACCTTTCATCTGCTTCACCTTAGCCCCGCAATGGCAAGGTTAAGAGCGAACACTACCCATGTACAGATGACTTGCTTCGGCAGTCAAACCCATTGTTTGAGCCTCACTTGACTGGTTATAGTGTGTGCTTTGTGAATATTTGTTTGCTCTGTTTGCTTGTATGCTTGTATGCTTGTTTTCTTCCTGGATAGGATTAGCTTGCATTTGTGCAAGTAGGTAGAAACCTGAACATAGGGCAATGATGCATGATAACACTAGGCTCGAGTCCAGCTCCCTGGTAGTGTGTCTTCCCTTTGTCTCTGGTTAGAGTTTCTTTCCCTTTAAGGGGAACCACATCGCCCTGATCCTCGTTCCAGACGAGGTATGTAGGCAGGAGACCGTGCGAGGTCTCTCCGGGCACTTTTTTTTCTTTTCGTGTGTGTTTGCTTGTTACCCTTTTGTGTGTCAGGATATGGACGTAAGCCCAACGATTGGCTGTACGTATCCTGATTGTGTTTGTTTGGTTCGGAAGCTGACGTAATTCCATCGAGTGGTCGTCAGGTTCCAGGTTTGCCTGTGGGTGTGTGTGTCTTGTTTGGCGTGCGTGAGCCGAACTACGGCAGCTCTGATTCTCGTTCCAGACGAGATACGTAGGCATAGGATGCGACGTCCTATCGAGCTCCCTTCCTTTTAACCCCACCTGTGTTGTCTTCGGTGTGTGTGTGTGTGTGGTGTTTTAGCAACCTTTTCTTTTCTTAGAGCGTGGATCCCGTCGAGTACGACGGACGTGAGGGGTGCTAATACCTTCCCCTTGCGTAACCGACTTCCTTACCCTTTCTCTTTGGTCGCGAGACCATGCTTTTTCCAGGTTTCTCTGAGCGTTTCCTTTCCCTATCTTGGTATAAATAACGCGCAGTGGCGGCTCTGTTTGTGTTTTTGTTTTAGCTCGCCGGTTGTTTTTTCGCGGATGCGACAGCTGGCGACTCTGCTGGGGAACATCGGATGTAGACCTGTGCTGGTCCATCTTCCCTAAGCGAGTCCTTCCTAGCGTGCTAGGATTAGTTTAGGTTGCTTGTGTTGTGTTATTTATTGCATTTATTATTCTAACAGTGTATATATTTGCATAAATATTTGCATGCATCATACTATCATGTTGCCGTCCTCTGTGCAGGTGGTTCCTCTGTTTGGGGTGGGTGTTCTGAGTGGGGCTAAAACCCAGGCCCGAGTATACACCTAGGATTAGTGTGGTCTCATGTTGCCTCCTTCATGTTAGGTCAATATGTGCCTGACAGCATGATGTACCACAAGCCGGACGAGGTTCATTTGATAGTGCTCTCCTCTGTGGGGTACTCCACTTTGGCTGAGTTACTTCATCTGAACTGTTGACTCTGGTGACCGATCATTTCCCGGATCTTTGGTTTAGACGATCTCAGGAGAGCTACAATGGCACACCCGAAAGGGCAAACCCATTGAGTATCTCTGCCCGATTGTCGAGACTATTATCCGCCTTAGGGTGACCTGATTAGAATTTACCTGTGAGGGGAGGGTGATTCTTTCAGATGCATGTTCAGATGGTGACTTTGATGGTGACTAATGGTTCCGCTGATCAGAGTTATATTTATAAGTCGGATTTATGGCCGTTTATTTCTGAGACGCCGGAGTGCTGTCCGAGCAATTTATCAGTGGGGATCCGTTTATTTTAGGATTCCCCGGGCCGATTCAGAGGTTGTTGGGTGATGATGATGATGATGTATCTGTCTTCCGTTTATTTCGGAACCCTTGAGATGGATTTGTGGTTACATTCTCCTTCAGATGGTTGTGATCGGTTCAGTGGTCCGGGCTGTGGTTCAGAGCAGATGATCAGATGACTTGGAGGATGGCAATGCATTGCATTCATTCATCAGCATCATTACATTTTGCATTTACCTGCATCTAACACATGTTTACCCATATGCAGGGACATTTTGGATCGAGATCCTGGTTGAGAGATTTCTGCTCAGAGATGAGGACCGGTTTGAAGCATGATGTGGCCTACAGTTTCTTCGACCCTGAGATTGGTGTGCTGAAGGAGATGATAGCATTGATTACGCCCGACCATGTGGGGATGTTCAGAGAGGCATACGGTAGTATCCTGAAGATGGTTTTCAGACTCACTGACAGTGACAGGAGCGCCATTCATACTCTTCTCCAGTTCTATGATCCGGGGCTGAGATGTTTCGTATTTCCAGACTATTTGTTGGGGCCTCTGATGGAGGACTATGCTAGCATCCTGGGTATGCAGATCCGTGATCAGATTCCTTTCCATGTTACTAGGGTGGAGCCCGATGTCCTTGGGATTTCCCGTGCTCTTTATTTGAGTCCGGAAATGATCAAGGAGGGTTTGAAAGAGAAAGGAAAATTACCTGGATTTCATTTGAGTTTCTTGGAAGCTAATGCCAAGGAGCATGCTGCTATGGGTAATTGGAAGACGGTTTGCGCTCTGATTGCTGCGAGCATTTATGGGATTATCTTATTTCCTAATCAGAAGAATTTTGTGGACCATAATGCTATCGGATTGTTCATACAGAGGAACCCTATTCCTACTCTGATCGGAGATGTCTATTATTCGGTTCATAACAGAAACGAGAAGCGGCGTGGGGGTTTGATCAGGTGCTGTGCTCAGCTGCTCTTCAGGTGGTTTATGGGGTATTTGCCTTCCAGAGGTGCTTTTGCTCATCTTGATCCTTCTGTCAAGTGGTCCTTCAGGTTGATGGGTTTGCGAGCTGATGATATTGCATGGACTCATAATGGTTTGGCAGGACGGGATTTTATATACAGTTGTGGGAGTTTACCTAATGTGCCTCTTGTGGGAGTTCAGGGTTGCATCAATTACAACCCGGTGCTTCTTAGGAGACAGATGGGGTTTGCTGTAGAGGGTCCTCCTCTCGGGCGAGAGATTCAGGAGTCCTTTTACTTCCCGATTGATGGTGATCAGGCCAAGCTAAGGCAAGTGTTGGATGAGTGGCGTGATATTCAGAGGAAGGGCAAAGTTCCTTATGGGAAAGTCAACTGTCGGTATTTTCCGTTATTTGAGGATTGGTTGCGGAAGAGGATTGAGATTACACATCTACCATTTCCAGGAGGTGATCCTTGGTGTCCTATGATTGAGGGTCCAAGTTCTTCTTTCAGTATGGAAGAATTCCTCGAGATGAAGAGAGCCAGAGATCAGTTGCTTGCAGAGAAAGCGGAATTGGAGATGACTGTTGCCCGGGTTCAGATAGCCAACCAGGAGATCAAAGTGAAGATGGAAGATCAAGACAAGCGACATGCCATGGAAGCCAAGCGTTTTGAGATAGACACTGCCTACTATGGGAAAGTTAACCAAGCCTTAGCGTCATCTACCAGAGAGCACGACATCACTAAGGAGAAGCTAGCCAGAGCTGCAAAAGTTATTGAGGATCAGAAGAGGAGGCAGATTCTCGTGAAGGATCAGAGAGACGACAGAGTCAGAGTTCTCATTGCTGAGTGGGAAGTCAAGCTGAAGGTTAAGGAAGCGGAGAAAGCGAAGATCATCGCCGAGAGAGATCACTGTATAGCTGAGAGGGATCATTACATGGCCGAGAGAGACCATTACTTCAGGCAGATGAAGATTCACCAGAAGGAGGTGGGGAGATTACAGCAGGAGAATACAGAGCTCAGGTTCGCCGCAGAGTTCGCAAGGATGGAAGCTGAGATAGGGCCATCTGTGGGACCCTCATCAGGCTAGCTTTCATTTGTATTGGATTACCGTCAGGCTTGTTGACGGAATTCATTTGATTGTAATTTCTTTCCCGATTCTGGAGACTTGTATTTGATTTGATGTATGATCATGGCACTTATTGTGCACTTTGGGATATGTGATGGTATTTTTCATCCAGTGATTGATCTTCAAGCTTTATTTGTTTTACCGTATGCACTCACACAAGCACACACATGGTTGGGGGTATCATGTTCAATCACATATCTCTGATCTGCATGATAAGATCAAATGCTGATTGTCAGAATATTGATGCCGGATTATTATTTGTCTCAATGATGCCAGGATCAAGAGACAAGGTGTCCTTCATAATAACTTGTGTTTTATTTTGCAGGTATCTGTTGCTAACATGCTTGATTATTGACAGGAATCATTGCTCGCGCTCGCAGAACGGTACCTTTGCACTCAACCCGACCTCACAGATACTTCACAAGGCGCAATACTCCCCGACTGATGGATCTTCCAAGTACAGATCTCCTCGAGCTGAAGGACAAAATGAATGAGCTGATCAACATCATGCAAGGCTTTGCAGTTGGTCAGAAAGCTCTGGCTGATAAGGTTGAAAAGCTCGAGCGGGCTTCTGCTGCTAACAGTGGGGTTAACCTGGATGGTGTCTCCAACCAGGGACTGGGTGGTTCTCGTGACGGTGGAAAGAGAACGACTGTTGGTGTTGTGAACAATGCTGCTGGTTTTGGTGTTGGTGGTCAACCTGGGCCCGGTCTGGGGCAGAATATGAAGGACGGTCTGTTGCCTCCATTCTACGGGTTTGATGAGGACAGAGAGGAAGACAGGGAGGCCGATCAGTTCTCGATGCATAATGAGCCCTTGGGTCAATATGGGGTTCAGCCTCAAAGCAAAGAGATTCAGCTGTTGGCTGAGAAGATTAAGGTGCTGGAAAGCTATGCCACTCCGGGGGTGGTCAATATGTCGAACATGGGGCTTGTTGAGGGGATTGTGATCCCGCAAAAGTTTAAAGCGCCCACGTTTGATCGTTACAATGGAAGTTCTTGTCCTGAGACGCATTTGCAGGCGTTTGTCCGCAAGATCTCGGCATACACCATGGATCAAAATCTGTGGATGTACTTCTTCCAGAACAGCCTGTCCGGAGGTTCCCTGGAATGGTACACCAAGCTAAAGTCCTCAGATATTAAAAACTGGCAGGATCTTGGGGACGCGTTCTTCAAGCAATATCAGTTCAACGCTGACATGGCCCCGAGTCGTACCCAGCTGCAGGGTATGTCTCAAAAGAACAGTGAAGGATTTAAGGAGTATGCCCAACGGTGGAGAGAGTTGGCGGCCAGAGTACAACCTCCTCTTGTTGACAGAGAGATGTCGGATCTGTTCATGGGGACCCTGCAGGGGGCATTTGCTGAGAGAATGGTTGGTTGTCCGGTGACCAACTTTTCTGATATCACTACAACAAACAAGACCTTAGACAGCGCTTTTTTTAGCCTTAGACAGCGCTTTAAAGCGCTGTCTAAACCTCCGCTGCTAAAGGTTTAGACAACGCTTTTTTAAATCTTAAAAGCGCTGTCTAAGCCCCCCCCCCCCTTAGACAGCGCTTTGGCCAAAAGCGCTTTATAAGACCCTCTTATTTTAAATTTTTTAGGTATACCTTAGACAGCGCTTTTGAAAAGCGCTGTCTAAGCCCCACCCCCTTAGACAGCGCTTTGGCCAAAAGCGCTTTCTAAGACCCTCCTATTTTAATTTTTTTAGGTATACCTTAGACAGCGCTTTTCAAAAAGCGCTGTCTAAGCCCCCCCCTTAGACAGCGCTTTTGCCTAAAGCGCTTTCTAATCCCCCCCTTAGACAGCGCTTTTTACAAAAGCGCTGTCTAAGGTATACGAAATTTTTTGAAGCTTTTGTTTTAAACCACATTTTTTCCAGGTTTATAAATCAGAATTTCTACCTGTTTTCAACCAGATTTTGACAGACAATTATCACATTTTATATATGCCATTTTGGCCTTTTTTCTACCAATTTTTGGCTAACAAATATATATATATATATACCAATTCAAACCAATTTTGCCTTAAATGTATCAAAATATATACAAATTTATATACACATTTACAAGTCATTACATATACTACAAATGTACACATTAATTACACAAATTTATGAATAAACATTGAGCTCTATCATGAATTGACACCACTCCTCTTTGATTTCGTCCACTTGATCCTTTGTATAAAATGCACACTTGAATTCCTCAAAGTACTACATAATAATATAACATATTTTGAATTAATTCCAACTATTTAATTATATGAGATATGTGTAAATATAAAAATAACTCATAAGTTAGAAATACATACATCGGTGGGAATCTTTAATCGGCCCAAAGCAAGAGTATCTCGCATAAACCTCAACATGAAATACCCGCAATCTATTTGATTACGTTGTTGAGGACACTACATATGAAAAAAAAATATGGATTATAAATCCTAAGTTTTATCAAGTGTCATCACTAATATAATAAAAAATGTGGTAATTAAAAATATACCGCCACTTTAATCCATGTAATGGAGTTGGCGCCCCTCCTTGAGGTTTGGATATCTCGTTGGGCCCGAAAAGCTTGTAGGACGCTAATAAAATAAAAATGAAGCAATTAGAACAATTCACATAAACTAAGAAAAATTTTGAACATTCTCACTTACGTGTCAATTAGGACCTTCATATCCGGGTATGTTGTCCAATCATTTCCTAACGAGTCAAGATAATACACAATTTCTCGGATAGGATTGATTGCGAGCAACAACCAATGTCCACTGTAATGATTAGGCAAATGTTAGATGGTAACTTGGAAAATAATTATAATAGATGAATTTAGAATGAAATGCTAACCCGGTATTAAACGGTATAAAAAACAACTTCTCCGCATCTTTATTGTCCATGAGGATCCGAAGAACGTACTCCGTCACGGTATCCGGTCTACTTAAGATTAAAACTAAGTTGACGGTCGCGGGTGCTAAGAATCCGAATGACACGTCCAAACCATTGGGGCGCATCAATTTGTCATACAAAAACCTAATATAAAAACATCATTAACACCTCTTTTGAAACATAAAGTAAACCGGATTAACATAAAGTAAACATCATTAACATAAGTTGTTTAATTAATAAAACAAAGTAGACCGGATTTACCTAATATATGTATTGACAACGTTGACGCCGATTTCTTCATGACTAAAAACTTGCATGAAGTCTTCATTACCAATCATTTGGTCGTAATCAAAGCCGAAAATCCCTACCTCCATATGTAGGGTCCGAACACCTCCGGTCGGTATATCGGTCATCTCTAGAAATGTCCTGAGGCACGACCTATACTTGGTGGTAGTTTTTTTCCTAGCTACGGTCTTCTTAGCACCAGAACTTTTTACCCGTGCGGAGGCGTTGCTAACCTCCTTTTTTTGTTGTGCGGAGGCATTGCTAACCTCATTTTCTTGAAGCTACATGTCATATAAATAGTTAGATCAAATTAAGAATGTAACAACTTCCATGAATATATGTCATATAATTGTATATTACCTCTTTTCTTGAAACCGTGGACTCGGTATGCCGTGGAATCGCATTATCTTTTGATTTGGATTTTGTGGGAGTCTATTTAACATAACCAAGGAAAATATGTAAGTAAAATTTTAAGCATAAATTTTAAACTTTGAATATACACATTAAAGTTAACATAAGTTTTAAGCATACCTCATATCCTACGCATATGAGGTTTGTCGGCCATGCAACAAACGAACCTACTGCTTCGTGCACCGTTGTTGCATCCGAATCATCGCTAGGATATGGTAATGCTGCATTCGGCTCAACTGCAATATCAACTGATACCTTCAAACATCCAGCAGGGAGCTCTCTAGTGTGGAGTAATACTCCGCTAACGTTATGCACTTTTCCCTTGCCAACCATCTGATAGTATGGTGACGACAAATACAACTGACAATGGGAAATGCCCTAAAACCAATAATAACAAGAAATCGTTAATGTGTATATATGTCAAATACATAATTTAAGCAAATAGTTCAATTTAAGACAATTATATGTAATTACCTCTGGAATGTTCGGCTGAAAGGTACAGTTGATACTTTCTTTGTCCGAAGCATCTCTGTATACTGTTGAGGCGCTAGCCTCTCTTTCTCTCCTCAATGCATCAAGCTCAGCTTGCATGGCTTCCAATCTTGCATGAAGCTCCTGATTACTAGGAGCCTTTCCTTTTTTAATACTCAGGGAGGTCGGAGTGACTCCAAATCCCTTACCCCTCACCCGACCAGAATACTCAGGGACATCTAATGCCCGACTAAGTATGCCCTTAGTATCATCGGGAGATAAAGACTGAGATAGCTCCTCCTGAAAAATCAGATGAATACCGTATACTTGTCAAATATTTGTGTATAAAAATGTTATTCAATTAATGAAAAAATGTTATACTTACACATTTCTGGTATACGTGTAAAACTTCTTCTTGAGGAACTCCAGATTTGCCCACACGGGCTTCCTTCCACAAAACATGTGCAGGAAGAGATGTTTCTGAACTTTCCTCCTTCTGCAGCTACACATTAAGTCATACAATTTGTTCAGATAAAACTAATATATGATGAACAAATTTGTTATCGCAATTTATAAATACTTACCATGGATTGTTCTAAGCGTCCATATCCGACACGTCCTTTTCGGTACGGATATGCGGGACTTGATGCTCTTTCCCAATTTGTAGCACTTATTCTTTGAAAAACCGGGTCTTGTCTTTTGGATTTGAAAGCTTCCCATTCTTCAGCCGATATCAAACTTTCATATTTTTTAGGAAGCTCCGCATCCACAAAATTACCATCCGCATCCTTAAGGAACTTGGATGATAAAAATGTCTGAAACCCTCTTAGAAGCTTTCTGGCCAATTTCATACAAAAACCTCTTCTTTCTTCTTCGATGTTAAAACATCGCTAAGAAAAACATACAGATTGATAGTTAGTATCGGTAATTAAAAAAACATAATTGATACCGTATAATTAAGGGCCAAATGATTGTACCTTTATCTCACTCCAAATTTTTTCTTTGGACTCATTCAGCTCTTTGTTTCTCCAATCATCACATGTAATGGGAATTTCATTCCTTACTAGTGCACCGATAAAACTAGTTAAGGTATGCCCATTAGGTTCTATAAGCTGTCCCTGGTTGTTCCAATAGACATCTAGTATGATGCCTCGAGATCTTCCTTGGACCACCCTTCTCATTACTGTGATGCCTCTTCGAATTTCTTCTTCCGCGGATACTTTTTTACTAACTTCCTCATGTTGGTCATCAGCCATGTCTAACCTGTAATAAACCAAGGAAACCATCAAATATCAAATATAACTTATAATCAAAGCAATTGAAAACAAAAAAATAAAGAAATCATGCATTATCAGATATAACTTATAATCAAAGCAATTGAAAACAAAAATATAACGAAATCATGCATTATCAGATATAACTTATAATCAAAGCAATTGAAAACAAAAATATAATGAAATCATGCATTATCACATATAACTTATAATCAAAACAATTGAAAAAAAATAAAGAAACCATGGATAATTTACCTAAGTCACTAACATCTCTTTCTTTTCTTTGTTGGAATATTAATCACTTGTTTCTTAGCAATGCGTACGGATGAATTGATCCAAATTCCCTCATTATGATCGTTTCTTATATATGACTCATCCGGTATAAGATCCTCAACTTCATCATTTCTATTCAACTCATTCCGTCTAATGCATGACTCATTCTCAACATCAATATCACATTGATCGACACCGCTATCATCAGTCACTTTGTTAGAGAAAAGCACTATAGACCATTTTGTACTCTTCGGGTCATTCACATAGAACACTTGTTTAGCTTGAGATGCTAGAATAAAAGGTTCATCTTTGTACCCCACCCTAGTAAGATTAACTTGCAAAAATCCAGACTTATCCATTCGTATGCCACTACTATTCACCCACTTGCAACCAAAGATGGGAATCTGAAACTTCTCGTAATCAAACACCCAAATGTGCTCAATAACTCCAAAATATGACAAATTTGCATATTTGGGGTTTAAGTCCTTCATACTTGATATATGCATTGCTTCAGCTAGCACGGTGACACCACTATTTTGCATAGTACTCTTATCATCTTGTTCTTTGGTATAAAATGTGTATCTATTAATTGAATATGCGCTATGAGAAAACACATGCAAACTTGGACCATATGCCAAACATCTCAACCTTTCTGTTACCGAAGAAGGATCTGAAGAGCGCTTCAAATAAATATGATCCTTCAACCATTGTATGAAACTTTGATTGTGCTCTATAACTATCCAATTTTCATTTCTGTTCGGATTTAACCTTCGGAGTACATCCTTGTGCATTTCAACATATGGCTCAACCTCATTATTATTGTGCAGAACATACAAATGAACTTGATCCCGTTCATCCCTTGATATTGTCACAATTTTATTCCCAATTAATTTTTTACCTTCCATTTTGTCGAAAATCTGAGCTCTGGGGAGTCCAATCGATTGAACGTTAGACAAATATTCAGTACAAAACTCAACAGCTTCTTCAACAATGTATCGTTCAACAATACAACCCTCTGGTCGACTTCGGGATTTCACGTACCCTTTTAATATTTTCATATACTGTTCAGCAGGGTACATCCATCTCATATAAGCTGGTCCACACAACTGTGTCTCTTTCACAAGATGAACAACTAAATGAACCATTATGTCAAAAAAAGACGGAGGAAAATACATTTCAAGCTCACACAAGGTAATTACAATCTCTTTTTGTAGTGTTGGTAAGATCTCGGGATCGATCACCTTACTACAAATTGACCTAAAGAAAAAACACAATTTAGTTATGGCACTTCTTACTTTTTCTGGCAAAATAGAACGTATACCTATCGGTAGAAAATGTTCCATTATAACATGGCAATCATGTGTCTTCAAATTCTTCAACTTGAGGTCTTTCATAGAAACAAGTCTTCTGATATCAGATGAGTATCCTTCTGGAACCTTAACTTCACTCAGAGACTTACACAATTTTTTTTTCTCCTTTCTAGATAAAGTAAAAGCAGCAGGTGGTAGATATGTTCGTCTTCCTTTCTTCACGGGTGCTAATTCAGTTCTCATTCCCATTTTTAACATGTCCTCCCTTGCTTTAAGGCCATCCTTAGACTTGCCTTTTATATTGAGTAATGTACCGATAACACTTTCAAATACGTTTTTTTCAATATGCATAACATCGAGAAAATGTCTCACGTACAAAGACTTCCAATATGGCAATTCAAAAAATATCGACCTTTTCTTCCACCCACCTTTCACAATCTTATGTGCAAAAGGCTTGCCAAACTCAGTACGCACATCTTTCACCTTTTCAAAAACTTGTTCACTTGACAATGCGGGTGGAGCTCTACGATGTTCGGTGTCTCCATTGAATGCTTTTCTCCACCCACGGTAGTGATGTTTAGAATGTAAGAATCTACGATGACCGAGAAACACATTCTTCTGGCAAAGTTCCAATCGAATCGTATCGGTTCCGTCTTCACAAACAGGACACGCACGTTGACCTTTAATGCTATACCCAGATAGATTCCCGTATGCTGGAAAATCATTAATTGTGCCAAACAACATCGCCCTCAAATTGAAACTTTCTTTCCTATATCCATCATAAACCTCCACACCGTTCTCCCACAAAATCTTTAAATCTTCGATCAGAGGTGTCAAGTATACGTCTATGTCATTCCCTGGTTGTTTAGGCCCAGAGATTAACATAGATAACATCATGTACTTACGCTTCATACATAGCCACGGAGGTAGGTTATAAATCATAAGAATCACAGGCCATGTGGTATGTGAGATACTTTGAAGACCATGTGGGTTCATTCCATCAGTAGATAATGCCAATCGAAGGTTTCTTGCTTCTGATCCAAACTCAGGATAATCATTATCAATCTTCGACCACTGTGGTGAATCAGCCGGATGCCGATACTTTCCATCAATAATTCTTTCATCTGCATGCCAAGTAAGATGTCTTGCATCGGTTTCACTACGAAACATGCGCCTAAATCTCGGAATTATCGGAAAATACCATAAGACTTTTGCGGGAGATAATCTTTTCTTATATCGAGACAAACCGCATTTAGGGCACTCAGTTAACATTGCATATTCGTTACGAAACAAAATGCAATCGTTAGGACAAGCATGTATCTTATCATAGCTCATGCCAATAGAGCACAACATTTTTTTTGCCTCATAGGTTCGATTAGGAAGAACATTATCATCCGATAGCATTTCTCTCATAAGGGCCAACAACTCTGTGAAACTTTTATCCGACCATCCATTGCCCGCCTTTAAGTTGTACAACTTTAATACCGCAGAAAGTCTTGAGAATTTAGTGCAACCTTTGTACAACGGTTTCTCTGCATCGCTTACCATCCTCTCAAACATTTCAGGACAATCATGAAGATCTTCTTCCAGTGCTTCTACAATCTCTTCAACTCGATCACAATCGTATGTTTCCGTGCTTTGTCGTATGAAGCATAGGTCGTATTACTTTTTCCACTCGATTCAACATTCTCGTTAATTTTCTCACCATGAAATATCCAACACTGATAACTTTGATCAATTCCATGCCTCAGCAAATGCGATTTCAATCCATGTGCGTCAACCTTACCAATATAACAACAACGCAAGCAAGGACAATGCATTCGTCTGGGGTTTTCAGCGTGTTGAACAGCATACTTAACGAATTCCGCAACCCCACTCTCGTACTCTTTGGTCATTCGATCGACACAGATCCATGTTTTATCCATGGTTTTCCTACTTATTAAAGTAAACAATTAATCCAGACGAAAATACATAACTAAGGTAGTATCTTGGAATATCCTAACAATTATAAAGTTCAATTCATTTTAAACTTCAAAAACCTATACATAACCAATGTTAATATAAACTTCAATAACGTATCCGATACGCCAATATACCAACTTTAATTACCTCATCACTTTCATTTTTTATATTACAAGAATCAAACTTTTTCTATTACAATATACCTATAACTATACCTATAACACGTTAATTTTTATATAACTAACTTTAATTTTCTATTACAACATTATTACTTATCAAACATAACAACTTTAATTACCTCATCACTTTCATTTTTTCTATTACAAAAAATTGTCAGATTCTAAAAAAAGTTAATATTTTGATGAAACAACATTAATAAAGTAATTCCTTGATTGAGCATGAAATTGGTGACACCAAAGAGATAAGGCAAGTTTATGGTTTTATGAACAAATTAAAATAGTACAATATGAGTAAATGAAATATAGTTTACAAGTAATGGTACAGCAGTTTATATCTATATAGAATTAAAATCAAAACTTTTAACTGAAAGTTGGATATAATGTTTGATTTTTTAGAAGGCTAGTTGTATGGACTGCAACACAAATATTATAAAACTTCAACTTAGTCAACAAGTAGAAGTTATTCTAAAACATGGATAAATAGATAATTTTTTAACTAATCTTATGTTAATGGTTAAAGTACTAGGCTTTTGGAACAGACAAAATAACAATTCACCTAACCACTTTCACATTCTAATTTGATGTAACTTTACATATAACTCACATGCAAAATCAAAGCAACAAATCATTGGTCAAGTATTTCAAAATCTACATTATATTCTACCACATTATTAGATAGCCTCAAACAATGAAGAAAAATCAACCTCCATGACAACATAATTCAATCATCAACCACAAAACTTCAATCAACAAACGCATACAAATTGAAGAGATAAGTAATATAGAAAAGTAAGAGTTTTGCGTACCTTCAAGAAGTTTTCGGCACAACTGTTCAATCGTGAGGCTCAGATCGAGGATTGGATGGAATGAGAGAGAGAAAATGTAGAGAGAATCAGAGATGGAGAACGTGAAGGAGAATTAGGAACGAAGAAATGAAGAAATATTGAAGAACATACCGCTGTTATGGTTTTCGCTGTTAGGGTTTCAACGTTCGCAGGAGGGAAAACAAAAGAACAGAGAACGAAAATTGAAATGGAGTCTGAAATTTTATTTTAATTAGACCTTAGACAGCGCTTTTGTGGAAAGCGCTTTCTAAGGTATGCCTTAGACAGCGCTTTCTAAACCCCCCCTTAGACAGCACTTTTGGTTTTAATTTTTTTTTTAATTTAAAGACTTGAGACAGCGCTTTATCAAAAGCGCTGACTAAGGTCTATATTTAAAAGCGCTTTCTAAAAGCGCTGTCTAAGGGGGGGTCTTAGACAGCGCTTTTAGAAAGCGCTGTCTAAGACCCCCCCTTAGACAGCGCTTTCATTATTTTTTTGGAACATTTTCCGTGTTTTATTTTAATTTTAACCTTAGACAGCGCTTTCTTTTAAAAGCGCTGTCTAAGATGCGCTGTTAAAAGTCATTTTTGGCGTAGTGTATTGTTGTGGCGGGGGAAAGAATTGAGAGCTGGTTGAAGCTTGGTAAGATTCAGGGTAGTGCCTCTTCTTCAGGATCGAAGAAGCCGTTTGGTAATGGTGGCCAGAGGAAGAAGGAGGGAGATACCAGCGCCGTGTATGCTCAACGGGGACCCAGTAGGGATCGTTACTTTCAGCACACTACTGCAGTAACTATTCCTGCTGAACATCAGTCTGCACCGCAACAGCAGCAACAACAACAAAGGCAACCCTTCCAGCAGAGGCCTCAAAGGGCTGGTTATCAGATGAAGGGAAGGGCTATGGACAGGCAGTTTGATAGGCCTCCGGTGACCTACGCTTTTCTGTTCAAGAAGTTGATGGACTTGGGGCTGGTACAGACAAGGACTCTGGCACCTTTGAGACCTGATCAAAGGCCAGCCAGTTATGATGAAAATGCCAAATGTGAATTCCATTCGGGTGCTCCCGGACACAACATTGAGAACTGTAAAGCTTTTAAGCACACAGTTCAAGACCTGGTGGATTCGAAGGCGATCAACTTTGCACCATCTCCCAACGTTAATGCTAATCCCATGCCCGCGCATGGTCAAAGGGGGGTGAATGCTATCTCTGAGGAGAGCCGAGTTGGGTTGTTGTATGTTGGCCAGTTTAAGACTCCTCTGGCTGAGGTCAAGGGGCTGTTGGTAAAGAACGGGGTTCATCCGGGCTGTGAAGATGATTGTGCTGAGTGCACTAATGCTGTTAATGGGTGCGAACTTCTGAGGAAGACTGTCCAGGGTCTGATGGACAATGGGGATATTGTGATTGAAAAGAAGGCTGATAAGGGGAGGATGGAAGTCTCCACCATAACAATCTACTTCGATCCGGTGGATTTGTCAAATCTTGTTGAAGCGGCTCCAGTTACCATCACGGTACCTGGACCGATTCCATATGACAGAGATGATGCCGTGCCTTGGCACTATGGTGGGGAAGTGTATTGTAATGGTGAAAAGTTGGAGGAACAGATTGCTAGTGAAACCACCGTTTCAAAGGTGGATAATGCCGGTACCAGCGATTTCACTCCCAGTGGCAGATTATTTGCTCCTGATGCATTGAGAAGGGGAGAAGAAGAGAAAGAGAAAAAAGAAAAGGCCGAGGCTTTAGCCAGGGCGAAAGGAAAAGCTGTGGTTGATAATAGTACTCCTGTGATGACACCGGCGCCAGTAGGGTCGGAGGAAAAATTTGATGATGATGCTGAAGAATTTCTGAGGATCATCAAAAAGTCAGAGTACAAATTGGTGGACCATTTGCAGCAGACTCCGTCCAAAATATCCATTCTGTCATTGTTGTTGAGCTCTGAGGGGCATAGGGAGGCTTTACTGAAAATATTGAAGAAGGCCTGTGTTCCTCAGGAGATCACAATCAATCAGTTAGAAACTGTGGTGTCCAATGTTCATGCTAGCCATGGGTTGGGATTTACGGATATGGACTTGACGGTGGATGGGAGGAATCACAACAGGGCTTTACACATCGCTATGGAATGTAAAGGAGCCGTGCTTTCGCATGTGCTGGTTGATACCGGCTCCTCATTGAATGTGTTGCCGAAGAAGGCCTTGGCAAAACTGAACTGTGATGGGCTGATTTTGACTCCGACAGATTTGATTGTGCGGGCATTTGATGGGTCAAAGCGGGCTGTGTTTGGAGAGGTTGAGCTTCCGGTAAAGATTGGCCCAGAGGTGTTTAAGTCGACTTTCTACGTCATGGATATTCAGCCAGCATACAGTTGCTTGTTGGGTAGGCCGTGGATCCATGCTGCTGGGGCAGTCACTTCGACTTTGCACCAGAAGCTGAAGTACATCTGGGAGGGCCAGGTTGTCACTGTCTGCGGAGAGGAGGACATCTTTGTCAGCCACCTGTCCTCGTTCAAATATGTGGAAATGGACGGCGAAATATGGGAGACGCCAAGCCAAGCGTTCGAAACCGTTAAGGTGGAGAATGCTCTTTTTGCCAAGGAGGAAGAAAAACCGTCCATATCTTCGTACAAACAGGCCGCTGAGGTGGTGAAGAGTGGAGAGGCTCCTGGTTGGGGCAGAATGATGGATGTTCCCGCAAAGAAAGATCGCTTTGGAGTGGGGTACCAGCCAGGCCGAGGCTCAGGGCAAGGCAGAAGACGTCGTACGTCAGTCACATTCACAAGTGCCGGAATGCTGGATCCGGATCACATCTGCATGATGGGTGAAGATGCTGATAGCGACTGTGACATGGACCGGTGGATAAAGCCGTGCGCGCCAGGGACGGGAATCCAGAACTGGAAGGCTGAAAAGATCATCCGGGTCACTCTGCTGGAAGAGTAATATTTTTCTTGTTTTGATTTTATATGCATGAAAGCCATGCGTGTTGCCCGACACGTAATGGTTCATTGTAAGGGCCACCTCATGTTCATAAATTTGCAAATTTGCATCATTAATAAAAGGATGTTTTTCAGTTAAAAGCGGTGTTCCCTGTTTTTCATTTATTTTTGCAGTTTAAAAATAAAAACAAATAAAAATGGCAATGTTTCATTTTTCTTTTTCAATTTGTCACACCGGTTCTAAAGTAATGCATGAATCAACATTCATGCAGATGCGATTCCTCTCCGGATCTCATTGATAACAATCCTGTTACGCCCTTGTATGACTTCGACAATCCAATCTATCTTGCTGAAGAAGAAGACGAAGAAGATTGTGAACTGCCAGGGGAATTAGCCAGGTTGTTGAAACAAGAGGAGAAGGTGATTCAGCCGCACGAAGAGCCGATTGAGGTTGTAAATCTGGGTACCGACGAGGTCAAGAAAGAGGTGAAAATCGGGGCTGCTTTGGAGGAAAGTGTCAAGAGCAGATTGGTAGTGTTGTTGAAAGAGTATGTCGACATCTTTGCCTGGTCTTATCAAGATATGCCAGGGTTGGATACCGATATCGTTGTGCACAAGCTACCGTTGAGAACAGATTGTCCTCCAGTGAAGCAGAAGTTGCGCAGAACTCGACCTAACATGGCAATGAAGATTAAAGAGGAAGTGCAGAAGCAGTGGGATGCTGGTTTCCTTGCTGTCACTAATTATCCGCCATGGGTTGCGAACATCGTGCCAGTCCCGAAGAAAGATGGGAAGGTGAGGATGTGTGTGGACTACCGAGATCTGAATAGAGCTAGTCCGAAGGATGATTTTCCACTACCTCACATCGTTGTGTTGGTAGACAATACAGCTCAATTCTCGGTGTTTTCCTTCATGGATGGCTTTTCTGGCTATAATCAAATCAAAATGTCGCCAGATGATATGAAGAAAACAACGTTCATCACACCATGGGGCACTTTTTATTACAAGGTGATGCCATTCGGTCTCAAGAACGCCGGTGCTACTTATCAGAGGGCCATGGTGACTTTGTTTCATGATATGATTCATCATGAAATCGGATGCTATGTTGATGACATGATAGCAAAGTCCCAAACAGAAGAGGGACATTTGGTAGATCTGGCCAAGTTGTTCGACCGGCTGAGACAGTTCAGACTGAGGTTGAATCCGAACAAGTGCACATTCGGAGTGCGGTCCGGTAAATTGCTGGGGTTCATTGTAAGCGAGAAAGGAATCGAGGTTGATCCTGCAAAAGTAAAAGCAATAAGAGAAATGCCTGAACCGAGAACGGAGAAGGAGGTTCGTGGTTTCTTAGGTAGATTGAACTACATTTCACGGTTCATATCTCATCTAACAGCCACGTGTGAACCAATTTTCAAGTTGTTGAGAAAAGATCAAACGGTCAGGTGGAATAATGATTGTCAAGCGGCATTTGAAAAGATAAAAGAATATTTGCAGGAGCCTCCGATTCTAATGCCTCCTGTGGAGGGAAGACCGTTAATTCTGTACCTGACAGTCCTCGAGGGGTCTATGAGGTGTGTATTGGGGCAGCATGACGAGTCTGGTCGAAAAGAGCATGCCATATACTACCTTAGCAAAAAGTTTACCGACTGTGAAACAAGATATTCATTGCTCGAGAAAACTTGCTGTGCTTTGGTCTGGGCTGCTCGCCGACTAAGGCAGTATATGCTGGTTCATACCACTTTATTGATTTCCAAGATGGATCCAATCAAGTACATTTTTGAGAAGCCAGCATTGACCGGACGGGTTGCGAGGTGGCAAATGATTTTGACTGAATATGATATACAATATACCTCTCAGAAGGCGATTAAGGGGAGTGTATTATCTGATTACCTCGCCCAGCAACCCATTGATGATTATCAACCGATGAAGTTTGAATTCCCTGATGAGGACATCATGTTTCTCAAATCGAAAGATTGCGAGGAACCAATCCCGGAGGAGGGGCCTGACCCTGAATCCGAATGGATTCTGATGTTTGATGGGGCCGCTAACGTGAATGGAAGCGGTGTTGGTGCTGTTTTGGTTACGCCGAAAGGATCCCATATTCCTTTTGCTGCCCGGCTAACATTTGAGTGCACCAACAACGTGGCTGAATATGAAGCTTGCATATTGGGGATTGAAGAGGCGATTGATTTGAGGATCAAGAACCTTGTCATATATGGAGATTCAGCTCTGGTGATAAATCAGGTTAACGGAAAATGGTATACGCATCAGTCTCATTTAGTTCCATATCGGGATTATACGAGGAGATTGTTGACGTTTTTCACCAAGGTGAAGATGCATCATGTGCCCAGAGAGGAGAATCCTTTGGCAGATGCTTTGGCTACTCTGGCCGCCTTGATTAAGGTGCAGAGGTGGAATCAGTTCCCCAGTGTTGAAGTAGGTCGTCTGGATAGACCGGCTTATGTGTTTGCTGTTGATACAGCGTCTGATGATGAGAAGCCGTGGTATTACGATATCAAGCGCTATCTAGAGACTCAAGAGTATCCTGAGGGAGCATCTAAAAAGGACCGAAAGAATCTGCGGAGGTTGGCCATGGTGTTTTACCTGAATAAGGATGGGGTTCTGTACAAAAGAAATTTTGATTGGGTCTTGCTCAGATGTGTTGATGATAGAGAAGCAAGCCAATTGATGAAAGAGGTTCATGAGGGGTCGTTCGGTACCCATGCCAGTGGGAATGCAATGGTAAAGAAGCTGCTGAGAGCAGGTTACTATTGGATGACAATGGAGGCCCAATGTTTCAATTTCGTGCGGAAGTGTCATAAATGCTAGATTTATGCTGACAAGGTGCACGTGCCTCCAAATCCGTTGAGCTTAATGTCGTCTCCATGGCCGTTTGCTATGTGGGGCATTGATATGATTAGAAAGATTGAGCCTACAGCTTCGAATGGGCACAGATTCATATTAGTGGCTATTGACTACTTCACCAAGTGGGTTGAAGCGGCCTCTTATACGAATGTGACGAAGCAGGTCGTTGCCAGATTTCTCAAGAGATACATCATTTGCAGATATGGGGTTCCCGAGAGAATCATTACTGATAATGGTTCTAATTTGAACAATAAAATGATGGCAGAACTGTGCCGGGAATTCAAGATTGAGCATCACAATTCTTCTCCCTATCGTCCGAAGATGAATGGGGCGGTTGAGGCAGCCAATAAGAATATAAAGAAGATTGTGCAGAAAATGGTGGTAACCTATAAGGACTGGCATGAGATGTTGCCGTTTGCATTGCATGGGTATCGAACGTCGGTGCGTACATCTACTGGGGCATCTCCTTTCTCATTGGTGTATGGGATGGAGGCTGTATTACCTGTTGAAGTTCAGATTCCCTCTTTGAGAGTCCTAATGGACGTGAAGTTGCAAGAGGCTGAATGGGTAAGGACCCGGTATGAAGAGTTGAGCCTGATTGAAGAAAAGAGGCTAGCGGCCATCTGTCATGGGCAGTTATACCAGCAAAGGATGAAGCGTGCTTTCGACAAGAAGGTACGACCTCGGGTATATCACGTGGGTGATATGTGTCGCATCCTGCGAAAAATCAACCGGCGGGACTCAAATAAAAATACAACACTGAGCCGCCACTGCGCGTTATTTATCCCAAGATAGGGAAAGGAAACGCTCAGAGAAACCTGGAAAGAACATGGTCTCGCGACCAAAGAGAAAGGGTAAGGGAGTCGGTTACGCGAGGGGAAGGTATTAGCACCCCTCACGTCCGTCGTACTCGACGGGATCCACGTCCTAGAATAAAGAATAGGTTGCTAAACATCACACACACACACGGGGAACGCAGGTGGGGTTAAGAGAAGGGAGCTCGATAAGGTATCGCACCTTATGCCTACATATCTTGTCTGGAACAAGAATCAGAGCCTCTGTAGTTCGGCTTACGCACGCCAAACAACACAAAACAACACAAACAAGCAAGGGTGGCAAACATGGAGCCCGACTGCCAATCACTGGGCTTACGTCGGCATCCGAGCCAAAACACAATCAAAACGGCAAACGTGGAGCCCGACTGCCAATCACTGGGCTTACGTCGGCATCCGAGCCAAACACAATCAGATAACAGGTTAACGCACGCAAAAAGAAAAAGGTTGCCCGGAGTGATCTCGCACGACCACCTGCCTACATACCTCGTCTGGAACGAGGATCAGGGCGATGTAGTTCCCCTGAAAGGGCCTGAATTGCTAACCAGAAACCAGGGGAAGACACGACACTAGGGAGACTACGACTCGAGCCTAGATGTTGTCATGCAAAGTCACCCTAAGTTCAGGTTTCTATCCTACTTGCATAAGCAAGCCTATCCTAACCAGGAAAGAAGCAAGCACACAAGCAAACAACATACAAGCATACATCAAATGAGAACAAGCATCTCAAACAGATATCCACACAGCACGCACTATAACCAAACAAGTGGCTCACACAATAGGTTTGACTGCCGAAGCGAGTCGTCTGTACGGGCTGGGTTTGCTCTTAACCTTGCCATTACGAGGCTAAGGTGAAGCAGATGAAAGGATGAAGTGAGGATGAGACCTCACAGCTCTTATCCCTAACCAGGGAGAGCTTCTGACAAATGAGCATGGGTCCAGAATGGGGGAACCCTTCTATACTCAGAGACTCTGACACAATGTGCACTGCACAGGATCTTGGGCTAGGATCTCAATGCTACAACCATGTAATGGGAGCAAGGAGAAGACTCCACTGAATAGTGGGGGATAGATTGCTTATCCCTACCTTCCACCAATTGCCTTGATTAAGGACTTTACCTGCTTGGGCTTAAAAATAAACAACCACAATCATTGCCTCTTAAGGAGGACTTCAGACAATTGCCCGGCCCGGTAACAGCCGGGTCTCCAGACTACATGAAGTTTAGGAAGCTATACCTCAATGCAAGTTGCTTAAGCAAAGCAAAGCAAAAGTTCACAAGGAACTGAGCAACTAAAGTACCTGGAAACAATCAAACACAGTTAGTACTCAGACAGACAAACCATAAACAGCAAGTGTTCAATCAATCAAACTATACAAAGCAATGCACAACAAAGCAAGTTCAAAGCTCAATCCCAAACTTCCCAACCTACAAAACAATGTTATGTTAGTATACAAACATCAATCAACATCAATTGCATTTAACTTGATTCATTCTCCATGTGCATTATGCTTTTGATCCTGAAAAATCAAGCAAATATTAGCAACAAGACCACTAGGCCAAGCCTAGGGTCCAAAGGCAAGAAAAATTCCTAAACAGCAAGGTATTCACCAACCAAAGTCAAATTAATGTCAAACAAGAGCAAACATCATTGGTCTCATGTTTATATCATTCATCATGTTCATGTTATGCACAAAACAATCCAAACTAGTTCAAATGAAGCACCAAACATGCAAACAGAACTATTGCATTCAAATCCACACCAAAACAAATCCAAAAAATCTCAAATAAATTACACCTAAACAAGACCTAATCCAGGTATGGCACACCAAATTTCAGCTTAATTGGGCAAAGGGAACCATGTCAATGAAAATCAACAGAAACAGACACAATTATAGGCTCCAAATCACAACATCAATACATGCTTCCACTTCAAAAATTCATAACTCAATGAAAACAAAAAAGAAATGGATGAGACCAAAACAGAGATGTCCTATCATGTGTCTATTACAAGCATATCAAATTTCATGATCATTCAATACCATATGAGCATTTCTCATTCAATCTACAAACATGTACCACATGGACTTGCATATTTGACCAACAGAAATGAAAAATCACAATCAATTTGAAAATGCAATGTAAAATTCCACAAAAATTCACAAAGCATCTTAACATGTTAATCAATCATCATGCAAAATTTCATTTCATTCCAACAAGTATAGACCAATCAGAAAAATCCAGCAAATTGACATAATGAGGTGTGACACAAATTGTCACACCTAAGTTCCAAAATTCATAACTCAATGATCAGGTATCAAAAACTCATGAAATTTACATGGAAATGAGCATCAATCAGTCAAGAATCATCACAAAAATTGTCAAGAATTTATTTTACATTATGAGCATTTCATGAATCAAATGGTACAAGGTATCAAATGTGAACACATGTGAAAGAACCTAGGTCAAACAATATTTTTGCCATGCACAACTTTGACCAATAGGTCAAAAATTCTACACTCAACAACAAAGTCAAAGAAACAATCCTCATATTTTTCTGAATTTTCTACAATTTTTTATGAATTATTTAAGGTGTTTATGAATTTTTGAGAATTAATCAAATTAAATAGAATTTACACAATGGCAGATTTGTAAATAGTGATGGCGGGAGCGGGAAACGCTTCATTCAAATTTTCAAATGGAAAAACGGATTAAACTCAGTTTTGCGCAGAAGACTTCATCTCCTTCCTCCAGCCACTCAAGAACACGAGTTTTTCAAACCAACACCAAAATACACAAGCGAGTAACCATTCGAACCGTCTCAACCTCTACAATCCAAATATCAACCTATTGTAACCTAACAATTCCTATATCATGCGAATCGATCGATCTAGGGTTTGGACACAAAAATTCAAATCCAGATTTCGTCTCCTATGGTTCATCATTTGCTAAACTACAAGCATCACTACAATCTACATAACATGCTCTTCCAAACGCATATAAGCATACAACAAATCTTGAGATTCGAATTTCTTTCAAACCTGGAATGGCAGTGTTTGTTCGTGCAGCTTCGAGCCTCACTTACACAAAACAGATGAAGAAAAGCTATAGTGAAGATGATTGATGCATCCAAATCCACGTGCCTTGGCTTCTATCGCTCAAAATCCGATTTCACCATTGATGGAGCTTCTTGGAACAGTCACGATTCAAGGCTTCTTTCTCTTCAATCTCCAAAAACAGTTGGTGATGGTGATGATATGAGTTGAATGCAAAAGGAAAATCGAGAATTGGTTGAGGAATCAAGAAGTTTGATGAATTTGGATCCAATGTGTTCTTGAGCAAACTTGAGAGAATGAAGAGGCTTTTGATCCAACTTTGGTAAATGTGAAATTCAGTTATGATTAGAATGTGTTTAGGTTTATATATGTGAGCTTAATCATTCCTTAATCATGTAATTAGCCAAATTGGAATTGTTAGTGAAAATGTGAAATTTCAAGTGAGGGCAAAAATGGAATTTCCATAGGACAGCTCATGCCACCTCAATGACAGCTCACACACTCTCTAAATGACATGTGTGAGCTGTTGCAACTTGTCCCACTCTCATTGGATGTGTAATTTGCATTTTCACATGTGTATGGTTTATGTCCAAATTTAGCCATTTCATTTTTCAAGCCAATTCTCAAATTACAAGGCCTATGCATGAAGTGATGATTCCAACAAATTTTAAATGCCATTCATGAGGTGTAGCAAAAATCCCCACTCAAAAATTCCAATTATTTTGAAAGTTGGACAATTTTGCCCTTGGTCCAATTTAACTGTCCAGTTGAAAATTGACCTTTTGCATTGACCACTTTTGGAAAAATCCAATTATGCACCATGAAAGTACATGTCAAATGGAGTTTGTGCATATAAAGAACTTGCAATTTGGACAAACCATGTGGAAGTTATGGCCTCCTGACTATGGGTCATTTTTGAATTTCACTGAGCCATAACTTTCCAACCATACACGGGATTTTCAAGTTCTTGGACTTTTTGGAAAGGTGAGAACAAGATCTACAACTTTCATGTTGAACAATTTTTCATTTGAAGCTTCCTTGGACACGTGGCTTTGAGGTCCAAATCTTTCCATTTTTGGAAACTTCAATTACAAGTCACTTTCTATTTCTGGCAGTTTTTGTCCTGACTTGATTTTCTTCATTCTTAGGCTTTGAGATGTCATATAACACTTGTTCCAACATGAATGAAGTGTATCCAACTCATTTCCACCTCCAAATCCATCAGATCATGTACAGTTGACCACATTTGACTTTTCAACTGACAGATGAATTAGGCAGTGCATAGATCAATCTGAGCCCCAATCTTCAACTGAAATGGCTCAAGGGTGAAACCCTAGCCTCAATAAGCACAAAATAATCATATAATGAACCCCATAGCCATCATAGACCCCATCTCATGATCATGCCCTGATTGGCCCAATGCAACTGATTAGGGTTGACCAATGGTCAAAACCCTAATCTCAAGGAATCTTCTTCAATCTTCTGATGACATCCAACCATGATGATGATGATGTATCATTGCAATCAAGATGAAGACCAACATCCATTGAGAATCATGAAACCCTAATTCACAGCCCAATCCTCAGATGGCCAATGATCAGTCAATAAACCTTAGGCTTGCACTTAGACTTCTCCATCTTCTGATCAATACTTGGGAGAATGGCTTGCACAGTGTAACCACATGATATGCAATATGCAATGCCTAATGACCTAAAATGATATGTACAATGATAATGCTAGTCCCAAGAGAGGAGGGCAAATTTTGAGGTGTTACAGCTGCCCCTATTCAATCCACTGTGAACCTGTCGATACGAAATAGCCTCGGCTTTCGGATGATCAGGATGAAGAGTGATTGAATACCAAGAACAAACGAACAATTTGCACTCTGATGGGATAATAATTAACAGCGCCTGTCAGCATCGGCGAAGAAACAAACTCTTGAAACGTCGACCTGGATACCAAAATAAATGGTAACGCAGGGATAACCATGGTCTGATCACCACACATCCACTCGGGATTATCATCTCTTCTTTCAATGCTTTTCTTGAACCCCAAAATTTTCTTTCCTTGTGATAACTCCGCTGGCAAGCGTCGGAAATAACACCAATCACCACTCTGATGGCGACATATCAAAGGGTGCATCTTCAACCAGACACTGACTGATGACCGGGAAGAAACTCGATGTTTACAGGCATCGGACGATGATGTTTTACAGGACACCAAAGAAAACTCGACCAAACATTAAACAATGACTGGGAGACAACTCGATGTTTACAGGCATCGGACAATGATGTTTACAGACATCAGACAATGATGTGGACAGGCATCAAACAATGATGTGGACAGGCATCAAACAATGATCGACCAGACATTAAACAATGACTGGGAGAAAACTCGATGTTTACAGGCATCGGACAATGATGTTTACAGGCATCAGACAATGATGTTTACAGGCATCAGACAATGATGTTGACAGGACATCGAACAATGATGTTTACAGGCATCAAACCATGATGTTGACAGGCATCAAACAATGATGTTTACAGGCATCAAACAATGATGTTTACAGGCATCAAACAATGATGTTTACAGGCATCAAACAATGATGTTTACAGGCATCAAACAATGATGTTTACAGGCATCAAACAATGATGTTTACAGGCATCAAACAATGATGTTGACAGGACATCGAACAATGATGTTTACAGGCATCAAACAATGATGTTTACAGGCATCAAACAATGATGTTTACAGGCATCAAACAAGGACCGACCAGACATTAAACAATGACTGGGAAATAACTTGACGTTGACTGGACATCGAATGATGATGTTGACTGACATCAAAGAAAGCTCGACCAGGCACTTATTGATGACTGGGAAATAACTCGACGTTGACTGGACATCGAATGATGATGTTTACTGACACCAAAGAAAGCTCGACCAGACACTTACTGATGACTGGGAAATACCGTTGCTCCAAAATCCCGATGCTGAACTCCTCGGAGTATCGTCTTCACTATCCGGCAAAACCAAATCCCAAGCGGTAACCACGGCTTGAATCGCGCTGATCACGTAACGTCCTCTGATTTTATTTCCATCTCTGTCCGACGGAAACATTTCCTCCAATATCGCACTACTGGGGAACATTGTTGATCTGACGTCGTGATGTTGAACTCCTCAGAGTAACATCTTCACCATTCCATGCAACCAAACTTCAAGCGGTAACCACGGCTTGAGTCGCGCTGATCGCGTCATATTTCCATCTCCGCATGACGGAAACAAACCTCTCCAGTATCGCACTACTGGGGGAATACCTTTGATCAAATCATGAGGCTAAACTCCTCGGAGTAACACCTTCACTGTCTGGCCAAAACCACCTCTCAAACGGTAACCACAACCTGAGACTAGCTTTTGCTTGCAATGATGCATGATTGATTTTCTGCGTAATGCTCCACAATTATGGAAATGCTACGCGATTATTCATTTTTCTATGCAATATGCCATGTTATTTTTTCATGATGAATGCATAAAAATAAAAAACATCCCCCTCAAGGGACTCCTCTAGGGAACATGAGATTCTCTGCTGAGGAACTCGTCACTGCTCCAATCACCACCCTGCCGGGGAATAGCACTGCTGCTGGGAAGTAGGCAACCCTTGCTGAGAAGAACCTCCTTTGCACCCAATCCACTCGAGAAACTGCTGGGGATAAGCACCACCAACACCCTGTGGGGATACAACAGTCCTGACTTGCTGAGGATATCAATCCTGACTCTGCTTCAGGAAAACCCTCACAGATACCTGCTGACTTCACTGGGGAAATGCTCACAGATACTCCGCTGGGGAAATAGCAATCTCCAGGCCTGAGACTGGGGAAAACACTAATTTGACACCTGCTGGGGATAACCATCCTGACCATGCTAGGGAAATGCCTATTATTCCGCTGGGAACAACCCATGCAATCCATAGGTAGGATCAACTCGGCTGAGGATGCAAAAATCCGTCTGCTACGGAAACTCGTCCAATCCACTAGTAGGATGAACACTGCTGGAGATATATTTCATTGAAACCCGCTCCACTCGGGGAGCTGCTGGAGATATATTTCTTTGAACCCGCTCCACTCGGGGAGCTGCTGGAGATATATTTCTTTGAACCCGCTCCACTCGGGGAGTAGCAACTTTCAGGCCTGGCCGCTGAGGAAACACCGTTTACCTGCCGGGGATAACCATCTTGACTCGGCTGGGGAAGTCACCGACCTTGGATCTGCTGGGGAGCTAGTCCTATGATTCTGCTTGGGGACTTAGCTGGGCAATGAGAAAAGTTGGTACAACACCCGTCGACTCGTCAAACCATGGTATCCACCCCCAATCTCGTATCAGCTTTCCACTTTTGAGAACTCCCAGACTCGTCTGGACCTTTTCTGCTCCATCATCTTGTATTCCCAATCGCCCCGCGCTCGACGAAGATCGAACTCCTGGGATTTATACAGATTTTTCAACCTTTCGACTTTGAAGAGTCTTCTTGGTTATTTCCAAAGGTCGTCGGACGCCTCTCGTCGTCTCTTCGTCGCCCTTCTTCGTGCACTCGTCCCTGATCGAACTCTGCGGGGAATCTCTTCAAACTTTCAAATCTTTTGACTTTGAAGAGTCTTTTTGATTATCCTCAAGGATCATCGTACGTCTCAACGTCTTCGTCATTCTCATTCCTTCCTGAGCAAACTCTCTGGGGATCTATTACAAAGCTTCCACATCACAACCTGCAAGTGAGTGAAAATATCCAACAGTTCCTGCAAAACAGATCGTTAGATAAAACCGTGCCCCAGGCGTGTCAAGATTTCAACACTTGGGTCACTCAACCTTCCAAATAAGATTTCCAGTTTTCCATCTTATAAACATGCATTGGAAGGAACCTGTATGTCTTAAAATGCAAGATTCTTTATCAAAAATATCTGGATGTTTTTGCAATCAAAGCGGTAATGAAAAACAAAAACAAAATTATTTGACTGAATTTGCATTTTATTGATTTGAAAATGGGTGGCTCAAGTTGAGCAATACAAAGGAAGCAATTCCTGAAAAGAGGTAATTGCGCTCAAAAGGAAAAATCTATCCTAATGGCAATGTGAAACCCGTGATCTCATCGAGTTCCAACTCGGTTACACCCCATATGTCCTCAGACTCTCCATGCTTTCTGCCTTCTGAACAAGACGTTTCTGACTGATCCCTACCGGGTATTCTCCATGATGCTTTAACCAAAGCGCGAACGATTATGCTAGACGCAGTTGTTCGTTTCAATCCCTCTTTTGCCTGGACCGCCCTTTCGGGTTTTCAGTCCACCGGGATACCCTTTTTTGCCCAAGTCGCCTTTTCAGGTTTTCGACTCGCCGGGTGTACAATTTTTCATTTTTATCCCTAATTTTTGCCCGAACCTTTCTTTCTGTTTTTTGGTTCGTCGGGATGCCCATTTTTGCCTGGACTATTTTGTTCTTTTCGTCCAGCGGGTCAATTCATACGAAGTATTTTTTAACTGCGTCCGCATTCACAGGGGATGGAAAATCCTTGCCATCCATGGTCGTTAGCAACAAGGCTCTGCCAGAGAAAACCTTCTTGACCACGAATGGACCTTCATAATTCGGTGTCCATTTGCCCCTTCGATCGTTTTGAGGAGGAAGGATCCTTTTCAGCACCATATCACCTACGTGATATACCCGAGGTCGTACCTTTTCGATCAAAAGCACGCTTCACCCTTTGCTGGTATAACTGCCCATGACAGATGGCCGCCAGCCTCTTTTCTTCTATCAGGCTCAACTCTTCGTACCGGGTCCTTACCCATTCAGCCTCTTGCAACTTCACGTCCATCAGGACTCTCAAAGAGGGAATCTGAACCTCAACAGGTAATACCGCCTCCAATCCATATACCAATGAGAAAGGAGTTGCCCCAGTAGATGTACGCACCGACGTTCGATACCCATGCAATGCAAATGGCAACATCTCATGCCAGTCTCTGTAGGTTACCACCATTTTCTGCACAATCGCACCGTCGGTGCATGCAAACATTATCCGGGCAACAAAAGCTCATTCACCTTAACCTCCCCATCAGACATCAGAATCCGTTCGGATTCAGGGTCAGGCCCCTCCTCCGGGATCGGCTACTCTCAATCTTTCGATTGGAGCACCTCGAGATGTCCTCATCAGGGAACTCAAACTTCCTCGGTTGATAACCTCAATGGGTTGCAGAGAGATGTAATCAGACAATACACCCCTTGATTGCTTTCTGAGCGGATCACAAATCAGTCAACATTCTTTTGCTCTCCCGCAACCCGTCCGGTCGATGCTGGCTTCTCAAACACATACTCGATCGGATCCATCTCGAAAATCCACAAAGTAGTATGAACCAGCATAAACTGTCTCAGTCGGCGAGCAGCCTATGCCAAAGTACAGCAAGTTTTCTCGAACAGTGAATGTATTGTTTCACAGTCGGTAAACTTTTTGCTAAGGTAAATTGCATGCTCTTTTCGACAAGACGCGTCATGCTGACCCACTTCACCTCGTAGACCCCTCGAAGGCCGTCAAGTACAGATTAACAGTCTCTTTCCATAGGGGGTATCAGAATCAGAGGTTCCTGCAATTTATTCTTTTATTTTTTAATGCCCCTCGGCAATCATTATTTCACCTGACCGTTTGATCTTTTTTTTTTTTTTTTTTTTTAACATCTTGAATATAGGTCCGCACGTGGCTGTTAGATGAGATGTGAACCATGACATGTAGTTCAATCTACCCAGGAGACCACGAACCTCTCTTTTCTGTGCTCGGTTCAGGCGTTTCTCTTATTGTTCTTTTTTTTGTGTTTTTTTTCTTTTTTTTTTTTTTTTTTTTTTTTTTTTTTGCAGGATGAACCTCGATTCCTCCCTTACGATGAACCCCAACAGCTTACCGGACCGCACTCTGATAGTGCACTCATTCGAATTCAACCTCAGTCTGAATTATCTCCACTGGTCAAACGACTTGGCCAGATCTGCCAGATGCCCCTCTTCTGTTTGGGACTTTGCTATCATGTCATAGCATTGCATTCGGTTTCATGATGAATCATGTCATGAAACAAAGTCACCATGGCTCTATGATACAGGCACCGGCGTTCTGCTTCTCTAGAGGACAGTCTTCTCACCATGGTAGCTTGTGCACAACGACACCGGTATCCGACCCTGACGTATCTTGACACGACCAGGCGAAGGTATCCGCATGCTCTTTCAACAGGGCTACCATTCTGCTTTCGACTTGCCCCTGAAGCGGCCCTAATTTTTGCTTCCTTTCTGACCTCGGCGGTGCTTGGAATAACAACCTCAATCCGCTCTGCATGCGGCTGAATCACCTTCTCCTCTTGTTTTGACAACCTGGCTAATTCCAGCAGATCACAATCTTCTTCGCCTTTTTCTTCGGCATGATAGATCGGTTTGTCGAAGTCATATGAGGGGTAACCAAATTGTTATCAACGAGATCCGGAGAATTATTTTTGAATTTTGGGACGAGACAAATCAAAAAAGGAGAAAAAATGAAAATAAACATTGCCATTTTTATTTGTTTTTAAACTGCAAAAATAAATGAAAAACAGAGAACACCGCTTTTTGACTGAAAAACATCCATTTATTAATGATGCAGAAATGCAGATTTAAACATGAGGTGACCCTTACAATGGACTATTACGTTTCGGGCAAAACGTATGGCTTTCATGCAGATAAAATCAAAAACAGGAAATCATTACTCTTCCGGACGAGTGTCAGTGCTGATCTTTTTAAGCCTTCCAGCTTCCTGGTACGCACGGCTTTATCCAACCCTCAAACTTGCAGTTACTGTCATTCTCCTCACCCACTGTGTAGGCGTGATCTGAATCTCTGGCAATTGCACTCACCATCGCCTGACCATGTGCCGGCATGGGATTGTCATTAACGTTGGGAGATGGAGCAAAGTTGATTGCTTTTGAATCCACCAGGTCTTGGACTACGTGCTTAAAAGCTTTGCAGTCCTCTACGCTGTGCCCGGGAGAACCCGAATGGAATTCACATTTGACATTTTCATCAAAATTGGCTGGCCTTTGATCAGGTCCCATAGGTGCCAAAGTCCTCAACTGTACCAGCCCCATATCTTTCAACTTTTTCAATAAGACAGAGTATGTCACAGGCGGCCTGTCAAAATGCCGATCACTCATCCTCCTCCTGACTGGATATCCTACCCTCTGAGACCTCTGCTGAAATGGCTGACGCTGCTGTTGCTGTTGTGCAGGCTGATTGTCAGCAGGAATAGTTACCGCAGCGGTGTGCTGGAAGTAACGATCCCTACTGGGTCCTCTCTGAGCGTAGACCGCACTGGTATTACCCTCATTCTTACGCTGACCGTTCCCGAATGGCTTTTTTGATGTTGATGACGAGGCATTACCTTGAATCTTCCCCATTTTCAGCCAACTTTCAATTCTTTCTCCGGCCACCACAATGTCTGCAAAGTTGGTTACCGGACAGCCCACCATTCTTTCAGCAAAAACCCCTTGCAGGGTACCCATGAAGAGATCAGACATCTCTCTGTCCACTAGAGGAGGTTGCACTCTGGCAGCCAACTCCCTCCATCTTTGGGCATATTCTTTAAACCCCTCGTTATTTTTCTGAGACATACCCTGCAGCTGGGTACGACTCGGAGCCATATCAGCATTGAACTGATACTGTTTAAAGAACGCATCTCCAAGATCTTGCCAACTCTTGATGTCAGCAGATTTCAGCTTGGTATACCACTCCAGAGATCCTCCAGACAGACTGTCCTGGAAGAAGTACATCCACAGTTTTTGATCTGTTGTGTATGCAGAGATCTTGCGGACGAAAGCTTGGAGGTGAGTCTCTGGGCATGAACTCCCATTGTATTTGTCAAAACTGGGCGCCTTGAACTTCTGTGGGATCACAATCCCATCAACCAGCCCCATATTAGACATGTTCACCACCCCGGGAGTGGCATAGCTCTCCAACACTTTGATCTTTTCAGCCAACATCTGAATCTCCTTATTCTGAGGTGGAGCACTATAGGGAACAAACGGTTCATTCTGCATTGAAAACTGGTCAGCCTCCTTGTCTTCCTCCTGGTCTTCATCAAACCCATAGAATGGAGGCACAAAATTATCCTTTAGATTCTGCCCCGGTTGGCCACCAGCACCAGCATTATTCACCACACCAATGGTTGTCCTCTTTCCGCCGTCTCTGGATCCGCCCAGCCCCTGGTTGGAGACACCATCCAGATTAACCCCACTGTTCGCCGCTGAAGCCCGCTCGAGCTTTTCAACTTTGTCAGCCAAAGCTTTCTGATCAACTGCAAAACCCTGCATGATGTTGATCAGCTCAGTCATCTTGTCCTTCAGCTCGAGGATATCTGTGTTTGGGAGATCCATCAGTCGAGGAGTATTGCGTCTGGTGAAGTATCCGTGAGGACGGGTTGAGTGCAAAGGGATGACTCTACGAGCGCGAGCAATGATTCCTGCAAAACAGCAAACAGGTTAATATGCATGAATGCAACGTCTATCCATATGAGGAAGCTTCTGTCCTTCGATCCTGGTTTCATCGAGACAGATAACGTTTTGACATCCACATTCTGAAATTCAAGATGTCTCTCAACCAGATTCTCAATCTATAATACTCCCCATATGGCTAGACGTGAGTTTGGTGCAGATGAATGCAAAATGAGAATGATGCAGATGTATGCAATGCACTGTGCCATCCTCCAAGTCATCTGATCATCTGTACTGAATCTGGCCTCTGGACTGATCATTACCATCTGAGGAGAAATGTAACCAATCTGACCCACGGGTTCCGAAATAAACGGAAGACAGATACATCATCATCATCACTGGTCTCTGAGCAGACACACCACCTCCATCTGAATCGGCCCGGGGAATCCTGAAATAAACGGATCCCCACTGATAAATATCTCGGCCCGGGGAATCCTGAAATAAACGGATCCCCACTGATAAATCACGGACAGCACTCCGGCGTCACGGCAATAAATGGCCATAAATCCGACTTATAAATAGGACCCACGGAACAAAAGTCACCATCTGAGTCACCATCTGAACATGCATCTGAACATGCATCTGAAAGAATCACCCTCCCCTCACAGGTAAATTCTAAACAGGTTATCCTAAGGCGGATAATAGTCTCGACAATCGGGCAGAGATACTCAATGGGTTTGCCCTTTCGGGTGTGCCATTGTAGCTCTCCTGAGATCGTCTAAACCAAAGATCCGGGAAATGATCGGTCACCAGAGTCAATAGTTCAGATGAAGTAACTCAACCAAAGTGAAATATTCCACAATGGAAAGCACTATCAAATGAACCTCGTCCGACTTGTGGTATGTCGCGTTATAACATCATGCTGATTTAGCAAATGAGGAACGTGAGACCCACACTAATCCTAGGTGTGTACTCGGGCCTGGGTTTTAGCCCCACTCAGAACACCCACCCCAAACAGAGGAACCACCTGCACAGAGGACGGCAACAACATGATAGTATGATGCATGCAGACATTAATGCAAATATATACACTTGGTTAGAATAATAAATGCAATAAATAAAACACAATAAGCAACCCAAACTAATCCTAAAACGCTAGGAAGGACTCACTCAGGGATGATGGACCAGCATAGGTCTACACCGTATTTCCCCAGCAGAGTCGCCAGCTGTCGCATCCTGCGAAAAATCAACCGGCGGGACTCAAATAAAAATACAACACAGAGCCGCCACTGCGCGTTATTTATCCCAAGATAGGGAAAGGAAACGCTCAGAGAAACCTGGAAAGAACATGGTCTCGCGACCAAAGAGAAATGGTAAGGGAGTCGGTTACGCGAGGGGAAGGTATTAGCACCCCTCACGTCCGTCGTACTCGACGGGATCCACGTCCTAGAATAAAGAATAGGTTGCTAAACATCACACACACACACGGGGAACGCAGGTGGGGTTAAGAGAAGGGAGCTCGATAAGGTATCGCACCTTATGCCTACATATCTTGTCTGGAACAAGAATCAGAGCCTCTGTAGTTCGGCTTACGCACGCCAAACAACACAAAACAACACAAACAAGCAAGGGTGGCAAACATGGAGCCCGACTGCCAATCACTGGGCTTACGTCGGCATCCGAGCCAAAACACAATCAAAACGGCAAACGTGGAGCCCGACTGCCAATCACTGGGCTTACGTCGGCATCCGAGCCAAACACAATCAGATAACAGGTTAACGCACGCAAAAAGAAAAAGGTTGCCCGGAGTGATCTCGCACGACCACCTGCCTACATACCTCGTCTGGAACGAGGATCAGGGCGATGTAGTTCCCCTGAAAGGGCCTGAATTGCTAACCAGAAACCAGGGGAAGACACGACACTAGGGAGACTACGACTCGAGCCTAGATGTTGTCATGCAAAGTCACCCTAAGTTCAGGTTTCTATCCTACTTGCATAAGCAAGCCTATCCTAACCAGGAAAGAAGCAAGCACACAAGCAAACAACATACAAGCATACATCAAATGAGAACAAGCATCTCAAACAGATATCCACACAGCACGCACTATAACCAAACAAGTGGCTCACACAATAGGTTTGACTGCCGAAGCGAGTCGTCTGTACGGGCTGGGTTTGCTCTTAACCTTGCCATTACGAGGCTAAGGTGAAGCAGATGAAAGGATGAAGTGAGGATGAGACCTCACAGCTCTTATCCCTAACCAGGGAGAGCTTCTGACAAATGAGCATGGGTCCAGAATGGGGGAACCCTTCTATACTCAGAGACTCTGACACAATGTGCACTGCACAGGATCTTGGGCTAGGATCTCAATGCTACAACCATGTAATGGGAGCAAGGAGAGATTGCTTATCCCTACCTTCCACCAATTGCCTTGATTAAGGACTTTACCTGCTTGGGCTTAAAAATAAACAACCACAATCATTGCCTCTTAAGGAGGACTTCAGACAATTGCCCGACCCGGTAACAGCCGGGTCTCCAGACTACATGAAGTTTAGGAAGCTATACCTCAATGCAAGTTGCTTAAGCAAAGCAAAGCAAAAGTTCACAAGGAACTAAGCAACTAAAGTACCTGGAAACAATCAAACACAGTTAGTACTCAGACAGACAAACCATAAATAGCAAGTGTTCAATCAATCAAACTATACAAAGCAATGCACAACAAAGCAAGTTCAAAGTTCAATCCCAAACTTCCCAACCTACAAAACAATGTTATGTTAGTGTACAAACATCAATCAACATCAATTGCATTTAACTTGATTCATTCTCCATGTGCATTATGCTTTTGATCCTGAAAAATCAAGCAAATATTAGCAACAAGACCACTAGGCCAAGCCTAGGGTCCAAAGGCAAGAAAAATTCCTAAACAGCAAGGTATTCACCAACCAAAGTCAAATTAATGTCAAACAAGAGCAAACATCATTGGTCTCATGTTTATATCATTCATCATGTTCATGTTATGCACAAAACAATCCAAACTAGTTCAAATGAAGCACCAAACATGCAAACAGAACTATTGCATTCAAATCCACACCAAAACAAATCCAAAAAATCTCAAATAAATTACACCTAAACAAGACCTAATCCAGGTATGGCACACCAAATTTCAGCTTAATTGGGCAAAGGGAACCATGTCAATGAAAATCAACAGAAACAGACACAATTATAGGCTCCAAATCACAACATCAATACATGTTTCCACTTCAAAAATTCATAACTCAATGAAAACAAAAAAGAAATGGATGAGACCAAAACAGGGATGTCCTATCATGTGTCTATTACAAGCATATCAAATTTCATGATCATTCAGTACCATATGAGCATTTCTCATTCAATCTACAAACATGTACCACATGGACTTGCATATTTGACCAACAGAAATGCAAAATCACAATCAATTTGAAAATGCAATGTAAAATTCCACAAAAATTCACAAAGCATCTTAACATGTTAATCAATCATCATGCAAAATTTCATTTCATTCCAACAAGTATAGACCAATCAGAAAAATCCAGCAAATTGACATAATGAGGTGTGACACAAATTGTCACACCTAAGTTCCAAAATTCATAACTCAATGATCAGGTATCAAAAACTCATGAAATTTACATGGAAATGAGCATCAATCAGTCAAGAATCATCACAAAAATTGTCAAGAATTTATTTTACATTATGAGCATTTCATGAATCAAATGGTACAAGGTATCAAATGTGAACACATGTGAAAGAACCTAGGTCAAACAATATTTTTGCCATGCACAACTTTGACCAATAGGTCAAAAATTCTACACTCAACAACAAAGTCAAAGAAACAATCCTCATATTTTTCTGAATTTTCTACAATTTTTTATGAATTATTTAAGGTGTTTATGAATTTTTGAGAATTAATCAAATTAAATAGAATTTACACAATGGCAGATTTGTAAATAGTGATGGCGGGAGCGGGAAACGCTTCATTCAAATTTTCAAATGGAAAAACGGATTAAGCTCAGTTTTGCGCAGAAGACTTCATCTCCTTCCTCCAGCCACTCAAGAACACGAGTTTTTCAAACCAACACCAAAATACACAAGCGAGTAACCATTCGAACCGTCTCAACCTCTACAATCCAAATATCAACCTATTGTAACCTAACAATTCCTATATCATGCGAATCGATCGATCTAGGGTTTGGACACAAAAATTCAAATCCAGATTTCGTCTCCTATGGTTCATCATTTGCTAAACTACAAGCATCACTACAATCTACATAACATGCTCTTCCAAACGCATATAAGCATACAACAAATCTTGAGATTCGAATTTCTTTCAAACCTGGAATGGCAGTGTTTGTTCGTGCAGCTTCGAGCCTCACTTCCACAAAACAGATGAAGAAAAGCTATAGTGAAGATGATTGATGCATCCAAATCCACGTGCCTTGGCTTCTATCGCTCAAAATCCGATTTCACCATTGATGGAGCTTCTTGGAACAGTCACGATTCAAGGCTTCTTTCTCTTCAATCTCCAAAAACAGTTGGTGATGGTGATGATATGAGTTGAATGCAAAAGGAAAATCGAGAATTGGTTGAGGAATCAAGAAGTTTGATGAATTTGGATCCAATGTGTTCTTGAGCAAACTTGAGAGAATGAAGAGGCTTTTGATCCAACTTTGGTAAATGTGAAATTCAGTTATGATTAGAATGTGTTTAGGTTTATATATGTGAGCTTAATCATTCCTTAATCATGTAATTAGCCAAATTGGAATTGTTAGTGAAAATGTGAAATTTCAAGTGAGGGCAAAAATGGAATTTCCATAGGACAGCTCATGCCACCTCAATGACAGCTCACACACTCTCTAAATGACATGTGTGAGCTGTTGCAACTTGTCCCACTCTCATTGGATGTGTAATTTGCATTTTCACATGTGTATGGTTTATGTCCAAATTTAGCCATTTCATTTTTCAAGCCAATTCTCAAATTACAAGGCCTATGCATGAAGTGATGATTCCAACAAATTTTAAATGCCATTCATGAGGTGTAGCAAAAATCCCCACTCAAAAATTCCAATTATTTTGAAAGTTGGACAATTTTGCCCTTGGTCCAATTTAACTGTCCAGTTGAAAATTGACCTTTTGCATTGACCACTTTTGGAAAAATCCAATTATGCACCATGAAAGTACATGTCAAATGGAGTTTGTGCATATAAAGAACTTGCAATTTGGACAAACCATGTGGAAGTTATGGCCTCCTGACTATGGGTCATTTTTGAATTTCACTGAGCCATAACTTTCCAACCATACATGGGATTTTCAAGTTCTTGGACTTTTTGGAAAGGTGAGAACAAGATCTACAACTTTCATGTTGAACAATTTTTCATTTGAAGCTTCCTTGGACACGTGGCTTTGAGGACCAAATCTTTCAATTTTTGGAAACTTCAATTACAAGTCACTTTCTATTTCTGGCAGTTTTTGTCCTGACTTGATTTTCTTCATTCTTAGGCTTTGAGATGTCATATAACACTTGTTCCAACATGAATGAAGTGTATCCAACTCATTTCCACCTCCAAATCCATCAGATCATGTACAGTTGACCACATTTGACTTTTCAACTGACAGATGAATTAGGCAGTGCATAGATCAATCTGAGCCCCAATCTTCAACTGAAATGGCTCAAGGGTGAAACCCTAGCCTCAATAAGCACAAAATAATCATATAATGAACCCCATAGCCATCATAGACCCCATCTCATGATCATGCCCTGATTGGCCCAATGCAACTGATTAGGGTTGACCAATGGTCAAAACCCTAATCTCAAGGAATCTTCTTCAATCTTCTGATGACATCCAACCATGATGATGATGATGTATCATTGCAATCAAGATGAAGACCAACATCCATTGAGAATCATGAAACCCTAATTCACAGCCCAATCCTCAGATGGCCAATGATCAGTCAATAAACCTTAGGCTTGCACTTAGACTTCTCCATCTTCTGATCAATACTTGGGAGAATGGCTTGCACAGTGTAACCACATGATATGCAATATGCAATGCCTAATGACCTAAAATGATATGTACAATGATAATGCTAGTCCCAAGAGAGGAGGGCAAATTTTGAGGTGTTACAATATGGTGCTGAAAAGGATCCTTCCTCCTCAAAACGATCGTAGGGCAAATGGACACCGAATTATGAAGGTCCATTCGTGGTCAAGAAGGTTTTCTCTGGCGGAGCCTTGTTGTTAACGACCATGGATGGCGAAGATTTTCCATCCCCTGTGAATGCGGACGCAGTTAAAAAATACTTCGTATAATAGACCCGCTGGACGAAAAGAATAAAATAGTCCAGGAAAAAATGGGCATCCCGGCGAACCAAAAAAACAGAAAGAAAGGTTCGGGCAAAAATTAGGGATAAAAAAGAAAAAAATGTACACCCGGCAAGTCGAAAACCTGTATAGGCGGCTTGGGCAAAAAGGGGTATCCCGGTGGACTGAAAACCTGAAAGGGCGGTCCAGGCAAAAGAGGGATTGAAACGAACAACTGCGTCTAGCATGATCGTTTGCGCTTTGGTTAAAGCATCATGGATAATACCCGGTGGGGATCAATCAGAATCGTCTTGTTCAGAAGGCAGAAAGTATGGAGAGTTTGAGGACATACGGGGTGTAACCGAGTTGGAACTCGATGAGATCACGGGTTTCACATTGCCATTAGGATAGATTTTTCCTTTTGTGCAATTACCTCTTTTCAGGAATTGCTTCCTTTTGTATTGCTCATTCTTGAGCCACACTTTTCCAATCAATAAAATGCATATTCAGTCAAATAATTTTGTTTTTGTCTTTCATTACCGCTTTGATTGCAAAAACATCCGATTATTTTGATAAAGAATCTTGCATTTTAAGACATACAGGTCCCTTCCGATGCATGTTTATAAGGTTGAAAGCTTGAAATCTTATTCGGAAGGATGAGTGACTCAAGTGTTGAAATCTTGACACGCCTGGGGCACGGTTTTATCTAACGATCTGTTTTGCAGGAACTGTTAGATGTTTTCACTCACTTGCAGGTTGTGATGGAAAACAAATCCCCATGGAGTCCAATCAGGAACGATTGAATATGAAGGAACGAGGGTACGTTGAGACGTACGACGATCCTTGATGATAATCAAGAAGACTCTTCAAAATCGGAAGATTGGAAAGTCTGTAGAAATTCCCCGCAGGGTCCAGTCAGGGACGAATGAATGGGTGGGAGAACGGTAGAGAGACGACGAGAGGCGTACGACGACCTTTGGAATTAATCAAGAAGACTCTTCAAAGTCGGAAGATTGAAAAGTATGTATAAATCCCAGGGGTACGTTTCTCGTCGAGCGCGGAGCGATTGGCAGTACAAGATGATGGAGCAGAAAAGGTCCAGACGAGTCCGGGAAATCTCAAAAGTGGAAAACTGATACGAGTTTGGGAGGTGGATACTGTAGTTCGACGAGTCGACGGGTGTTCTGTACCAACTTTTCTCATTTCCCAGCTAAGTCCCCAAGCAGAATCGGAAGATCAACTCCCCAGCAGATCCAAGGTCTATGGATCCCCAGCCGAGTCAAGATGGTTATCCCCGGCAGGTTTAAAGTGATGTTTCCTCAGCAGCCAGGCCTGAAGGTTGCTATCCCCGAGTGGAGCGGGTTTCAATGAAATATATCTCCAGCAGTGTTCATCCTACCAGTGGATTGGACGAGTTTCCGTAGCAGACGAATATTTACATCCCCAGCTGAGTTGATTCTATCTATGGATTGCATGGGTTGTCCCCAGCGGAGTAGCATTCGTTTCCCTAGCAGGGTCAGGATGGTTATCCCCCAGCAGGTGTCAGATCGGTGCTTCCCCAGTCGACGGGCCTGGAGGTTGCTGTTTCCCAGCAGAGTGTTTGTGAAGCACTTCCCCAGTAAAGTCGTCAGGTATCTGTGAGGGTTTCCCAAAGCAGAGTCAGGGTTGATATCCCTAGCAAGTCAAAGATTGTTATATCCCCACAGAGCGTTGGTGGTGCTTATCCCCAGCAGTTTCTTGAGCGGGTTGGGTGCAAAGGAGGTTCTTCCCCAGCAAGGGTTGCCTTATCCCAGTAGCAGCAGTGCTTATTCCCCAGCAGGGTAGAGATCGGAGCAATGTCGAGTTCCTCAGCAGAGTGTCTCGTGCTCCTCAGAAGAGTCCCTTGAGGGGGATACTCTTTATGCATTCATCATGAAAAAATAGCATAGCATGTTGCATAGAAAAATAATAAAGCGCGTAGCATTTCCATGATTATGGAGCATTACGCAGAAAAAGCCATTCATCATTGCAAGCATGAAGCTAGTCTCAAGCCGTGGTTACCGTTTGAGAGGTGGTTTTGCCGGAGGTGAAGATGCTACTCGAGCCGTGGTTACCGTTTGAGGAGTGATTTCACTAGTTGGAAAATCATCAGTATTGCAAGTATCAGTTACTCGAGCCGTGGTTACCGCTTGGGATTTGGGTTCACTGGTTGGTGAAGATGTTGCTCTGTGGAGTTTAGCATTACGACGTCAGATCAGCAATGATCCCCAGTAGTGTGATATTGGAGGAAATTTTTCCGTCGAACAGAGATGGAAATAAAATTAGAGGACGTTACGTGACCAGTGCGATTTCGGGGTTCAAATGGAGAAAAGGAAATGTGGAGACATTTTCTGGAGAGCGGGGTTCAAATGGAGATTGGAGTTGAAGATTATGTCCGGGATGAGGTCCTCAGGATTATCTTCTGTTCATGTGTCACCTTAGACTTTGGCGGATGCCAGTGGAGGTCGTTATAGGTGTCTTCTGAGGAAGAGATACACATGCTACCTTCCTTTTGTGAAGGTATACCCTCTGACATGTCGCCCTCAGAGTGGTGTTTGGTGTTATTTCCGACATTGCCAGCGGAATTATCACGAGAGATTGGAGATCGGGGTTCAAACGGAGAAAAGAAAATGTTGAGGCATTTTCTGGAGACGGGGTTCAAATGGAGAAAGGGAGATGTTGCGGCATTTTCTGGAGATGGGGTTCATATTGGCGATCGCGAGTAATCGTCAGGCGACTGGGGTTCAAACTGGAGAATGGGGTTCATTATTTTGGCAAACAGGAGAGCGGGGTTCAAATGCGGTGATTTGAGGATCAGTTGCGTAGAGAAAATTTCGGGGTTCAAGAAAATAAAGAAGGATTATCGGAAGAATTTCGGGGTTCAAGAAAAGGGATAAAAAAGAAAAAGAATAATAATCCCTAGCGGATGTGGTGTTCAGGCCATGGTTATCCCTGCGTTATCATTTATTTTGGTATCCGGGTCGATGTTGCTGTTTCGGTGATCAGGCCGACTTTCTCCGTTCCAGACGGATTTTGGTTTAGAGATTGTTTCTTCGCCGATTCTGACAGGTGTTGTTAATTATTTTCCCATCAGAGTGCAAATTGTTCGTCTGTTCTTGGTATTCAATCACTCTTCATCCTGATCATCTGAAAGCCGAGGTTGTTCATATTGACAGGTTCACAGTGGATTGAATAGGGGCAGCTGTAACACCTCAAAATTTGCCCTCCTCTCTTGGGACTAGCTTAACATATTACATATCATTTTTTAGGTCATTAGGCATTGCATATTTCATATCATGTGGTTACATTGTGCAAGCCATTCTCCCAAGTCTTGATCAGAAGAAAGGAGGTCATGTGCAAGCTAGGGTTTCATTGGACTGGTCATTAATCATCTGAGGATGTGGAGGTCCAAATTAGGGTTTTGTGGTTCTCAAGGAGATTGGTCTTTATCTTGATTGAAATGATTCATCATCATCATCATGGTTTGTCATCATCAAGTGTTGGAGCATAGTCCTTGAGATTAGGGTTTTGACCACTAGTCAACCCTAATCAGTTGCATTGGGCCAATCAGGGCATGGCTAGGAGATGGGGTCTATGATGGATATGAGGATCATTTCATGATTTTATTGAGCTTATGGAGGCTAGGGTTTCATCCTTGAGCCATTTCATCAGAGAATTGGGGCTCAGATTGATCAGTGCATTGCCAGATTCATCTATCAGTTGAAAAGTCAACTGTGGTCAACTGTGCTTGATTTTATAGATTTGGAGGTGGGAGAGAGTTGGATACACTTCATTCATGTTGGAACAAGTGTTATTTGACATGTCAAAGCTCAAGAATGGAGAAAATAAAGTCAGAACAAAAATTGCCAAAAATAGAAAGTGACTTGTAATGGAAGTTTCCAAAAATGGAAAGTTTTTGACCATAAAATTACATGTCCAAAAAAGCTTCAAATGAAAATTTGTTCAACATGAAAGTTGTAGATCTTGGTCTCACCTTTCCAAAAAGTCCAAGAACTTGAAATTCCCATGTATGGTTGGCAAGTTATGGTCCATTCAATTTCAAAAAAGACCCATAATCAAAGTGGCATAACTTTCACATGGAGTGTCCAAATTGGATGATCTTTTTATGAGCAAACTCCATTTGACATGTACTTTCATGGTGCATAATCAAAATTCATCAAAAATGGTCAATGCAAAAGGTCAATTTTCAAGTGTACTAATGAAAATCCAAGGGCAAAATGGTCCAACTTGAGAAATACTTGGAATTTTGGAATGGGAGTTTTTGCAACACATCACAAATGCAAATTAGAAGTGGTTTAAACTGTCATGAGTTTTCAAGATGCAATATTTGGCTAGGCTACTTTTGAACTTGCACTTAAAATGCAATTTTGGCATAGCATAGTGAAAATGAATTGTACAAGGCCAATCAACATGAGACCAAAGCCAACACATTCCAAATGATAATTAGAAGGTGTCTGAGCTGTCACATTGTTGTCATGTGCCCTAATGTGAAAAGTCATTTTTGCCCTTGCATTGAAAAATGGCATTATGCTAATTATTTCATTTTTGGTTAATTGGTGATTAGAAGGTGATTAAGGTGAAGTATAAAGTGTTAATTGTAACTGAATTGCACAGATGATCACAATTCACAAGAATTCATAACTAACTTTCCCTCCAAATTGCAAATTCTCTCAAGAACATCATCAACACTTTTCAAGATTTCTTCACCAATTCTCAATCATTTTGAGAAATTCCTTTCGCTTCATCTTCCATAAACCATTAGCTTCAACTGTTTTGGTGATTTGGAGCAAGAAAGCATTCAAATCGCGACTGTTCAAAGTGAGTGCAATAATGGTGATTGGAAAATTCTTGCACTTGGATCAACATTGAGCTGAAGCACGAGTGTCTAGCACCTTCCTCAACATTCTTCTTCATCTGTTTTGAAGAATTACATCAAGAAGCTTCAAGAATCGTCACTGCCATCTCCAAGGTACATAAATTCGAACTGCACCATTCTTTGAATTTCCATATGCGTTTTGAAGTGCATTCAACGTAGATGATCAGGATGTAGTTAGTTTTCGATTTGGTTAATTGTGGAATGAGATATCTCGATTCAAAGCTTTGATGTTATTTCTTTAATTGATCGATCCGTGAGATATGTTAGGAATTAGGATGAATTGATCACATATTCACGATCCTTGTGTTCATACGGTTCCAATGGTTATAATTTTGTTGATTTTGGTTGCGATTCATGGATTTTGATTTTCTGGAAATTATTTGTGAAGAAGACGATGAATATGTGCTGTTTGATCCATAAAATGCCTTGCCTCATTTGAATAAACTGTTTGCCGCGCCTGCTATCCAATCATAACGCGCCAAAGCTTCTTTTCGAAGCGACGTCGTTTTGGCTGATGTGTTAAAAATTGCAAAAATGCCACTGCTTCAGTTAAATTAATATTTATTTCATTCCTTTTTCTTTTGATTATTTCTTTTTGTTATGTGAACTTAGAAAATTGATACCTCAGTCAAAACTCATCCAATTTTTGTGAAATTTTTTGTACCATGCTCATGATAATGTGTAGAATTTTATGATGATTTTTGTGAAATTTTTGCACGTGTGGAAATTTAATTGGCCTATTGATTTTGTTCATGTGTCATTTTTTGTATGTGTTGCCAAAACCTTCATGAAATGCTCATGCTTCCAAAGAAATGAATGAAAATTTTTGTGCTTGTTCTGGACATGTTGATGGTGATTTCCATGTAAAGTTTATGAGTTTTGGATACTTGGTGATGGAGATATGATTTTTTGAATAGAGGTGTGACAATTTGTGTCACGCCAAGCTAGGTCAAATTTCTGATTTTATTTAAAATGCCTAGAAATGTTGAATTGCTCCAATATTTTGCATGAATGATCATTGATATGTCAAGATTACATATGATTTTTTCTGGAATTTTGGATGGAGTTTTCTAATTGATTGATAATTTTCTTCTCTGTATGCTCATTTGGTAACCTTGTATGACACATGTTGGTATTTCATTTGTGAAATTCTCATAGTGTATTGGATGAAGATGAAATTTGGTGTGAGCATTGTAGACACATTATAGGACATCATGGTTTTGATCCCATTCATTTCTAATATGTTGTCACTATTTTATGATTTATGGAAGATGATGCTTATGTGGATGCCTTGAATTGGTTTGTATAATTGTGTCTGGACTTCTTGATTTTCATTGACCTACTTTATTTCGTCCAATTGAGCTGAAAATTGACATGCTATACATTGAATGTGTCTTGTTTAGGTGTGAATATTTGTGGAATTAATTGAATTGATTTGGTATGCTTTTGAGTGAAATAGTTCTGTTTGGTCTTTTGAAGTTGCAAATTGCTTGATTGATGTTAATTTGTGCATGAAATGATAATGGTGATTGATATGAGCATGGGACCAATTGCATTTGCTTTTGATTTGTTTTAATGTGATTTTGGTTGGTTTGCACTTGCTGTTTAGAACTTTTTATCCCCTTTGGACCCTAGGCTTGGCCTAGTGGTCTAGTTTCTCACATTTGGTTTGGATTTTCAGGTTAAAAGTGCAAAAGGCTTAAGGAGAGAAATGGAAATTGAAAATTGAATTTGTTTGATGTTGTCCACTAACATGACTTTGTTTTGTAGGGATTGATGCTTGAGCTTGAGCTTATAGCTTGCACTTGTGTGCATTAACTTGTGTTGTCTGTATAGATCGACTTTTGCTGTTTATTGTTGGTTTGTCTGAGTACTGATGATACTTGATTGATTTCAGGTACATTTAGTCGCTTACAGTTCTTTAAGAACTTGCTTGCTACTGCTTGGTTTTTTAACCACTTGAGGTAGGACTTCTATTCTCCATGTAGTCTGGAAGACCTGGCCTGTTACTTGGCCAGGCAACTGTCTGAAGTCCTCCTTAAGAGGCGATGTTTGTGGTTGTTTACATTTGTGCCCAAGCAGGTAAAGACCTCTATGAGGCAATTGGTGGATCATAGGGATATGCAATCTATCCCCCACTATTCTGTTGAGTCGTCCCTCTGCTCACACGGCACTGTGTTGACGCATTGGGACACAAACCCAAGATCTTGTGCTGTTGCACAATCGAGTCAGAGTCTTGAGCGTAGAAGGGTCCCTCCATTCTGGACCCACGCTCCTTTATATGAAGCTCTCCCTGGTCAGGGATAAGAGCTGTGAAGTCTAATCTTCACTCACCTTTCATCTGCTTCACCTTAGCCCCGCAATGGCAAGGTTAAGAGCGAACACTACCCATGTACAGATGACTTGCTTCGGCAGTCAAACCCATTGTTTGAGCCTCACTTGACTGGTTATAGTGTGTGCTTTGTGAATATTTGTTTGCTCTGTTTGCTTGTATGCTTGTATGCTTGTTTTCTTCCTGGATAGGATTAGCTTGCAGTTGTGCAAGTAGGTAGAAACCTGAACATAGGGCAATGATGCATGATAACACTAGGCTCGAGTCCAGCTCCCTGGTAGTGTGTCTTCCCTTTGTCTCTGGTTAGAGTTTCTTTCCCTTTAAGGGGAACTACATCGCCCTGATCCTCGTTCCAGACGAGGTATGTAGGCAGGAGACCGTGCGAGGTCTCTCCGGGCACTTTTTTTTCTTTTCGTGTGTGTTTGCTTGTTACCCTTTTGTGTGTCAGGATATGGACGTAAGCCCAGCGATTGGCTGTATGTATCCTGATTGTGTTTGTTTGGTTCGGAAGCTGACGTAATTCCATCGAGTGGTCGTCAGGTTCCAGGTTTGCCTGTGGGTGTGTGTGTCTTGTTTGGCGTGCGTGAGCCGAACTACGGCAGCTCTGATTCTCGTTCCAGACGAGATACGTAGGCATAGGATGCGACGTCCTATCGAGCTCCCTTCCTTTTAACCCCACCTGTGTTGTCTTCGGTGCGTGTGTGTGTGTGGTGTTTTAGCAACCTTTTCTTTTCTTAGAGCGTGGATCCCGTCGAGTACGACGGACGTGAGGGGTGCTAATACCTTCCCCTTGCGTAACCGACTCCCTTACCCTTTCTCTTTGGTCGCGAGACCATGCTTTTTCCAGGTTTCTCTGAGCGTTTCCTTTCCCTATCTTGGGATAAATAACGCGCAGTGGCGGCTCTGTTTGTGTTTTTGTTTTAGCTCGCCGGTTGTTTTTTCGCGGATGCGACAATAGCTTTTACTTTATCTGGATCAACTTCAATGCCTTTTTGGCTGACAATGAAGCCCCAGAGTTTACCTGACCTGACGCCAAATGTGCATTTGTTCGGATTGAGGCGAAGCCGGAACTTCCTCAATCGTTGAAACAGCTTCAATAGATCTACTAAGTGACCTTCTTCTGAACGAGACTTCGCGATCATGTCATCCACATAAACCTCAATCTCTTTGTGCATCATGTCGTGAAAGAGCGTTGTCATGGCTCGCTGGTAAGTAGCACCTGCGTTCTTCAACCCAAACGGCATCACTTGATAACAGAATGTTCCCCATGGTGTTATGAATGTAGTTTTCTCCATGTCTTCGGGAGCCATTTTGATCTGGTTATACCCGGAGAATCCGTCCATGAAGGAGAATATGTCAAACTTTGTTGTATTGTCTACCAACATGTCAATGTGAGGCAGGGGGAAATCATCCTTTGGGCTTGCTCTATTTAAGTCACGATAGTCGACACACATTCGTACCTTCCCGTCCTTCTTAGGAACTGGCACAATATTTGCTATCCACTCTGGATACACTGAAGTGGCAAGAAAACCAGCATCTATTTGCTTCAGAACTTCTTCTTTAATTTTGACGGCCATATCTGGATGTGTTCTTCTTAATTTCTGTTTGACCGGTGGACATTCTGGCTTCAAAGGTAGCTTGTGCTCTACGATGTCAGTGTCGAGACCAGGCATATCTTGATAAGACCAAGCAAACACATCTACATACTCTTTCAACAGGCTGATTAATTGCTCCTTGACCTGTGGGGATAACAATGCTCCAATTTTGACTTCTTTCACATTTTCTTCCGAACCCAAGTTGACTATTTCCAAAGGCTCCTTGTATGGCTGAATAGTGTCTTCTTCATTTTCAAGCTGGCGGGCGACCTCTTCTGGAATCTCATCCCACTCTTCCTCTTCAGCTTCGAATACAGAATGTTCAAAGTTGGGAGAGGGCATGATGTCATTGTGTTCAACGGGTTTAAGTAACCTGTACAAACAATTGTTTTTAGAGGACTGACCATGACATGCAAAAATGTGTTCTTTTTAAGGTTTTTTTGTGTTACCATTTTCCGAAAAAGCTGAAAAGATAAAAGGACACAAGTGTATAGGAACACAAAAGATCTTTTTCATGGATAGTACGTTTTTGACAAAAGTGCCCATTTTACAAAATTAATGCTTCGCGCTTTGGGCTAAAGCGGAAGGTTTTTGAAAACTGAAAAGCTTAATTACTTTGATATGTGGACACAATGTGGGATGTCAACTGTGGTCCAGTTCTTCATAACTACTCCAGTCGCCATAAATCTGGGGCCTTCTTTTGTAGTTGGCTCTTGTGTTGTAATTATGCGTCAGCTTGAAATGGATCTGCTGGCGGGAAGCAACTGTTAGAAGACTGGACCAAGACAGACAACCTGTATGCACGTGATGCATGGATATGCAAAATGAATGATTTTCCAAGGAACTCTAAGTGAAGGAAAAGATAGAATTGCAAACATTTTTGATAACAAAACAAAGTTATCAACCCAAAATACAACCAAGAAAACCATTTAAAGACATGTGTCATCAGGACGAGCATAAACAAGTAGGAGTTGTCCTTCAAGTCTCTCAATTCTTTCTTCATAGGCCTTCTGCATAAAAGCTTTCTCCTTCACCAAACTGTCTACAAGACCTTTCCATGCACCTGAGGACTGTGGAATCTGGGAGTAATCTGTTGTGCCTGAGGAAAATAAATCCTCTTGCACCCTTGGACGTTTACCTGCACGATCTTCTCCACTCTGCTCCTTTAACTGTCTCTGAAGTTCTTCATTTTCCATTTCGAGCACCTGGGCCTTATCCTTCCAAGCGTCTCTCTCTTTCTCGACCCTCTCCAAGGTGGCTTGGAGTTCTTCTTTGTCATCTAGCGGAAGGTAGGGGGTCTTCAACGGAGCGGGTTTGATAGGATCATGATGTGGGTATGGCATTTTCAACTGTATAGTTCTGGCTCTGATCCACTGGAGGTACGGCTCATAGGAGGTACAATCTTTCTTACCCAATTCAAGTCTCCCTTTGCGACAAACACGATGCCAAGCTCTTACTACTCTCTCTTTCATAGTAGGGTCCTCCTCGTTATCCCTCAAGAAAATACCTTCTAAAAGAATGTTAGGAGGCTTGTCCTTCATAGGGTAACCGAGTTGTCTCCTAGCAAGTAATGGATTATAAGAAATGATTCCCTTTGTGCCCATGAGGGGCACATTGGGGAACTCCCCGCAACTATCAATGATCTTCACATCGTCTAAAACTCTACTATACCATGCAATATCTGACTGGGTAAGAGACATAATCCTCTGTGACCACTGAAGTCCTGACTTGCGATCCCAAAAAGTAGCTGACTTAGGAAGATGAGAGACAAACCATTTGTAGAGTAACGGTATACAGCAGACTATGGTTCCTCCTCCTTTCAAAGTACGGTAATGGATGGAATGATAGGTGTCTCCGAGCAAAGTTGGAACAGGATTACCACTTAGGAAGATGCGTATAGCATATGAATCCACAAAACCTTCAATATTAGGAAATAGTAATAAACCGTAGATCAACAAGGCGAACAGATGCTCCACAATAATATCACAACCTTGACTGGCAAAATAAGAAACCTTCCCCATTAAGAACTTGGCAGTGAAACCTGGAAGTCCTCCTTTGGTGGTGAAGTTATTCTTGAATTCTGACTTCTTCATGTACAACATTTTTGCAAGAGAACTGTGCTCGGGTAACTTTTCTGAACCAGAGAAAGGTACTGTATCAGCAACTGGGATGTGAAGCAATTGGGCATACTCTTCCAATGTAGGCATGAGTTGATAGTCTGGGAATGTGAAACAGTGATAGACTGGATCATAGAACTGTACTAATGTCTGCAATAACCCTTCTTCCATCCTAAGTGTCAATAAAGATATAAGTGCCCCATATCTGTCTCTGAAACCAATAGGATCTGCGATCGAAGAAACCAGTTTCTTTAGTTCATCTATCTTTGGATTGATGAGATTGTACTTTTTCACACTTCTCCGTCCAAAATCCATGTTTCCTGCAATATTTGCAATCCTCACTTTAAGTTCCTTGGAAAAAGGTTGAAATGATGGGAATGAATGCATGTCATGCATGAATGCAACAAACACAAACATGGTCAAACAATACAAGGCTCAAAGTTCATTGTAACACCCTTCTAAAATACCCCAAATATTTAATTAAAACAACAATATGTCAATCAGAGTAAAGGTGCAATTAAGGGTGTCACACAATCACTTCACACCATTCATCAAAATAACTGTCATGCTCTTTTATTAATTCAAAACATAAAGCGTTTGCACAATACGCAGCGGATAGAAATCAATCAATCATGCAAAACATGTAACACATTACATGTAAAATTATTCAACAAGGTAAAACATCCCGTCCCGATGTTACATCTATCAGAGCATGACCCACTAAAGAGACTACACTAGACTCCAAGCACTAGCTTCTACTCAATCACTGCTCGTTACCTGAAAAATAGTTGTAAGGGTGAGTTCCTCAATCGATATAATAAGCATTATAAAATATCATGTAATGCTAAGTAAATAACACATTAATCACCCTAATCATATCACACATTCGGTAACGGCATATCAACTCATCATCACAATCATACTCAACATAAACATCAAAACACACGTATAATATTGGAACACATCCATTCATATTATACACAACACATACATTATGCAATGAGACTCCATGCATGCGGTACCGACTATTCGTGAACATATAGTTCAACCTCACCGACCAAATCCAGGTACGGCTACCAAGCTCACTAGTCCCACTCATTTGAGACCTAGTGACTCACTCACTAATTCCTCACCATGGAAATTAGCTACCACCCCAAGGGCCATGCTATGCACGCTAATTCACCTAGCATGCAAACATCAACAACAGTCCATAATGACTAACTCACTAATTCCTCACCATGGGAATTAGCTACCACCATAAAGGCCACAATATGCATGCTAAATCACCTAGCAATGCAACATCATCAACAATTCACAATGGACATATGCTCACACTCTAAGCCATAAAACAGTCCATTCCACATAATACATACATTCACAGCATTATGCATACAATCATACATCATCAGCATATTATCACAAAATCATATCATGTCATGCCAATTAAAATCACAGTATTAGCACACTCTACTAATACCTACACTGCTCAAAACAACGGGAAATGATCCCTACTATATCATACATCGGCTAAATTACATCACTCAGCTGAAATAACCAAAAACTGCACAACAACAGCTCAGAAAAATCACAATTCTGCCCATACGCGTATTGCCTAGTCCCATACGCGTATGGCCAATCTCCTGACCAATTCCCATACGCGTAACACCATCTCATACGCGTATGCTACGCGTACCACTTCCCCATACGCGTACCAACAGAGACCAAACCACGTTCAAAACATCATCTTCCTCATCCATACGCGTATTGCCTAGTGCCATACGCGTACCAGACCATCTCATACGCGTATTGCTTAGTGCCATACGCGTATGACCAGAAACCAGATTTCCAGATCTGTTATGGTTTTCTCTGCTACGAGATCTCTCCAATTCAACCTTCCACAGTCCAATTTTACACAGTATTCGTTCATATCATCTAACACGAATCATACCCTATTCGATTTCACAATTTCTAACATTATTACATCTAATTCCTACGAATTCCCTTCGATTCTAATCCAAATTTCGTCCATCCAATATTTCACAAATTCCAGCATACATCATTCAAATCAGAGGCAAATCAATGGTTTATCACTACCCATTACATGTTATCCCATAATACCCATTAAACGATGATAAACCCCCCTTACCTGAGTTAATCCGGCAAAGTCCTTCAACTTCCAGCTTTTCCTCTCTTCAACCCTTGTTCTCTGGCTCTTTGCCCTTTTTCCCTTTTCATTCGTTTCTCTGTTTTCACGTGAAAACCTCTTTTTACCAAATGGGACCTTTTCTAATTCCAACTTTTATTCCAATAATAATAATTCCAAATAATATTTCAATAATAATTCCAATTATTTAATTAAATTAATAAATATATTATTAACTTAAATTAAATAATTATCTTATTATTATCGGGGTGTTACAACTCTCCCCCACTAAAAGAGTTTTCGTCCTCGAAAACATACCTCAAGCGAATAACTCCGGATAAGACTCCTTCATCTGACTCTCAAGTTCCCAAGTCACATTGCCACCTGCTGGTCCTCCCCAAGCTACCTTTACCAAAACAATCTCTTTACCCCGCAACTGCTTCAACTCTCGATCCTCGATCCTCATAGGTGATGTTTCAACAGTCAGGTTATCTCTCACCTGTACATCATCTACTTGGACTACATGCGATGGATCAGGAATGTACCTCCTCAACTGAGACACATGAAAAACCTCATGCAAATTCGCAAGTGACGGCGGTAAAGCGATACGATAGGCTACCTCCCCTATCCTCTCCAAAATCTGATAAGGACCAATAAATCGAGGTGTCAACTTCTTTGACTTCAAAGCTCGACCAACCCCAGTTATCGGAGTAACACGAAGAAACACATGATCTCCCTCTTGAAACTCAAGTGGCTTCCTCCTCTTGTCGTGATAACTCTTCTGACGACTCTGAGCAATCCTCATCTTCTCCTGAATCATCTTAATCCTTTCCGTAGTTTGTTGAACAATCTCCGGTCCAACCACAGCACTCTCACCGGACTCATACGAACATAAAGGTGTCCGACATCTCCTACCATACAAAGCTTCAAACGGTGCCATACCAATGCTCGAATGAAAACTATTGTTGTAGGTAAACTCAATCAAAGGTAAATAACAATCCCAAGCACCTCCCTTTTCCAAAACACAAGCTCTCAAAAGATCTTCCAATGACTGAATCGTCCTCTCAGTCTGACCATCAGTCTGCGGATGATATGCAGAACTCAATCTCAGCTTAGTTCCCAAAGCCCTCTGCAAACCTTCCCAGAACTTCGATGTAAATCTAGGATCTCTGTCTGAAACAATACTCGACGGAATACCATGCAAACTTACAATTTTCTCAATATACAACTCAGCTAATCTCTCTAACGGATAATCCATTCTGATCGGAATGAAATGAGCCGATTTTGTCAATCTGTCAAAAATCACCCAAATAGCTTCAAAATTCTTAATTGTCCTCGGTAAACCAGAAACAAAATCCATACTGATACTATCCCACTTCCACTCTGGAATAACCAACGGTTGCATTAGCCCAGACGGCTTCTGATGCTCAATCTTTGACTTCTGACAAGTCAAACAAGAATAAACAAAACTCGCAATTTCTCTTTTCATTCCCGGCCACCAAAATAACTTTTTCAAATCATGATACATCTTCGTAGCTCCAGGATGAATACTCAAACCACTACGATGTCCTTCCTCAAGAATACTCTTCTTAAGCTCGGTAACATCCGGAATACACACCCGATTACCAAATTTCAAAACACCATTCTCATCAACTCTGAATTCGCCACCTTGACCTTGATTCACTAGAGTCAACTTATCAACCAAAAGCACATCGGATTTCTGACCCTCTCTAATCTCATCCAAAATACCACTCGTTAACTTCAACATTCCCAATTTAACACTATTGTGAGTACTCTCACACACCAAACTCAAGTCTCTAAACTGCTCAATTAAATCCAATTCTTTAACCATTAACATAGACATATGCAATGATTTCCGACTCAATGCATCAGCCACTACGTTTGCTTTACCCGGATGGTAATTCAAACCAAAGTCATAATCCTTCAGAAATTCTAACCATCTCCTCTGTGTCATATTCAGCTCTTTCTGATCAAACAAATACTTTAAACTTTTATGGTCACTGAAAACTTCAAATCTTGACCCGTACAAGTAATGCCTCCATAACTTCAGAACAAATACCACAGTTGCCAACTCTAAATCGTGCGTCGGATAGTTCCTCTCATGAACCTTCAGTTGTCTCGAAGCATAAGCTACAACTTGCTTATTCTGCATCAAAACACCACCCAAACCCAACAATGAAGCATCACAGAAAACCTCAAATGGTTCCGACGGACTCGGTAATATCAGAATAGGAGCAATAGTTAACCTTCTCTTTAACTCTTGGAAACCTTCTTCACACTTTGAGTCCCAAACAAACGCTTGCCCCTTTCTAGTCAACATCGTTAACGGTAACGCCAACTTAGAAAATCCCTCAATGAACTTCCTATAATAACCTGCAAGTCCAAGAAAACTCCTTATCTCAGAAACTGACTTCGGAGCTTCCCACTTCGATACCGCTTCTATCTTAGAAGGATCAACAGCAATACCACCTCTTGAAATCACATGACCAAGAAAACTAACCTCTTCTAACCAAAATTCACATTTGGACAATTTAGCAAATAACTTCTTTTCTCGTAGAACTCCTAAAACCACTCTCAAATGTTCAGCATGCTCTTCTTCAGATTTCGAATACACCAAAATATCGTCAATAAATACCACAACAAACTTGTCTAGGTACGGATGGAAAATCCTATTCATATACTCCATAAATACTCCAGGCGCATTAGTCACACCAAAAGGCATTACGGAATACTCGTAATGTCCATACCTTGTTCTGAAAGCAGTCTTCTGAATATCCTCAGTTTTCACACGTATTTGATGATATCCCGACCTCAAATCTATTTTGCTGAACATACTCGCACCAACCAACTGATCCATCAAATCATCAATCCTCGACAAAGGATACCGATTCTTGATTGTCACTTTATTCAGTTGCCTGTAGTCCACACACAACCTCATAGTACCTTCTTTCTTCTTAACCAATAACACTGGTGCACCCCACGGTGACACACTCGGACGGATAAATTTCTTGTCCAACAGATCTTCCAGCTGACTTTTCAATTCAGTTAACTCAACAGCAGACATACGGTACGGAGCCATCGATATCGGCCTAGTACCAGGTACCAAATCAATCGAGAACTCAACTTCACGCTCTGGCGGTAATTCATTCACTTCTTCAGGAAACACATCAGGAAAATCACACACCACGGCTAGATCGCAAATCACTAGTTTATCTTTAGCCTCCAAAGTCGCTAACAGCATAAACAACTCTGCCCCATCTGCTACTGCCTCATTCACTTGCTTCGCTGATAGAAACAAACTCTCTCCTTCCTCCATCTCAGGAAAGATCACAGTCTTATCAAAACAATTGATAGAAACTCGGTTAAACACCAACCAGTTCATACCCAGGATAACATCAATCTGCACTAGTGGAAGACACACAAGGTCCATCCCAAAGTCTCTACCAAAAATACTCAAAGGACAATTTAAACAAACTGAAGTAGTAGTCACTGAACCCTTCGCAGGAGTATCAATCACCATACTTCCATGCATCTCAGATATCTCTAACTTAAGTTTCACAGCACAATCCAAAGATATAAAGGAATGAGTCGCACCTGTGTCAATAATAGCTACAAGAGGAAAGCCATTAATATAACACGTACCTCGGATCAAACGATCATCTACAAAAGTCTCAGAACCTGATAAAGCAAAAACCTTGCCTCCCGACTGATTCTCTCTCTTCGGCTTAGGACACTGTGGACTAATATGACCCACCTCTCCACAGTTGAAACAAGTCACAGTCTTCGACCGACACTCTGCAGCCAAGTGACCACCTTTTCCATACTTGAAACACTTCTTCTCAGTACTGGTACACTCATGGATACGATGTCCATCCTGACCACATCTGTAACACTTAGCAGGGGCACTGGAGTCTCCCCCACTAGGCCTCTTCATCCCACTCTGTCTCTGGAAACCTTTGCCAGCTGCATACGGTTTCCCACGATCATTCTGATTCTTGCCTTTCCTATCAACCCTCTGCTGATAGCTCTCTGCTCTAGCCTTGGTATCCTGTTCAAAAATCCTGCAACAGTCCACCAGGTCAGAAAACACTCTAATCCGTTGATACCCAATAGCCTGCTTGATCTCGGGACGTAACCCGTTCTCAAACTTCACACAATTTGAAAATTCCCCAGTAGCCTCGTTATAGGGAGTGTAATACTTCGACAGCTCTGTGAACTTAGCAGCATACTCAGTAACATACCGGTTGCCCTGCTTCAATTCTAAGAACTCAATCTCTTTCTTTCCTCTGACATCCTCTGGGAAGTACTTCCTCAGGAATCTCTCTCTGAACACCGTCCAAGTGATCTCAGCATTCCCAGCAGCTTCCAACTCAGTGCGGGTCGCAACCCACCAATCATCTGCTTCCTTTGACAGCATATGCGTACCGAACCTGACCTTCTGGTTATCGGCACACTCAGTCACTCAGAAGATTCTCTCGATCTCCTTCAACCACTTCTGAGCACCATCTGGATCATATGCTCCCTTGAACATTGGAGGATTGTTCTTCTGGAACTCACTCAGTTGACGAGCAGCTCCCAATCCCACAACATTCGGATTCCCTCCAAGTACTCCAGCTAGCATACCCAGAGCCTCAGCAATCGCAGCATCGTCTCTACCTCTTCCAGCCATCTCTATTCTGAAAACCCAACAAGCTAAACAATAAGTACTGATAGGGTTACACAACACCTATCCCGTACAGGGGAACAGAATAATTACGACTCGACTCGACCGACTATGCTCTGATACCACTAATGTAACACCCTTCTAAAATACCCCAAATATTTAATTAAAACAACAATATGTCAATCAGAGTAAAGGTGCAATTAAGGGTGTCACACAATCACTTCACACCATTCATCAAAATAACTGTCATGCTCTTTTATTAATTCAAAACATAAAGCATTTGCACAATACGCAGCGGATAGAAATCAATCAATCATGCAAAACATGTAACACATTACATGTAAAATTATTCAACAAGGTAAAACATCCCGTCCCGATGTTACATCTATCAGAGCATGACCCACTAAAGAGACTACACTAGACTCCAAGCACTAGCTTCTACTCAATCACTGCTCGTTACCTGAAAAATAGTTGTAAGGGTGAGTTCCTCAATCGATATAATAAGCATTATAAAATATCATGTAATGCTAAGTAAATAACACATTAATCACCCTAATCATATCACACATTCGGTAACGGCATATCAACTCATCATCACAATCATACTCAACATAAACATCAAAACACACGTATAATATTGGAACACATCCATTCATATTATACACAACACATACATTATGCAATGAGACTCCATGCATGCGGTACCGACTATTCGTGAACATATAGTTCAACCTCACCGACCAAATCCAGGTACGGCTACCAAGCTCACTAGTCCCACTCATTTGAGACCTAGTGACTCACTCACTAATTCCTCACCATGGGAATTAGCTACCACCCCAAGGGCCATGCTATGCACGCTAATTCACCTAGCATGCAAACATCAACAACAGTCCATAATAACTAACTCACTAATTCCTCACCATGGGAATTAGCTACCACCATAAAGGCCACAATATGCATGCTAAATCACCTAGCAATGCAACATCATCAACAATTCACAATGGACATATGCTCACACTCTAAGCCATAAAACAGTCCATTCCACATAATACATACATTCACAGCATTATGCATACAATCATACATCATCAGCATATTATCACAAAATCATATCATGTCATGCCAATTAAAATCACAGTATTAGCACACTCTACTAATACCTACACTGCTCAAAACAACGGGAAATGATCCCTACTATATCATACATCGGCTAAATTACATCACTCAGCTGAAACAACCAAAAACTGCACAACAACAACTCAGAAAAATCACAATTCTGCCCATACGCGTATTGCCTAGTCCCATACGCGTATGGCCAATCTCCTGACCAATTCCCATACGCGTAACACCATCTCATACGCGTATGCTACGCGTACCACTTCCCCATACGCGTACCAACAGAGACCAAACCACGTTCAAAACATCATCTTCCTCATCCATACGCGTATTGCCTAGTGCCATACGCGTACCAGACCATCTCATACGCGTATTGCTTAGTGCCATACGCGTATGACCAGAAACCAGATTTCCAGATCTGTTATGGTTTTCTCTGCTACGAGATCTCTCCAATTCAACCTTCCACAGTCCAATTTTACACAGTATTCGTTCATATCATCTAACACGAATCATACCCTATTCGATTTCACAATTTCTAACATTATTACATCTAATTCCTACGAATTCCCTTCGATTCTAATCCAAATTTCGTCCATCCAATATTTCACAAATTCCAGCATACATCATTCAAATCAGAGGCAAATCAATGGTTTATCACTACCCATTACATGTTATCCCATAATACCCATTAAACGATGATAAACCCCCCTTACCTGAGTTAATCCGGCAAAGTCCTTCAACTTCCAGCTTTTCCTCTCTTCAACCCTTGTTCTCTGGCTCTTTGCCCTTTTTCCCTTTTCAGTCGTTTCTCTGTTTTCACGTGAAAACCTCTTTTTACCAAATGGGACCTTTTCTAATTCCAACTTTTATTCCAATAATAATAATTCCAAATAATATTTCAATAATAATTCCAATTATTTAATTAAATTAATAAATATATTATTAACTTAAATTAAATAATTATCTTATTATTATCGGGGTGTTACATTCATCACCAGCATGGAGTTTAGGACAAAGCCCCAAGATAAGTTCTAAGGTTCACCTGCCAAACGGGTTCTAAAAGTTCCCAAGGTTATGGATCCTTCTTCGGATAATACCGGGTTAAGCAACTACTCGCTTTCCAATATTATTCTCAAAAGAATCTCGTTTGAGTGTGATATCGCGTATCAACCAAACCAGACTTTTGGTCCGAAGTGGTCACCGCATCACATCCTAAGTAAGGCCAAGATGGGGTAAAGGTAAACTAAGGTCCTTGGCTTCACGGGCCCGTTGAAAGCAACAATGCCTCACAAATGACTTGTTTAGCACTATCACCCTCAAAGAGGCCTCCACCAAGCGGACAAAGGCTCAAGTCAACTCGGTAAGGATTGTCTCCTATCAAGTCAACCTGAATTATCATCCATCCTATCTCAAATGTGCCCCAAATCCGGGTATAGGATTTATCACAAGTATCCCCCAAAACCCAAAATAACAAACATTACAAACAATACAATTTAGCAAATATTCACAAAGCAAACATATAAACAAGCAAAGATAGGCTAAACCCTCAAATAAGTTTAATCATGTTATCCCCAGCAGAGTCGCCATTCTGTCGCGGCGGGATTTTTCACGAGATTAAGTATTGATTGAACTTAACCCGTTTGAAAAATATTTTAAATGCAAGAGTCGCCACCATCTTTTATTTTATCCAAAAAGAGGAAGGGAAAAATAACGATAAATCCCTTTAGAGTTACGGGTTCGGGGGTTGGTTATGCAAAGGGAAGGTATTAGCACCCTCTACATCTGTGGTACTCCACAGGAACCTTTTTCCTTATGTTTATGTGAATGCTTTGCTTTTTTCGCTTTGATCGTTTGATTGGGGAGATGAGAAAAGAACTTGATTTTATTGTTTTTGGACTCGATAAAGTCGTAGACTTCATGCCTACGTATCTCCAAGGCGCAATGGAGAAATCAGAATCCACGTAGTTCTCCCAAAAGAAAAGGGGAAAGTCTGTTTTGTGGATTTTAGATTGGCGTGTCTTGCCATCTCTTACTCGACCTAGGCGGGAGGCTTCGAGACTGACACGTCCTTTTGAAAATGTTTTTAAACTGAAAAGCCAAAGCTGGCAAAAGATTTGAATGAGCCTAAACCCTGAAACAATAAATAAATGGGCTCATTATAAGGAAGCCCAAGAGTAAGCTTGTGAGTGTGTGAAAAGGGTTTCTTAAACGGCGACCGTTGGAATCGCATCGGGTTTCTCTTTTTGGATTTTTCGATTTTTTAACATAAAACGTGAACAATACGATTAAACACACAATACAGAAAATAAAAAATGCGAGAAAGTAAATTATTACAACACAGTTAGCTATGAATAGTTAGTATTACGAATAGTTAGTGGAGTTAATCGAGCTGAAACTGAAACGAAACGGTTAGTAACAACATAAACAAATATAAAAAAACAATATAAACATTTACTTTAGACAAAATAAACATTTGATATAAATAAATATTTAATTAAAATAAACATTTAAACAAATAATTAATTTAACTAACATTTAAATAAAACATATATGCAAAATAATAATAAAAGATAAACAATATTTAGTAAACAAAAGTAATATATATATATATATATATATATATATATATATATATATATATATATATATATATATATATATATATATATATATATATATATATATATATATATATATATATATATATATATATATATTTAGATATATAATAGACAAAAATAATATATATATATATATATATTTAGATAAATAATATATTAAAACACATGTCGGCAAGCCGGAACTTTGCCGATTTCAGAGATAAGTGAAGAATATTACCTTGTGTGAAGAGGATGAACTTCTGATCGTCCAAATGATCGACCGAAAGCTGGAAACCGTCACCGACGCAGTGCTGGCTGCCTTCGTGAGTACCTGACTTCAACGTCGCTTTTGATCGGTGAAACGACGCCGGAATGAAATGAACCTTGGATATTTGTGACCTGGACTCAACGAACTTCAAAGATATGAAATCGGTTTTGTGTTTCGGTGAATAATCGGGACGATTTTGGGTTACCGAAAATGAAGAACAAGTGAAATACGGTAATGCTTTTGGAAAAATATTTCTTTTCAATTCTCTGTTTTTCTCACCACACGTTTTTTCCTTACTGATCCACCTTCTTTTCTTTTTTTTACTAACCACATCTATATATATATATTTAGATTACTTAAACAATAAGAAACCTAAAAAATATCTAACATAAATTAATAATATATATTTAGATTACTTAAACAATAAGAAACCTAAAAAATATCTAACATAAATTAATAATATATATTTAGATTACTTAAACAATAAGAAACCTAAAAAATATCTAACATAAATTAATAATATATATTTAGATTACTTAAACAATAAGAAACCTAAAAAATATCTAACATAAATTAATAATATATATTTATATATTATATAATAATAATAATAATAAACTAATATAATATTAATCCTAATTAAATAAACTAATTAACAACTAAACACAATTAATATTAAGCACAAATAATATTAACGGCACACGATTAAAATACGATAAAATCGAGCGACACGAACGCGATAAAAACGATGACAATTTGCACAGCAAAACAGACAAATTGATAAAACCAATAAACCAGTACACCGGTAAACCAGTAAAATCAACAACACGACTCAAACAGACTCGATTAAATCACACGGCACAACACGTAATTAAATAAACAACCCTAGACAATAATAAAATCAACACGACATCACGAAAACGCTGACAAACACAATCACAAATAATCGGACAATACGAAAACTCTAATATATTCGAAATACAGTCAAAATACCGACAAACAAACAATTAAATAGATAAAAACGCACAAAACCTAATCGAAGCGATGCCACGCACAACAGAGATAAGCGAGATAAATACGAGGCAACGATATCGGTCAGGTTTTGCTAAAACAACGAAATACAACACGGTAAGCAACGAAAACACACAAAACCTAATCAAACCAGTTGTCACGCGAAGTTTAAGAAATTGAGATGAATACGAGACAACGAGATTAATCAAGATGTGGTCAACAAAGCCAAAGTCAAATTTTGGGGTGCGACACAACTCAGTTGACATACCTAAAAATTCAAATCCTCATATCTTTCTATATGTGAGGAGTTAGTTGAAATTGAGGTCAGATTCGTGCTCTACGCCATTTTTACTTTCAGATCATGTCCTCCTTTTTCATTTATGATGTGGGGATCCATGGACCAGTCCGGCCAAGGTCGCCTGAGAAGACGACCGACGCTTTGCTCCGGCAATGATATGGCACGGTCCAGAGTCATTAGATGGATTCAAATTGTTTTAATCATGAGCGTACATATTGATTACCAAGCATATGGATGTTTAACTCGGGCGCACCATGGAATGCGCGCCCTTAACCACTTGATCTGCCACCTCAATTAATGAGGCCGATCAAGTGGTCCATGTTTTTTTGATTTTTCTGATTTTAATTTTTATTCCTTTGATTTTCATTAATTCATATTAATTTTAATATTGATCCAAAAAATATGAGAGTTTCACCAAACAATTTCAAATATTTTCCTCTTTCATATTCTGAATTAAAATCATTGTTTGGATCATTATTAATATTTTTCATGATTTAATTGATTTTTCATTTGTTTTTAATTGTTTAAAAATACTTTTAAGCCTTTAAAAATTCTGAATTTTTTTCTCGAAGGTCCTTTGACCTTGTTTGACCTATGATAAATCTCATGGTCATTTATTCGGTGTTTTGATGAGGTTTTAGAAATTTGAAAAACCATATTTAATTTAAATGTATTATTTTAGTATTTTTAATTGGAATAAATGCCAAATAATTTTGTTGACCAATTGTGATGACTTGTTGGTATTTGATTCTTGTTGTTAGGTCTTGGTCAAGGTTGATTTGACTTTGTCAAATTAATATCATTGGATTTAAGGGACTGATGGAATGTGCATTCCATCTCCTAAAATGAATAGATGATATTATTTTGGTAAAAGTCCTCCTTTGACCAATTTGAGTTTTCATCTATTCCTCTCCCTCTTCATCTCATTCCCCTTCTTGATGCATTCATCTCATTTGGCCTATGATATCTCAAAGTCCTAAAGCTAGTTGATTGAAAAATTAACACGAGTATGGATGAGATTAGGCCACTTCTTTTGCATATTTCTTTTTGTGTGTGGTATGTTTCATTAGCATAGTCCATTATACTATGTCTCTAACATGCATTAACACCAAAGTTCTATTGCCCGACCTCAAATAGTTATGACTTCTACATAAGTCCAATTACGATTGCTTAACATAGCGCTAAATTTGTGACACAAAAGGCATAACATTCTAGTTAGTGAGATTGTAAGTCTCCCCTCTTTCATGGTATTGTGTGGGAACTTGGCCTTTTTTCCTTCCTTTGGAAGATGTCTTGGCTCAAGGACCCATGCTTGTGATAAGTGGGTTGAGTGTTCTCCAAAGAATGTCTAAAAATGAAAAGCAAAAGCAAAACAATACTAACTTCTAACTCATTAACAACTAACTTTTAATTTCATGTCATTTACTTTAATGTCATTTAATTCTTGCCTTTATTCATTTGCCATTGTTCACATCATTATAATTGTTTATGTTAATGCAATTTTCACTTTGTCCACTTGGACCATATTGTGTGATATATTTTGTTTGTGTATACTTTGCTTGTTTGTGTGGTATTTGACCATTAATGTACATAATAACAACAAAAAACCCTAAAAAACTTTTGTGTGGTCTGTTGGCTTGATCCTGGACAAATGGACTTAGAACTTAGGCAACATTCCTATGCTAAAGGACTTGGCTAATGCCAATTTGTTGAGAAACCAAGTGCTTGCAATTTGAACTTCATCTGATATATCATTCAAGATCCATTTGAGTTCATCTGCAACATGATCATTATGAAGATGTTATTTTGAACCTGTGGCTTATGAAATTCATCTATTACATGGGCTATTTTGAAGAAGATCATGGAATGCATAAGCTTGGATGGGGCTATCTTTATTTGATGCCTTTACTCTTCAAGATAATATAATTGTGCATTTGTGTGTTGCTTGATTCTAAAAGTCCAAGGGAATTCTGGGTTTCTATTGGCATTTTTGTCTATTGGATTGCTACCCATTTGGTCAAATCTTTTCAACTCTAAACTTTTAATTTTGTGCATAGGATTAGTCCCTTCATCTTCTCCCCATTTCTTTAATTTCAAAATCTCTCCCTCTTTTTTTCAAAATCTTCTTTGATTGAACTTATTTTGTTCTAAACTTTGACCACTTTGCAAAAAGATAGAAACTTTGGCCTTATGCCATTGCATTTTCAAACTTCTTTTCTTAAATCAAACTTGTAAATAAATTTAACTATACTTGACTTAAACTTTCAAAAAGCCAAAAAAGAACTAACTCATTCAAACCATTTTTAGGCCTTTGTGCCTTTCAAATTTAATTTTTGTTAAAAGCAATGCATCCACTTTGAAATTTGTATCACGAACTACGAGGTTTTGATCCCTCATTTTTATGTTGGTATGTAGGCACAAGACCGAAGGTCTTGCCAAACACAAAAATATAATTAATGAATTATTTTCTCATCTCCCCATTCCATTTGTTTGTAAACATCATTTTGTACCAAATACATATGCATACAAAAAGGGCTCCCTAGGAGTACCTAGGACACTTTGGGTGCTAACACCTTCCCTCTATGTAACCAACCCCCTTACCTGTAATCTCTGACATTTTATTAGTTTTGATTTGAAAACTTCTCACTTTTGGGTTTTGTTCGTACTTTTTCCCTTTTCCCTTGGAAACAATAAAAGCACGGTGGCGACTCTTGTTATTTGATCTCTAGCTTATCCATAGCTTGATGATCATGAATTTACCGCTACAGATTGTCATGAACCCTAAGTGATTGAAGACCTATTTTCATCTATTAATCTATAATGTCTACAATTTTGTGATGTTTTTATTTATTATTATGAGTAGTTAAACCCCCTAATGCTAGGGGGTGCCCCTGATTTGGATTTGTTGATGAGTTCTACATGAACCTTGTGATAACAACAATTTCTATTATATTTGATTTATTTTTAATTTGTGCTTAGTGCTTTCTCTTCCAGAAAAATTGAGTTTTATTTACGGTTAATATTTAGGTTGGACTGTCAATATTAACGCTTAATTGAAAGTATTATGTAGTAGATATCACCTAGGACTAGGGATACACTGTGGAAACCAAATTATTCTTGATACATAAATGCTTAAATTCATATATATATTTCACTATGGACATATGAGTTAATTTGAATATTTAAAGGTTTATTCACTAAGTAATTAGGAGTAAACACCCTTAAGAACCGATAAATAATATTTTAAAATAAGTTGTTGCAAGGTCATGTTAGAATTGTTAATGGATCTAATCATACACCTTCCTTAGCATGTTCTCTCTTATTGCATTAATCTATTCAACTGTTATGTTCACTTTTATTTGCTTTTCTAATTTTCTATATTAAAACACCAATTCAAAACCCCCCAGTTTTTTGTTTAACTGAATTGAAACGTGAACTATGTATCGTCACGAAGTCCTTGAGATCGATACTTTGGGATTTCCTATTATTACTATATCGGCAGGTTAGTACACTTGCTAATTTACCAATCAACATGATGTGTTTGATACATTCACTTACATACAAGAAGACTAAGTAATTTGACGTACATGTATTTGTTGTTAGAGTAGTGTAAGAGATAATGAACTTGATGTATTAAGTATGCACAAGATGCTTTGTTCAAGTTTCCTTCTTTCTCCAAATGTGTTTGATTCTGTTTTTAGCTTCAATATTTCAAAGTTTGACAGCAAACAATGAAAATTTGTGTTTTAAAGAGTGTGCCAAATGACATATTCCACTATCGTACTGTTCATTTTTTGAATTGTCGCTAGGCGAGCCTTAACTATATGGGTGAGAATTTGCATACTTTCTTGGACTGAGCACGTTGAGTGAAACATGGCATAGGCCAAGTGCGCTTAGCAAGCTATTCTTTTATTTTCCTTGGTACTTTTCTTTTTTTTTAACGTGATTTTGAAATTAAAAAAAAAGACTACCTAAAAAAAACTATAAAATATGATTGGGTTGCCTCCCAAAAGTGCTTATTTAACATAAATAACTTGACAATATTTCGTGTCACATAATACCTATTACTTTAAAATGTACCTCACAATCTTTGATCTTGACCTTTGTTGATGTCCACCAACATCCTTGTAGTCTTCATGAATGGTCATCCCAGAATGAGAGGTATTTTTGGGATGACCTAAATGTCTAGCACCATGAAACCTGCAAGAAATATAAGGTTGTCAATATTGATAAGTATATATATATATATATATATATATATATATATATATATATATATATATATATATATATATATATATATATATATATATATATATATATATATATATATATATATATATAAGTGTTCCCACTAGCTTCCTACAACTTTTGTCTGCCATCTGCAGTGTTGATGTAGTTGGCTCTATCTCGAGGTCCCTAATTCTTTTCACCACCGACAACAGTATTATGTTTACACTAGCACCCGTGTCAATAAGTGAATTTACAACTATATTACCTATAGATATAGATAATATGACTACTCTAGGGTCTACCTTTTTCTGGGGTAACGTTTGTTTGATGATTTTGCAGTTTTCCTCATGCAATTCTTCTTCCTCTGATTCTTCTTCGGCCTCTTCTTCCATGATTGACAATAATGTTTTGATTATTCATAACTATAATACATTTCTCATTTGGACTTCTCTGGGTATTACACTGAATGTAGGGTTTGGGATACATCTATCTGTTTCACAAATTAGCCAACTTGCGTCTTAAGGTTTTTATAGAGGCTTTAGTGTTTTTCTGGCTGACCGTAGACACCTGCATAAACTAATTAAGTAAATCCTCCAACTTTGTTGGTTTATTTGGTTGTGGAGGTGCTTGTGTGTACTGATGAAAAGGTTGTCTATTAGATGGACTCACTTTAAATCTGCATTCTTGATTGAAGTTGTTTCTTTAAAAGTTATTGTTCGGATATTTCCTAGGACTTTGTTGATTACCTTGATAATTTACTTTCGCCTCAGTTGGGGGGTAAAGTCCAGTTGGATGATATTTGGTGCATAGTTCACATAATTCAATTTTCCTTTGTTGAGGCAATCCATGCATATCTTTCAATTGTTGTGGCAGTTTAGACAACTACTTTGTCAGCTCATCCATCATTTGTGTTAATAACTTGTTTTGTGATAGAATAACATCATTAGTATTCATCTCAATGATACCACTCTTTCTTTGAGAAGGATTCCTATTATGCTTTCCTTGATGATCATTGAGTTTCATTATCTTAATGATTATTATTGCATCTTTTGCACTCTTAGATATTATAGAATCTCCAACAGTAGCATCTAACAACAATTTTGGTTGTTGTTGTAGCCCACTTTCAAAGATATGGATATGTGTAAGCTCATCGAAACCATTATTTGGATATTTTCTTAGCATGTAATTGTGCCTCTCTCAAGCTTCATAGAGTGTTTCAGATGCACCTTGGGAGAACGCCGAAATGGCTGTCTTGGCTTCCATGAATTTATCATGAGGAAAGAATATGTTTAAGAAATTTTCCTCCAACGCATCCCAGTTCATCATTGTCGGTGTTAATTGGATAGACACCACTTCTTTTTTTGCCAATTATATAATATGGAAACAATCTTAGGAATATCCCTTCCTCTTCAGTCTCTGAGGCTCCTAGCATCCTAGAAATCTCGTAAAACTTCATAAGGTGAGTGTACTTCATGATCTAAATCTGCAAAAGGGTTAACATATTTGTAACAGTCCCGCTTTCATCTCTGGTTGACAAAAACTTTTTGTGGTCTAGCTATGTGTACTAGACGACTTTGACTATTATGACATGCCACAAGCGTTGTTTCCATTATTGTTCTTGTTGTTTTGATTATTGTCATCTGCATCAATCATGTTCTTTGCTTTAACAAAGAAGACTCTTCTAGATCTAATGGTATACTTTCCAACTTTTCCTTTTTGATCTTTCATGTGGTTCTTTCAATTTCTAGATCAACAAAAGTTATTCTACTAGATCCTTTCTTCACATAAACAGATAGAACTAGATAATATTATTAATAGGTTAGTGACTGAAAACAAAATATATAGATATTAACAGATATAGACAAAAAAAACTAAAATTATAAAACTATTGATACGTATTTAAAAACTAACGACAATCTCCGACAACGGTGCCATTTTGTTGTGGTATGCATTTAGAAAGTGCAATGTTATCGTATCCAATAAGATTGTTGTGTTTAAAGATGGATTCAATAGTGCTTATGATTCTAAGTATGGGTTTAAAAAAAATTTGTTACGAAAAAATAATTGACAGAAAATAAATGAAGATTTCAGTGTTATAGTGAGAAAACTTGCTATGGGTAGATCTCGTCATCATTATAGTCAAGCATAATCATTGGCCAGTAATATGCTCCTCTATTCAGCTATTAATATTACTGCTTATTCCTCTCATTGTATCATATTTCACACTCACCGACTTCATATCAGTTGTATTATCTAATATGGGATGTCTCAGACTATTAAATACAACAATATTAAGTTCCAACAGTGATATACATACTTGAATTACCAATTATTATTATTTTCTGGATATTAAACCTAACCTTATGTCTAGGCATTAACATCCAATAGATGTAGACTTGAATCTAGTAATGGGTAGCATCTTTTATATGTCATGTTGTACCATGAAAACAAATTTTAGATAGGTGATCCAAAATAAGCATTAACAACAAAGAACCATCAATATTAAAGCATAAGTAGATTCACATAAAACTCCACAAACGAATGAAACATGAATATAAAATGACTATATCTCCAACAAAGAGATGTCTAGCTACGCTTACTCATCGTAGATGTACAAGTAATCCTGATAACACAAATTAAGAGATTCATTTGCAAGTGTCACTGCGAGCAGCCTTCCTCCTTTAATCACCTCCTCCAATTCTCCTTTTTGAGACCAAGGTGAACCTACTACTTTTATGTACTCCCTTAAATCCACTGAAACTCTCTAAGAACTGAAGTTGTACCTCCTATTTATAGGATAGATAGAGGTAGGCTCGCTTGGCACACCGTCTCTCCCCGCCTAGCACGCTTACTTTCTTTTAGGTTAAAAAATATTAGCTCACCCTACAACTATCCCTAGCGCGCTAGGTGCACCGCCCATATTCGCTCAGCGCATAAACCATTCCTTCACATGAAGATACTTAGCCAGAAAGTCTTCTCTCACATGTTCTCACTTAGCGCACCCATGGGCGTGGCCTGGAGAGCCTTGCTTGTAGAAAGTTGGTCTTGACAATGTCTTTGTGTGTTGCTTAGTGGTTTTTCAGTCCTTTTCATCGGTTTTTGATAAATATGCAAGTAGAAAGTTCAAACAAGTATTTTAACACTTTTCGTATATAAATTGGTGGATTTTGTATAGATTGATTGTAAAATAAGACATTAAGTGCCTAAGTATTTTATGTAATTTTGGCACTTATCATTCTTCAGGAACTTTACCTCGCATAAGGAAATACCAAAAGACTAGCCAACATTATTAGTAGGTTAGTGACTAAAAAAATGTAGAAATATAGACATATATAAACAAAATACTGAAAATGATAAAAATTATCACATTAAATTTAATAACTAACGCTAGTCCAAAACAACGACGTCATTTTGTTGCAAATACAAAAGCAAGTGTTGGAAATTATTTTGCAATATTAGTTCCAAAATGACAAAAGAGTTAAATAGCATTTAATGCTTTGCTTTTCTAACAGCAAGTATAATTTGTATCATGTTCATGGAGATTGGTTGTGTTTCAAAGACTGTTCAATAACTTATATGGTTTTAAGGATGATTTTATCAAATGTTGTTTGTCTGTGAATTTTAAAATAATAGAAAGTAAAATGAATTTTAGCATTAACAATAGAGATACCTTTTTGGAAACAGTTCAAGTGTGTAGTCCAAAACTGTTGAAGCAAGTGAAAAAAAATGTTAACATTGAAGAACAAATTAACACCAAAAAGTAAGGTGATATTTGGGGTTAGTGTTGCAAGTGTAAAAGCAATTACAATTTTTATCATCTCCACATGAGTATTATGTTTCAAAAGTAGTTCAATAGTTTCTATGATTTTAAGGATGGTTTTATTAAATGTTGTTTGTTTTTGAATTTTGAAATAACATAAAATAAAATGAGTTTTGGTGTTAACAGTTGAGAAACTTTGTTGGGATTAGATTTCATCAATTTGTCCTCATGTATGATCGTGATCAGTAATATGTAATTATAATTAGCTATTAATATTATTGTCAATCGTTGTGCATCGTAACTCATGTACGAGTCAACAACGTGAGAACGATCATATTTCCTAATAGACAATCTCTCCGCCTATTAATCAATACGATAACATTAAACTTTGATAGTTCATCTGAATATTAGACCTAAATATATCTCTAAAGTTTAGCATATCTAAAAGATGAAAAACGTGAATCTAGTAATGACAAATATCTTTCGAATATCGAGTCAAGTCATGAAAACATGTTTTAGATAGCTAATAAAAAATAAACATTATGAATGAAGAATTCATCAATATTAAAACATAAGAAGAATTACATAGAACGTTAAGATCACAATCGATACACGAGTAGTAAGATGACTACATTTAATCCCGACAAAAGAAAAATTAGCTACGCTTACTCATTTTTACGATTAAGATCTAGAAAAAAAAATATTGAAGAGCATCTGATCTCGATTTCAGAAGGTATGACTTTTGCACAATATGCGTTGTTTTATCAATATATTGATTGCTGCATATTGGGACTTATTTTGAATGATTTTGAATGTCTGAATGACCTGCGCGATTGGGAAACCGTGAGGTATTGGCAAAGGTGAGCAAATGAAACCAAATAATAAGCAATACTAGAACAAGTAATTGAAGAATGAAATTACAATAAAGTGATTCGAACGAAGAGAACAATAAGCAAGTGGATCATTTTAACAATTGAATTTAAATAGTCAACAAGTTGCTTTTGGGTAACTTGAAACATCATTTAACAAGTATATCCAATGAACCTGCTTTACTTTGTTTTATGTCTTTCTCTATTCTCTGCATGCTTTGCCTAATATAGATTATATTAAGTGACAAAGGAAGGAAAAAGATAAAGCATCATTATATCGTAAAGCGTTAATGCAAACTTCAATCTTCTATCTAGCGAGGAAGTCAATTCCACGGCTTATGTTATGTACACATGATTTCAAATTTAAGTCAAGCTTGTTTACACTCTAAAAAAATTAAAAGTTGTTTTATTAAATCAATTAAGTTGATGTATGATTGGTCGAGACAAAAATAATTAAATATAAATTAGTCTAATCTTTTTCAATTGACAAAATTGTTAAACTCAAATTTTTACATCAATTTATTTTTACATAACTAAAATTAACTCGTATATTCTACTTCATATTAAATATTATTAAAAATTATTATATACATGACTTATATAATACTATAAATTCATAAATATTTCAAAATATTATTTAATTATAAATAAAAAAGAATAAATTACCAATAATAATTGTGCCATGTTCATAAACTTTTATCAAACTATATAATCACTTCAACAAATCATTAAAATACTAAAAAACGATTAAAAAAAGGTAAGAGTCTTATAACTTAAAAGTTACAACTATTCATAAAATAAGATTAATTTTTTTGAAATATGATAAAATCGATTTTAGAGAGCCTAGTTACTACGTGTTAACTCGGGTAAAATCGAGTTCAACTCTAATTTTATCCAAATATAATTTTACAACAAGAAGTTTATATCTAAAATGTAAAATCAAATGATTTTACAGGCCAGTGTTTGATTTTAACAACAATAATCTCAAGACGACCGTAATTACATTAGAATAGATCAAAGCCAATGAAAACATATATTTGTAGTGCAAATTCAAAGCCACGTGCTTTTTCAACTTCATTTCTTCCATCTCAAGTGACTCTATAACTCTTCACAACCGTAAATACTTGAACATAGTCAAATAAAAATGTCAGGACTATCCACTCTCTTTCTTTATATTGAAGTGACTTCAGGACTTTTCATCATTTTCACTTAACACAATAGCATGTTAATAGTCATTTTAACATAATAAGTGATTGTAATGTATTACCTTACACCATAAAGATTAACAAGTATATTATGAGATACTACATTGAAAATGTATTTTTTCACTAGAGTTTTTTTATATACTTGTTAGCTACAACAAATTTTCATGACATAAGACGAGACATTACTTTCGTTGAATAAGTTAAAGTGACCGCCAACAATGTTATTTGTGTTAAGCCATCCATGGTTAGAAAAGAATTAATGAGTTATAAAGTTACTTTAATATCATTAGAGTTTGGTCTAACCCATCCTTACAAAAGAGGCTTATAAGATAAATGATGTCACTCTATATAAAATCTTTCAAGGTTCTATCTCTAATTAATGTGGGACTTGGAATCTTCTCAATACACCTCACACACCCAACACTCTTTTGGCCTTGGTGTGTGGATATTAACGAGGATGACCCATGATTCGATTGATCTCTGATACTATATTAGAGTTTGGCCTAACTAGAGCGCATGTATGCGATGTAGTGGTGAAGACTTTGGTCTTGAGAGTGTACTCATCTCAAAGTCTCAAATTTGAATCCCACTAGATACAAATTATTTATAAAATGATCACCTTTTTTTTAAAAATACATTATTTTAATAAATGAGCCTCCTTGTCGATCAACAAAATAATAATAATAAACAACAAAAATATTCTTTTTCTACCTACTAAAATATTTTTAAAACATTCTTCCTTATTAAAATCTTTAAAACTATTAACTTCGAGAACAATTTAACACGCTCCCAAATAACTTATCTCGACGTAAATAAATGTGGAGATTACTTTTGGCACTCTTCGTGGTACTCACGCATCTTGGTGAAAAATCAATAATGTTTTTAAAATTCAAAACTTAACACTCAGGCGCACCAATATGAAACCCAAGTCAAGTCTCAAACGCAGGCTATAGTTGAAATTATCTAGAGGCTAAGTTCCATAACTTTATCGGAAGTTAACTTTTGAAATTCTCCTTACACTCGAAACAATTGCAGAAATGGGAAGAACGAGATAAATTAACATAAATCCTTGTTGAGACATACATAAAATATGTATTATTGCATAAATTTTTGTTTATGTAAATCTAACAAGACATTTCAAAATCAAAGGATAGTTGATGAGGGTTTAACATCATTAGAGTATCATCGTCGAATTCGCAATCATCGCACCTACCTTGATCTGAACATTTGTTTCGTAATGGTGAAATATACTCCACATAACTATTAAATATTCATTCTTTTTAGCTCAAACTTGTTGAACTGTATCATCCATTCATTGTCAGTTGAGGGTGAAGATAATGGAGTTTCACAAATCTTCAATTATTTGAGTATCACAAGAGATTCTCCAATCTGGATTTCAGATCGTAAGATGGGTGATCTTTGTAAATCTAAATTCAAGAGGGGTCTCTTGTCGTTGTAGTAGACAAATGCAATATATGAATATTGAGACATTTGGGGGCATTTTAATTAACAACATGAGGTACACCCATATTTATAGAAGTTTTAGATTAATAATGTGAAGGTGAGAAAAATATACAAGAAGAGGGATTGAATTGTGTGTCCCAAAAATCTCTTTTCACTCTTAAGCTTGATTCTTGAACATCAGATTTTGAATCATGTTCAGAGTTTGATACCAGAGTGAGTAACAATAGTGAAAAGTTTACTTCCTTTTCTTAACCTTACTTCAGAACCTAAGGTGTCAAGTTCAGAGCCTAATACAAGTAAGATATTGAATCAGATCAGAGTCTGACTTCAGAGTTTGTTGCACATCGAAATATAAATGCAGAAGTAAATAAATAGACACACAATATATTCTGGTTCCTCTCAAATGAGAGTATTCTAGTTCCCTTGCAACACAAAAGCTTTTAACTATAATCAGATTGATTACAATTGCTTAAGTCATCTGCTCAAGACTTCCTGCTTAATCAACTTTGAAAGAGACTTTCTACTCTACCCTCAAGCATGATACTTAATTGCCTAAACAACCCGTTCAGGACTTCCTACTCTTCTCGCAAGCATGAGACTTCAATGCTCAATCACACTGATCAAGACTTCCTTGCTTTTCCCTTAAGCATGAGATTTCAATGGTTAATCACATTGATCGAGACTTCATTGCTTTGCCCTTAAGAATGAGACTTCAATGCCCGAACAACCCATTCAAGACTTCCTACTCTCCCCTCAAGCATGAGACTTCAATGCTCAAACACCCATCAAGATACTTCTTTGCTCAAGCACCCAGCAAGATACTTATTTGCTCAATCTAACAGAAAGAGACTTACTCTGAGCATAACGGCTAGAATCTTCATGTTTTCTTAATAAAAGAGTATGGTATTAACCTTGTGTTCATAAACTTTTATCAAACTATATAATCACTTCACGAAATCATTAAAATACTGAAAAACAATTAAAAAAGTAAGAGTTTTATAACTTAAAAGTTACAATTATTCATAAAAGAAGAATTAATTTCTTCGAAATATGATAAAATCGATTTTTGAGAGCCTAATTATTATGTGTTAACTCGGGTAAAATCGAGTTCAACTCTAATATTATCTAAATTTAATTTTACAACAATAAGTTTATACCGAAAATGTAAAATCAAATGAGTTTACAGGTCAGTGTTCGATTTTAACAACAATAATCTCAAGACGGCAGTAAATACATTATAATAGATCAAAGCCAATGAAAACATATATTTCTACTGCAAATTCAAACCCACGTGATTTTTCAACTTCATTTCTTCCATTTCAAGTGGCTCTATAACTCTTCACAACTGTAAATACTTGAACATAGTCAAATAAAAATATCAGGACTATCCACTCTCTTTCTTTATATTGAAGTGACTTCAGGATTTTTCATCATTTTCACTTAACACAATAGCATCGTTGATAGTCATTTTAACATAATCAGTGATTGTAATGTATTTCCCTACACCATAAAGATTAACAAGTATATTATGATATACTATATTGAAAATGTATTTTTTCACTAGAGTTTTTTTATATACTTGTTAGCTACAAGAAATTTTCATGACATAAGGCGAGATATTACATTCATTGAATAAAAGTGACTGCCAACAATGTTATTTGTGTTAAGTCATCCATGATAAGAAAATAATTAATGAGTTCTAAAGTTACTTTAATATTATTAGAGTTTGGTCTAACTCATCCTTATAAAATTAACTTATAAAATAAAGGGTGTCATTCTATATAAACTCTTTGAAGGTTCTATCTCTAATTAATATAGGACTTGGAATCTTCTCAATACACCACACACACCCAACACTCTTTTGGGTTAAGTGTGTGGATATTAACGAGGACGATCCATGATTCGATTGATAGGATCTGATACTATATTAGAGTTTGGCCTTAGAGTTTGACTTAACACCGTGCGTGTTTGTGGTGTAGTGGTGAAGACTTTGGTCTTGAGAGTGTACTCCTCTCAAGATCTCAAGTTTGAATTCCACTAGATACAAATTGTTTATAAAATTGTCACCTTTTTCTTCAAAATACATTTTTTAATAAAGGAGCCTCCTTGTCAACCAACAATATAATAATAATAATAAACATAAATATTCCTTTTCTACCTACTAAAATACTTTTAAAACGTTCTTCCTTATTAAAATCCTTAAAACTATTAACTTCGAGAACAATTTAACACGCTCTCAAATACCTTATCTCGGTGTAAATAACTATGGAGATTACTTTCGGCACTCTTCGTGGTACTCACGCATCCAAGTGAAAAATCAATAAAGTTTTTAAAATTCAAAACTTAACACTCAGACGCACCAAAATGAAACCCAAGTCAAGTCTCAAACGCAAGCTATAGTTGAAATTATCTAGAGGTTAACTTCCATAATTTTATCAGAAGTTAACATTCGAAATTCTCCTTACACTAAAAACAATTGCATAAATAGGAAGAACAAGATAAATTAACATAAATCCTTGTTGAGACATACATAAAATATGTATCATTGCATAAATTTTTGTTTATGTAAATCTAACATTACATTTCAATATCAAAGGATGGTTGATGAGGTTTTAACATCATTAGAGTATCATCTTCGAATTCGCAATCATCGCACCCACCTTGATTTGAACATTTGTTTCGTAATGTTTAAATGTACTCCAGATAACTGTTAAATCTTCATTCATTTTTAGCTCAAACTTGTTAAACTGTATCGTCCTTTCATTGTCAATTAAGGGTGAAGATAATGGAGTTTCACAATTCTTTGATTATTTGAGTATCACAAGATATTCTCTAGTGTGGATTTCAGATCGCAAGATGGGTGATCTATGTAAACCTAAATTCAAGAGGGGTCTCTTGTCCTTCTAGTAGGAAAATGCAATATATGAATATTGAGACATTTTGGGGCGTTTTAATTAAAAACATGAGGGACACCCATATTTATAGAAGTTTTAGATCAATAATGTGAAGGTGAGAAAACTACACAAGAAGGGGGGTTTAATTATGTGTCTCAAAAATCTCTTTTCACTCTTAAGCTTGATTCTGGAACATCAGATTTTGAACCACGTTCAGAGTCTGATACCTGAGTGAGTAACAACAGTGCAAAGTTTACTTCCTTTTCTTAACCATATTTCAGAACCTAAGGTGTCAAGTTCAGATACTGATACAAGTGAGAGACTGAATCAGGGCAGAGTCTAACTTCAGAGTTTGTTGCACATCGGAATATAAATGCATAAGTAAATAAATAGACACACAATATATTCTGGTTCCTTTTAACTGAGATTAGTCCAGTTCCCTTTCAGCACAAGAGCTTCTAACTATAATCAGACTGGTTGCAATTGCTTAAGATAGCACCTCAAGACTTCCTGCTTAATCAACCTTGAAAGAGACTTCCTACTTTGCCCTCAAGCATGAGGCTTAATTGCCTAAACAACCCGTTCATGACTTACTGCTCTGCCCGCAAGCATGAGAATTCAATGCTTAATCACACTGATAGAGACTTCCTTGCTATGCTGTTGAGTGTAGTTTTGGTGTCGGGTTTTTGTTATCGTCTCCACAGGGATTGTGAGATATCGCCGCCGTTCGACAATTGTTTTAATTCTTAACTCGTAGTAACAAGGGGTTTAGGTTTTAGTCACGATAGCTTGTATAAAAGTGTAAGAAAATGCGGTAAAAGTTTTGGTTTTTCTATTTGAGAAAGATTGTCAAAGTTAGGGTTCGACGATCACTTTGCATGTATATGTTCGATCAACAAAACTTATAAACTCCTTTAGATGATAAACTATTTCACAAAGTCCTCCCAATGTGTTTATCTCTAACACACATTGTGGGTTTTCCCATTTTGATCCATTGTTTATCTCTAACATAATCTATCAAAATGACAACTTTTTGGTTCAACTTTATGGTGAACAAAATCATTCATTACTATCTCTAGCTAACAAACAAGATTGGATGAAAACCTAGGTAAAGAGTTGGTAAACATCTCTCGATCATAAACCAACACAAAGAGTTATCGATAAAACAAAGTTTTCACCATATATTCATCATTAAAGAGTTTACAAATGAAGATCATCCCATTTACACACAAAGCTTATGATCATCTACATCTAACCTTGACAAAATGAAGAACTTAGCCACTCATTTTCATGGTGGCTTGCACAACAAGTCTCGGTTGAAGGTTGATCAACATCCACGTCGAAGAATCGAGATTAGATGGGAATCCACCTTCTTTTTGTAGAATAATGTTAAGAGATGAAGAAAAATGGGTTTCTAGGTTACAAAATATCTCTAGAGCAATGCTGGAAAATATCTAAGAAAATGCTAAGTAAAAGTACAAAGTATGGTTCCAAAAAGTAGCCCCTGCTACTTATACTACTTCTATCTGAGCTGTCATGCTCGCTAGGCGAGCAGAATGGTTCGCCTAGCGAGCCCCAAAATAGGCACCAGAGGCACCTGCGCCTAGAGAAATATCTAAGTTCCAAAAAGTATGTTCGTTAGGCGAACAAAACCTTCACTAGGCGAAGCCTATGCTTCAACCTTCGCTCCAGCAAGTTTTGGTGGTTTTGCTACAGGAATTGCTCGCTGGGAGCTCGCTAGTGGCTCGCCTAGCGAGCAAGTGCTGGCTGTGCTTTTGACCAAGTCTGGGCGCGTTCGCTACCACGTTCGTTGGCTGTTTGCCTAGCGAGTTTGCTGACTTTTGCTACTGTAAAATTCTGGCAATGCTCGCTAGCAGCTCGCTGGGTGCTCGCCTAGCGAGCACTTCGCTACACCACTCGCCTAGCGAGCATGCTGATGAATGCTTTCTTCTCTTGGTCCCTTTGCCAACTTTCTTGTGCCTTCATTTTCTATTATTTCATGCCTAATTCCTGCATAATAACACACAAATTAAAGGTACCAAGATCGTTTAACATTGTATTGCAATTCATCTAAAACAAAGGCGGTTTCGAACACTTTAGCAACAAAAAAGAGTGAAAGATGCCCACATTTGATAGCTCAAATAAGCACTTTTGGGCATCTAACAACTCTCCCTAACTAGATTCTTGCTTGTCCTTAATCAAAGTATGCCTCTTGAAGGACAATAGGATTTGCTTTAAAAAAAAAGGTTTCTCCGAAGTCTGATAAAACGGCTCAAACACAAGCGAATCAACCAGATACAAATTCCCATTGGTTAGAATAACATAATACACAAGAACTAAAACTTAATAGCAATGTAAAACATGTAACAATCCACAACAATATTATCTTGAATGAATCACCCTATCTCTCCTCTTCGAATAAGGATTGAGGAAATTACGCGTTTGCGACCGCGGGGACAATCTCTCTCTCCAACAAATAATGAAGAAATCAATTCAATTCATACAATGTCTAACAATTATAAATGAAAATGCGGAAGCACGAAGATCACTAAGGACTTTTCGGTTGTAGCTTGGTTAGGTTTACAAACAAGGGTCATTTCTAAGGCCATTGAAAACGAGATTGCCGATGCAAAAGAGACATTCACTGTACACTATTTACACATCTCAACTTCGTTCCCTTTGTTTCTCATTTGAAACCTTCACAACTCTTATTTCACAACTCAATTTTTGTTTTTCACTATTTTTCTTCCAAGCAAGCATTCATTTTCATTTTCTCTATTTTTTTTTTCTTTTCTTTTCACATCGTATTCACAAAACAGATGTTTCTCTTTTCTCATTTTTTTTAATGCTTGCTCGGTTTTTCAAGAGTTGTGGCACTTACCGATTCTCATTTTTCGTTCTCCCCAACTTATTTCTTACTCACCCTAAGTGAATGCTCTTGACTTTTTACGGCAAAAGAACAATTATCAAATTTTTTCGGGTTTCAACAAAAAAAAGATTTTTGACATCTCGCTTTATTTCAAGCTGAGATTCAACTGTTTAAGCTCAAAGGGGTTAACGAATACTCTCTCTGCTCACGGGTAAGTTGTATTTGGAACTGGTTGTGCTCGATAGAAAACAAGCGCCTTGATCATTTCTAATTGCTTCCACAAATTCATAATAACAAAAGACCAAGCATGAATCAAATGAATCAACAAAGTTTATTAGAATCCAACATTTAAGTGTACAATGGAGGTTTCCTCACAATTTGTGGTTCTAAGTCCTAGATGAAACATTCATTCCAATATGTTGCAAAAAGAACAATATTCAATTACAAAAAGAGTAAAGTTCTTAATGCATTCTAAAATTCTAACCGGAGGTAACCATGTACCTTAACATTATTCACATGTTTATTTTTATCATTGCCATCCAAGCTCGGATGCACCTTCATTGAATACTTCTTTTCAGGAGCAACCAATCTAGAAGGTTTGACACTCAATCAACCAAAAATTTATTAAAACAAAAGAAATTTAAACCAAACACACAAATTAAAAACATAAACAATACTATTACTTAAAAATTTTAAAATGTGCATGGGGGACAAAACCCCCCAAAAGTACATAACCAATACCAAAATACAACAAATCTAAAAATACAATAAAATAAAACAAACTTAACCCTCAAAGGACTCAAAACCCTCATCACTACCGGCTTCAGAACCGGTAGCATCATCACTATCATCATCGTCATCACCATCATCCTCAGCACCACCATAAGCACCAGCACCAGAAGCACCGGCACCCGCCCCCTCTCCAAAAATAGGCCTGTCCACAGGCCAGCTAGCGTGCTGCAGAAACTGCTCACGCGTCATCATTGAGTGCTCACCAGAGGGGTCACGCACCTGCAACTGTAACAGCTGCATAGAATCATGAATATCTAGCATGGCGCGTTGAGTTGCCGCCATCCAATCCCAATTGTAGTTGCAGACAGCCTGCTGGAAAGGATCGGATCCCTGAGGAAAAGTACCAGGACCATCAGAAACCCCGGTAGCATCAGCAGCTGAACTGGCTCTGAAATTCTTCGGTTTGCAATACTCGGCCACGTATCTGTCATCGATAGCGGGCGGGATTCTCACTTGACTCCGGGAGGGTAGCTTCACCCTCGAATGTTGGCATAAGGCCATGATGAGACACGGGAAAGCAAGGGGACAGTTAACTCGTGCCCCCGGCTTTAGCTCGCTCTCAATCACGGACCTCAACTCTAAAGTGATTATCCTCGCCACATCAATCTGGATATTCGTGAGGATGCAGTGAACCAAGTGTGCCACTGGGATCGGCACAGTTGAAATGTGAGACTTGGGTTTGATATTTGTCAGAACCAACATAAGGATCAGCTGAGCCATGGGAATCATGTCTTCCCTATGGTATCTCATCGGAACCCCAGATGGGTTCAACTCAACTGATTTCCCTTCAAATAGCAGGGCAGCAAAAATTGAATCGGTATCTCTGTGTAGCCTCAAATCACGGTGGTAAGCGTCCCTCTCATTCGCTCCCAGATGGAGTGGTTCACCTAGCACCCGGTTGATTTTATCCCGATCGAACGCAACTGTACGGCCGAACACTCTAGTCGTCCATGTGAATGGCTCGTCGTCGTTCGGTAGTGCGTTCGCGTAGAACTCACGCACTATTTCGATGTCATAATGCTCAAGGGGAGATATCAACCGGTCCCACCTTTTGCTATGAATCAACCCGACAAATGTACGGTAGGTGCCTTCGGGGTTGATTATAAATCTCTTTTCCGGCAAAAAAATTCTCTTCTCCAAAGCCACATATCTAGACGCTTGCTTTGGCCTGACAAATTTGTCGGTCTCGAACTGTATGGGCACGGGACGGGAAGTGCTCCCGCCCTTTCTCTTTTTAGAAGCGCTGAACCTGGATTCCATCTGCAAAGACATAGAGAAGAAACACACAAAACCACAGAACAGATTAGAAAGCAAAACAGAAAATCCCACTACTGTCATGGTCGCTGCTGCTTCGCCTAGCGAGAACCTAGCGAAGCTTCGCTACAGGTTCGCCTGGCGAAGTGGCAGCGAATGCTCGCCACTGATTCGCCTAGCGAGATGCTAGCGAATCTTACGGGTTCTGGGTTCTCTCTTCTTAACAGTCCAATTTCATAAAACCCTAAGTCTACCAGCACCCATTTCAGAAACTAGGTGATTTATCATGAAAGGCATCGTTCTAAGGTACATGCAAATCTACACCCACATGCAAAAGCTAATGTACCCATTCCCCCAAATTCACCCTAAATGACATATACTTCAGAAATTTACAATGTGAAAGCATAAAGTAATGAGATAGGACAAACCTTAGTGGAGATCTGTTGAATTTGAAATGCACAGGAGGTTAGGGTTTGCAAAGCAAGAGGTTAGGGTCTGAGTGAGAATGAATGTTAGAGTGATAGTATGAGTGTGTGAGAATAAGCTTGATACTGTTATCAGAAGAAAAAAAAATGAAATAACAAGTGTTTGGGCCCAAATGAGTGGCCCTGTGAAACAGAAATAAAGTGCTGCCACGCAGCGCTCGCTACTGCTTCGCATAGCGATCAGATAGCGAATCAGCTCGCTACTGCCTTCGCCTAGCGAGCAGCTAGCGAGCATGACAGCATTTTGTTTTTTCCTAACAGCAGGTAAAGCACGTTCAGCAAGGTTTTTTCAAAGTGGACACCAATACAACATAACAGAAAACTGTAAATACTTACAATGTTGGGGTGCCTCCCAACAAGCGCTTGTTTAACGTCGGATAAGCTTGACGGTTCGATGCTCACAGAGGAGCATCCAAGGAAATAACACAGCTCCCGAGATCCACATGACCGCCGAGATAAACCTTCAAACGTTGGCCATTTACCGTCCAACTCTCTTTCTTTTCCATGTTCTGAATGACAATAGCTTCATATTCCTTGACTTCTTTGACCCGAAATGGCCCGGACCATTTTGATTTCAATTTTTCGGGGAATAGCTTCAACCTGGAATTGAACAATAGGACCAACTTTCCGGGCACAAATTCCTTCTTTCGAAGCTTTTTGTCATGATATTTTTTTACCTTTTCTTTGTACAACCAACTTGAGTGATATGCGGCATTGCGCATCTCTTCCAACTCAAGCAGTTGCACTTTCCTTTTCTCACCGGCCAAATCCTTATCAATTTTAATAATTTCAGGGCCCACAATGCTTTGTGCTCCAATTCAACCGGCAAATCGCAAGTTTTACCAAACACCAATTGAAAAGGAGTTAGCCCAATCGGAGCTTTAAAAGCGGTACGCTATGCCCATAACGCTTCATCCAATTTTTCTGACCACTCTTTTTTTGAATTTGACACAGTTTTCTCAAGAATTCTCTTAATCTCACGATTAGAGACTTCGGCTTGACCATTAGCTTGTGGGTGATACGGAGTCGTCACTCTATGTGATACACCGTAATGTTTTAAAATGTTTTCCAACTGTGCATTACAAAAGTGTGACCCTCCGTCACTAATCAACACTCGGGGGGTTCTGAAACGGGAAAATATGTTTTTCTTCAAAAAATTTATTACCGTTTTCGCATCCGCCCGAGGTGAGGCAATCGCCTCAACCCACTTTGAAACGTAATCAACCGCCACAAGCATATACTCGTTACCATAAGAGGGTGGGAATGGTCCTACAAAATCGATACCCCAACAATCAAATACTTCAACCTCTTGGATGTTTTGGAGAGGCATATCGTCTCTCTTACCAATCCCACCGCTTCTTTGGCAACTATCACAACCTTGCGCATGGGCATGTACGTCTTTGAAAATAGTGGGCCAATAAAATCCCGACTGAAGGACTTTAGTGGCCGTTCTTATCCCATTATAGTGTCCTCCGTAAGGCGAGTTGTGACAATGCCAAAGGATGCTCTGCGCCTCATCGCCGGTAACACACCTTCTCAAAAGGTTGTCACCACCCAACTTAAACAAATATGGGTCATCCCATACGTAGTACTTGGCATCCGAGAGAAATTTCCTCTTTTGGTTCGAAGTTAGGTCGGGAGGCACCAAACCACTAGCCTTGTGGTTCGCAAAGTCTGCAAACCACGGCCTAACTTGAATTTTGAAAAGTTTTTCATCAGGAAACTCTTCCCGGATTTCCTTCTCTGAAGCGGTAACCTCCACATTAACTAAGCGAGATAAATGATCCACCACAAAATTTTCCGATCCTTTCTTGTCTTTGATTTCAACATCAAATTCTTGCAACAAGAGGATCCAACGGATGAGCCTTTGCTTCGAATCCGGTTTGGTGAGCAAATATTTAATCGCCGAGTGGTCGGTATACACTACGACTTTGGACCCTATAAGATAAGACCTAAACTTTTCAAGCGCATACACTATCGCAAGTAATTCTTTTTTAGTGGTGGCATAGTTAATTTGAGCCTCATTAAGAACTTTACTTGCGTAATGTATCACATGAAATTTTTTCTCTTTTCTTTGGCCTAATACCGCTCCGATTGCATAGTCGCTCGCATCACACATGAGCTCAAAATTTAAATTCCAATTTGGAGCGACTATACTTGGAGCGGTAACCAATTTTTCCTTTAAAATTTCGAAAGCTTGTAAACACTCATTAGTTAAAAGAAATACCTGGTCCTTAGCTAGCAAATTACTCAAAGGCTTAGCTACCTTTGAGAAGTCTTTGATAAAGCACCGATAGAAACTGGCATGCCCCAAAAAGCTTCGGATTCCCTTCACATTCACCGGAGGAGGTAACTTTTCAATCACTTAAACTTTAGCACGATCAACTTCAAGCCCTCTTGAAGAGACTTTATGCTCAAGCACGATCCCCTCGGTCACCATGAAGTGGCACTTCTCCCAATTAAGAACAAGATTGGTCTTCACACATCTTTCAAGAACCGTTTCCAAGTTTTCCAAGCATAGACTAAAGGAACCACCAAATACTGAGAAGTCATCCATAGAGACTTCCATTGTCTTCTCGATAAGGTCGGCAAAAATAGCTTGCACACATCTTTGGAAAGTCGTCGGTGCATTGCACAACCCAAAGGGCATTTTACGATATGCGAAAATTCCAAAGGGACATGTGAAAGCCGTCTTTTCATGATCGGCCGGGTCAACCGCAATTTGGTTATACCCGGAATAGCCATCTAAGAAACAATAGTATTGTTTCCCCGAGAGTCTTTCTAGCATTTGATCCATGAACGGGAGTGGAAAATGATCTTTTCGAGTTGCGGTATTCAACCGCCTATAATCAATGCACATACGCCACCCCGTTGCAACTTTGGTCGGGATCAATTCATCCTTTTCATTTCGAATCACGATAAAGCCACCTTTCTTCGGAACCACATGCACAGGACTAACCCATGGGCTATCCGAAATCGGGTAGATCATTCCCGCATCCAACAACTTAACAACTTCCTTCATAGTAGGATTTAAGCGGCGTTGTGGTTGAGCTACCGGCTTAAAGTCCTCTTCCATTAAGATCTTGTGCATGCAATAGGAAGGACTAATTCCTTTGAGATCGGAAAGAGTCCAACCCATGGCTTCTTGATTCTTTTTCAACACATTGATCAAACGGGCTTCTTCATCTTTTGACAAAAGGTTGCTTATGATGACCGGCTTTGCTTCGGTCTCGTCGAGGAATGCATACTTCAAAGTAGAAGGTAACATTTTCAATTCAATAGGCAATTTTTCCTCATTAACCTCCTTCTTCAAGTCTTCCTCCTCAACTTCCCACGGTTGTAGTTCGTTTAAACTATCAAGTTCCCTTAAGCATTCATCAAGAGCTTGCTCTTCTTCCACTGTGAAAACTTCAAATGAGTCATCAAGAGCTAACTCCATAGGAGATATCTCATGAATATGCTTAGAAACTTCAAAGGTTGCCTCTTCAATCGCATCAATGCGAAAACTATCACGTCTATCATTTGAATGCTTCATGGCTTCGAATAAGTCAAATGTAACTTCTTCATTTTGGACCCTTACCTTCATCAAACCGTCGTCAACATCTATCATCATGCGTGCGGTTTTCATGAACGGTCGGCCAAGAATGAGCGGAGCATCATCATCCTCTTCCATATCAATCACAATGAAATCGACCGGGAAAAAGAATTTGTCGACTTTAACCAAAACATCTTGGGCTACGCCATGAGGATGGGTAGTCGACTTATCGGCCAATTGCAAAGTCATCCGGATGGACTTAATTTCAATGTTGCCAAGCCTCTTCACAATAGACAATGGAATAAGATTAATGCTTGACCCCAAATCAATTAGTCCTTTTTCGACATAGACATCACCAATTTTAACCGGCAAAGTGACTCGGCCCGGGTCAACCTCTTTTTTTGGAAGCGTCCTTTGAATGATTGCACTACAGCTCGCATCTAGGACAATGGTCTCCGGTTCCGTGTACCTCCGTTTTTTTGTAAGTATGTCTTCCATGAATTTTGCATAGTTAGGCATTTGCTCCAATGCTTCGACAAACGGAATGTTCACTTGCAGTTGTTTGAAAATATCCATGAACCGGGCGTAATGCCGTTCATTCTCCCTCTTAGATGGAGCATGTGGATACGGAAGGTTTTGGATTGGAGTAGTGCTCACTACCTCCTTTCCTTTAGCAACTCTAGAACTTCTCACTCTTTTCTTTTTCACTCCCTCCACCATCACTTCATCATTCTTATTCTTTTCGACTTCCACACTTTCCTTATTTTCAACTTCACCATTTTTTTCGTCCTTTTCAACTTCTTCCTCGCTCCACTCCCCAACTTCACCATCAATACTATCCTCTATTATTTTCTCCTCATCATTTTTTCTTCCTCTCTTTTTTCACTCTCATCTCTTTTTTTATTCTCACTAATCAACTCCCTTCCACTTCTCGTCGTTATCGCTTTACAATGCTCTTAGGATTCGTTTACGTATTCACCGAGAAAGATGGACCGGGCTGTTGTTCCGCTAGTTGCTTAGCAAGTTGTCCGACTTGAGTCTCAAGATTTTTGATTGCCGTATCGTTTCTCTTTTGATTAGCCATCTACATTTGCATAAATTGTGTTAATGTCTCTTCCAACTTTGAAGTCACGACCGGCGGTTGTTGAGGTTGGTAAGGATTTTGGGGAGGGTTTTGACGGTTAGAAGAACCACCCCCATAACCTTGGTTATGGTAATAGTTACTCCTTGGTTGGAACCCTTGATTCCCTTGAAAGTGTTGTTGTTGACTTTGAGGATGTGGTTGATAAGGTTGTTGTTGTTGTTGCCTCGGTTGCTAGTCTCGTTGGTTCGCCATGTAGTTTACTTCTTCGAACCCGGGAGGTGGACAAAATCCGGTGTCATGCTCACCTTTGCAAAGCTCACAACAAGCTATTTGTTTAGCTTTTGAAGGTTCTCTCAACTCTTTTATTTGTTGCGTTAAGAGTTCCACTTGTTGTGAAATGAGTTTGTTTTGGGCAAGAATAACATCGTTCGTCCCAAGTTCAAGCACTCCCGATTTCTTCAAAGAGTTGCCTCTACTTTGACTTTGAAGGTCATTTAGAGCCATTCGGTTTATGATATCAGTAGCTTCTTCGGCGCTTTTAGACAACAAGGAACCACCCAAGGTAGCATCCAACAAAGTTTTGCAATTTGGTTGAAGGCCATTTTTGAAAATGTGGATTTGAGTCAACTCGTCAAAACCATGCCCTTTACACTTCCGAAGCATGGATTTGAATCTTTCCCACGCCTCATTCAATGATCCGTTGGTCCCTTGTGAAAACACGGAGATTGCCGTTTTGGATTCCATGAAACGGTTGTGGGAGAAAAATCTTTCAATGAACTTCTCTTCCAACAGGTTCCAATATGTCATGACTATAGGTGTTTGATCCAAGTACCAATCTTTTGCTTTGCCGAGCAAAGCGTGGGGAAATAATCTTTTGAACAACGGTAGCTCTTGAGCTTGATCAACTCCGGCCGCCAATGCTATCTCATAAAATTTGGTGAGAAAAGCAAAGGGGTCTTCATGGTCCATTCCGGTGAATGGACTTCCATATAGTAGGTTAAGAGTTCCCGTTTTCATCTCGGCTTGCCTTCCCATGTGGTTGGCAAACTGAGCAGTATTCCTTGGACTGTTGACATAAGGTGTGAACATGGGCGGTGGTTGTGGTGGTTGATCCATGATAGGTATGAAAGGTGGTGGATGTGTTGTAGAAGAACTTTCTCCTTGTTCTTGTTGTTGTCTAGCTTGTTGCCTCCTTTGTCTCGTTCTGCTATTCAGTCTCCTCGCGGTTCTTTCGATCTCAGGATCAAAAAGACGTTCGTCCTCAGGAACCTGCCCTCGCATAAAATGAAAGCCGCACACTAAACCAAACAAATTACAAGCACAAGTCAAAAACTCAAAATATAAAAATTAAGCAACTATTGAGATGCTCGCAATATCAATTCACAATCCCCGACAACGGCGCCATTTTGTTGAGTGTAGTTTTGGTGTCGGGTTTTTGTTATCGTCTCCACAGGGATTGTGAGATATCGCCGCCGTTCGACAGTTGTTTTAATTCTTAACTCGTAGTAACAAGGGGTTTAGGTTTTAGTCACGGTAGCTTACATAAAAGTGTAAGAAAATGCGGTAAAAGTTTTGGTTTTTCTATTTGAGAAAGATTGTCAAAGTTAGGGTTCGACGATCACTTTGCATGTATATGTTCGATCAACAAAACTTATAAACTCCTTTAGATGATAAACTATTTCACAAAGTCCTCCCTATGTGTTTATCTCTAACACACATTGTGGGTTTTCCCATTTTGATCCATTGTTTATCTCTAACACAATCTATCAAAATGACAACTTTTTGGTTCAACTTTATGGTGAACAAAATCATTCATTACTATCTCTAGCTAACAAACAAGATTGGATGAAAACCTAGGTAAAGAGTTGGTAAATGTAACACCCTTCTAAAATACCCCAATTATTTAATTAAAATAACAACATATATCATCAGAGTAAAGGTGCAATTAAGGGTGTCACACAAATACTTCACCCATTCACCATAATATTTAGTCATGCTCATTATTTAATTCAAAACATAAAGCATTGCACAATACGCAGCGGATAGAGATCAAATCGATCATTCAAAACATGTAGCATATTACATGTAACTGGTTCACAACCAACAAGAAACATTTAAAATATCCCATCCCGATGTTACATCTACCAGAGCATGACCCACTAAGGAACTACACTAGACTCCAAGCACTAGCTCCTACTCAATCACCGCTCGTTACCTGAAAAACAGTTGTAAGGGTGAGTTCCTCAATCGATATAATAAGCATTATAAAATATCATGCAATGTTAAGTAATTTAACACATTTCATCACCCAAATCAGATTACCCATTCAGCAACGACAATATCAACTCAATCATACTCAACATCAACACAACACACAACACACAACACACGTATAATACTGGAATACATCCATTCATATCATACGCCATACATACATTATGCAATGAGACTCCATGCATGCGGTACCGACTATTCGTGAACATATAGTTCAACCTCACCGACCAAATCCAGGTACGGCTACCAAGCCCACTAGTCCCACTCATTTGAGACCTAGTGACTCACTCACTAATTCCTCACCATGGGAATTAGCTACCACCCCAAGGGCCATGCTATGCACGCTAATCACCTAGCATGCAAACATCAACAACAATCTACAATGATTTACTCACTAATTCCTCACCATGGGAATTAGCTACCACCATAAAGGCCACAATATGCATGCTAATTCACCTAGCAATGCAACACCATCAACAACAATCCACAATGGACATATGCTCACACTCTAAGCCAATAAACAGTCCATTCACCAACACATGCATAATATATACATTCACAACATTATGCATATTTTCACACATCATCAGCATATTTATCACATAATCATATCATGTCATGCCAATAAATCAATCACAGTATTAACACACTCTACTAATACCTATACTACTCAAAACAACGGGAAATAATCCCTACTATATCACATACCGATATAGGCCAACCATCAAATATGAACACAACATTTAAAATACCAATTTTCCCACTTTTCAACAGTGTTAACCGGTTAACGCCCTGGGTTAACCGGTTAACGCAGACCAAAACACGCTTCCTGGCCAAATTTAACAGTGTTAACCGGTTAACGCCCTGGGTTAACCGGTTAACGCATACAGAACAGCAATTTCTCAGAAATCACAACAGTGTTAACCGGTTAACGCCCTGGGTTAACCGGTTAACGCAAGCAAAACAGCAATATTTCATAGTTCCTAACAGTGTTAACCGGTTAACACCCTGGGTTAACCGGTTAACGCAAGACAGAAAGCTGTTCCTGCGCTAACACAAAGCAGAATGCAGAATTCTCCGCATTTTCCGCCGTTGGAGGACTTCCGGACCTCCGATTCCGATTCCGTAAAAAGCTATACGTTCGGGAAATCACAACTCACACAAATACAGATTCAATTACAGCTTTAACACAGTTTATTCATCACAATTTTTCAGCACTCATCATCCCAATTAGGGTCAATTCAACGGCTTATCACTACCCATTACATGTTAATCCATAATACCCATTAAACGACGATAACCCCCCTTACCTGAGTTAATCCGGCGAATCTTTAAGCTTCAAGTTTTTCTCTTCTCCAACCTTCTTCCTCTTGCTCTGCCTCTTTGCCTTTTTCTTCTTTTTGAGTCGCTTCTCTGTTTTCACGTGAAAACCTTTTATTTACCAAATGGACTCTTTTTCTTATTTCCAATACTTATTATTCCAATAATTATAATAATAATCCAAAAATTCCAACTATTTAATTAAATTAATAAATATAATATTAACTTAAATTAAATAATTATCTTATTTTTATCGGGGTGTTACAACTCTCCCCCACTAAAAGAGTTTTCGTCCTCGAAAACATACCTCAAGCGAATAACTCAGGATAAGACTCCTTCATCTGACTCTCAAGTTCCCAAGTCACATTGCCACCTGCTGGTCCTCCCCAAGCTACCTTTACCAAAGCAATCTCTTTACCCCGCAACTGCTTCAACTCTCGATCCTCTATCCTCATAGGTGATGTTTCAACAGTCAGGTTATCTCTCACCTGTACATCATCTACTTGGACCACATGCGACGGATCAGGAATGTACCTCCTCAACTGAGACACATGAAAAACCTCATGCAAATTCGCAAGCGACGGCGGTAAAGCGATACGATAGGCTACCTCCCCTATCCTCTCCAAAATCTGATAAGGACCAATAAATCGAGGTGTCAACTTATTTGACTTCAAAGCTCGACCAACACCAGTTATCGGAGTAACACGAAGAAACACATGATCTCCTTCTTGGAACTCAAGTGACTTCCTTCTCTTGTCGTGATAACTCTTCTGACGACTCTGAGCAATTCTCATCTTCTCCTGAATCATCTTAATCTTTTCCGTAGTTTGTTGAACAATCTTCGGTCCAACTACAGCACTCTCACCGGACTCATACCAACATAAAGGTGTCTGACATCTCCTACCATACAAAGCTTCAAACGGTGCCATACCAATGCTCGAATGAAAACTATTGTTGTAGGTAAACTCAATCAAAGGTAAATAACAATCCCAAGCACCTCCTTTTTCCAAAACACAAGCCCTCAAAAGATCCTCCAGTGACTGAATCGTCCTCTCAGTCTGACCATCAGTCTGCGGATGATATGCAGAACTCAATCTCAGCTTAGTTCCCAAAGCCCTCTACAAATCTTCCCAAAACTTCGATGTAAATCTAGGATCTCTGTCCGAAACAATACTCGACGGAATACCATGCAAACTTACAATCTTCTCAATATACAACTCGGCTAATCTCTCTAACGGATAATCCATTCTGATCGGAATGAAATGAGCCGATTTTGTCAATCTGTCAACAATCACCCAAATAGCTTCAAAATTCTTAATTGTCCTCGGTAAACCAGAAACAAAATCCATACTGATACTATCCCACTTCCACTCTGGAATAGCCAACGGTTGCATTAGCCCAGACGGCTTCTGATGTTCAATCTTTGACTTCTGACAAGTCAAGCAGGAATAAACAAAACTCGCAATTTCTCTTTTCATTCCCGGCCACCAAAATAACTTTTTCAAATCATGATACATCTTCGTAGCCCCAGGATGAATACTCAGGCCACTACGATGTCCTTCCTCAAGAATACTCTTCTTAAGTTCGGTAACATTCGGAATACACACCCGATTACCAAATTTCAAAACACCATTCTCATCAACTCTGAATTCACCACCTTGACCTTGATTCACTAGAGTCAACTTATCAACCAAAAGCACATCGGATTTCTGACCCTCTCTGATCTCATCCAGAATACTACTCGTTAACTTCAACATTCTTAATTTAACACTATTGTGAGTACTCTCACACACCAAACTCAAGTCTCTAAACTGCTCAATTAAATCCAATTCCTTAACCATTAACATAGACATATGCAATGATTTCCGACTCAATGCATCAGCCACTACGTTTGCTTTACCCGGATGGTAATTCAAACCAAAGTCATAATCCTTCAGAAACTCTAACCATCTCCTCTGTCTCATATTCAGCTCTTTCTGATCAAACAAATACTTTAAACTTTTATGGTCACTGAAAACCTCAAATCTTGACCCATACAAGTAATGCCTCCATAACTTCAGAACAAATACCACGGCTGCCAACTCTAAATCGTGTGTCGGATAGTTCCTCTCATGAACCCTCAGTTGTCTCGAAGCATAAGCTATAACCTGCTTATTCTGCATCAACACACCACCCAAACCCAACAATGAAGCATCACAGTAAACCTCAAATGATTCCGACGAACTCGGTAATATCAGAATAGGAGCAGTGGTCAACCTTCTCTTTAACTCTTGGAAACCTTCTTCACATTTTGAGTCCCAAACAAACGCTTGCCCCTTTCTAGTCAACATCGTTAACGGTAACGCCAACTTAGAAAATCCCTCAATGAACTTCCTATAATATCCTGCAAGTCCAAGAAAACTCCTTATCTCAGAAACTGACTTCGGAGCTTCCCACTTAGATATCGCTTCTATCTTAGAAGGATCAACAGCAACACCACCTCTTGAAATCACATGACCAAGAAAACTAACCTCTTCTAACCAAAATTCACACTTTGACAGTTTAGCAAATAACTTCTTTTCTCGTAGAACTTCTAAAACCACTCTCAAATGTTCAGCATGCTCTTCTTCCGATTTCGAATACACCAAAATATCGTCAATAAACACCACAACAAACTTGTCTAGGTACGGATGGAAAATCCTATTCATATACTCCATAAATACTCCAGGCGCATTAGTCACACCAAAAGGCATTACAGAATACTCATAATGTCCATACCTTGTTCTGAAAGCAGTCTTCTGAATATCCTCAGTTTTCACACGTATCTGATGATACCCAGATCTCAAATCTATTTTGCTGAACACACTCGCACCAACCAACTGATCCATCAAATCATCAATCCTTGGCAAAGGATACCGATTCTTGATCGTCACTTTATTCAGTTGCCTGTAGTCCACACACAACCTCATAGTACCTTCTTTCTTCTTAACTAATAACACTGGTGCACCCCACGGTGACACACTCGGACGAATAAATTTCTTATCCAACAGATCTTCCAACTGGCTCTTCAATTCCGTTAACTCAACAGCAGACATACGGTACGGAGCCATCGATATCGGCCTAGTACCAGGTACCAAATCAATCGAGAACTCAACTTCACGCTCTGGCGGTAATTCATTCACTTCTTCCGGAAACACATCAGGAAAATCACACACCACAGCTAGAGCGCAAATCACCAGTTTATCTTTAGCCTCCAAAGTCGCTAATAGCATAAACAACTCTGCCCCATCTGCTACTGCCTCATTCACCTGCCTTGCAGATAGAAACAAACTCTTCCCTTCCTCAATCTCAGGAAAGATCACAGTCTTATCAAAACAATTGATATAGACTCGGTTACACACCAACCAGTTCATACCCAGAATAACATCAATCTGCACTAGTGGAAGACACACTAGGTCCATCCCAAAGTCTCTACCAAAAATACTCAAAGGACAATTTAAACAAACTGAAGTAGTAGTCACTGAACCCTTCGCAGGAGTATCAATCACCATACTTCCATGCATCTCAGATATCTCTAACTTAAGTTTCACAGCACAATCCAAAGATATAAAGGAATGAGTCGCACCTGTGTCAATAATAGCTACAAGAGGAAAGCCATTAATATAACACGTACCTCGGATCAAACGATCATCTGCAGAAGTCTAAGAACCCGATAAAGCAAAGACCTTGCCTCCCGACTGGTTCTCTTTCTTCGGCTTAGGACACTGTGGACTGATATGACCCACCTCTCCACAGTTGAAACAAGCCACAGTCTTCAACCGGCACTCTGCAGCCAAGTGACCACCTTTGCCACAATTAAAACACTTCTTCTCATTACTGGTACACTCATGGATACGATGTCCAGCCTGACCACATCTGAAACACTTAGCAGGGGCACTGGAGTCTCCCCCACTAGGTCTCCTCATTCCACTCTGTCTCTGGAAACCTTTGCCAGCTGCATACGGTTTTCCACGATCATTCTGATTCTTGCCTTTCCTATCAACCCTCTGCTGATAGCTCTCTGCTCTAGCCTTGGTATCCTGTTCAAAAATCCTGCAACAGTCAACCAAATCAGAAAACACTCTAATCCGCTGATACCCAATAGCCTGCTTGATCTCGGGACGTAACCCGTTCTCAAACTTCACACATTTTGAAAATTCCCCAGTAGCCTCATCATAGGGAGTGTAATACTTCGACAGCTCTGTGAACTTAGCAGCATACTCAGTAACAGACCGATTGCCCTGCTTCAATTCTAAGAACTCTATCTCTTTCTTTCCTCTAACATCCTCTGGAAAATACTTCCTCAGAAATCTCTCTCTGAACACAGCCCAAGTGATCTCAGCATTCCCAGCAGATTCCAACTCAGTGCGGGTAGCAACCCACCAATCATCTGCTTCTTCTGACAGCATATGCGTACCGAACCTGACCTTCTGGTTATCGGCACACTCAGTCACTCGGAAGATCCTCTCGATCTCCTTCAACCACTTCTGAGCACCATCTGGATCGTATGCTCCCTTGAACATTGGAGGATTGTTCTTCTGGAACTCACTCAGTTGACGAGCAGCTCCCATTCCTGCAACATTCGGATTTCCTCCAAGTACTCCAGCTAGCATACCCAGAGCCTCAGCAATCGCAGCATCATCTCTACCTCTTCCAGCCATCTCTATTCTGAAAACCCAACAAGCTAAAACAATAAGTACTGATAGGGTTACACAACACCTATCCCGTACAGGGGAACAGAATAATTACGACTCGACTCGACCGACTATGCTCTGATACCACTAATGTAACACCCTTCTAAAATACCCCAATTATTTAATTAAAATAACAACATATATCATCAGAGTAAAGGTGCAATTAAGGGTGTCACACAAATACTTCACCCATTCACCATAATATTTAGTCATGCTCATTATTTAATTCAAAACATAAAGCATTGCACAATACGCAGCGGATAGAGATCAAATCGATCATTCAAAACATGTAGCATATTACATGTAACTGGTTCACAACCAACAAGAAACATTTAAAATATCCCATCCCGATGTTACATCTACCAGAGCATGACCCACTAAGGAACTACACTAGACTCCAAGCACTAGCTCCTACTCAATCACTGCTCGTTACCTGAAAAACAGTTGTAAGGGTGAGTTCCTCAATCGATATAATAAGCATTATAAAATATCATGCAATGTTAAGTAATTTAACACATTTCATCACCCAAATCAGATTACCCATTCAGCAACGACAATATCAACTCAATCATACTCAACATCAACACAACACACAACACACAACACACGTATAATACTGGAATACATCCATTCGTATCATACGCCATACATACATTATGCAATGAGACTCCATGCATGCGGTACCGACTATTCGTGAACATATAGTTCAACCTCACCGACCAAATCCAGGTACGGCTACCAAGCCCACTAGTCCCACTCATTTGAGACCTAGTGACTCACTCACTAATTCCTCACCATGGGAATTAGCTACCACCCCAAGGGCCATGCTATGCACGCTAATCACCTAGCATGCAAACATCAACAACAATCTACAATGATTTACTCACTAATTCCTCACCATGGGAATTAGCTACCACCATAAAGGCCACAATATGCATGCTAATTCACCTAGCAATGCAACACCATCAACAACAATCCACAATGGACATATGCTCACACTCTAAGCCAATAAACAGTCCATTCACCAACACATGCATAATATATACATTCACAACATTATGCATATTTTCACACATCATCAGCATATTTATCACATAATCATATCATGTCATGCCAATAAATCAATCACAGTATTAGCACACTCTACTAATACCTATAATACTCAAAACAACGGGAAATAATCCCTACTATATCACATACCGATATAGGCCAACCATCAAATATGAACACAACATTTAAAATACCAATTTTCCCACTTTTCAACAGTGTTAACCGGTTAACGCCCTGGGTTAACCGGTTAACGCAGACCAAAACACGCTTCCTGGCCAAATTTAACAGTGTTAACCGGTTAACGCCCTGGGTTAACCGGTTAACGCATACAGAACAGCAATTTCTCAGAAATCACAACAGTGTTAACCGGTTAACGCCCTGGGTTAACCGGTTAACGCAAGCAAAACAGCAATATTTCATAGTTCCTAACAGTGTTAACCGGTTAACACCCTGGGTTAACCGGTTAACGCAAGACAGAAAGCTGTTCCTGCGCTAACACAAAGCAGAATGCAGAATTCTCCGCATTTTCCGCCGTTGGAGGACTTCCGGACCTCCGATTCCGATTCCGTAAAAAGCTATACGTTCGGGAAATCACAACTCACACAAATACAGATTCAATTACAGCTTTAACACAGTTTATTCATCACAATTTTTCAGCACTCATCATCCCAATTAGGGTCAATTCAACGGCTTATCACTACCCATTACATGTTAATCCATAATACCCATTAAACGACGATAAACCCCCTTACCTGAGTTAATCCGGCGAATCTTTAAGCTTCAAGTTTTTCTCTTCTCCAACCTTCTTCCTCTTGCTCTGCCTCTTTGCCCTTTTCTTCTTTTTGAGTCGCTTCTCTGTTTTCACGTGAAAACCTTTTATTTACCAAATGGACTCTTTTTCTTATTTCCAATACTTATTATTCCAATAATTATAATAATAATCCAAAAATTCCAACTATTTAATTAAATTAATAAATATAATATTAACTTAAATTAAATAATTATCTTATTTTTATCGGGGTGTTACAGTAAACATCTCTCGATCATAAACCAACACAAAGAGTTATCGATAAAACAAAGTTTTCACCATATATTCATCATTAAAGAGTTTACAAATGAAGATCATCCCATTTACACACAAAGCTTATGATCATCTACATCTAACCTTGACAAAATGAAGAACTTAGCCACTCATTTTCATGGTGGCTTGCACAACAAGTCTCGGTTGAAGGTTGATCAACATCCACGTCGAAGAATCGATATTGGATGGGAATCCACCTTATTTTTGTAGAATAATGTTAAGAGATGAAGAAAAATGGGTTTCTAGGTTACAAAATATCTCTAGAGCAATGTTGGAAAATATCTAAGAAAATGCTAAGTAAAAGTACAAAGTGTGGTTCCAAAAAGTAGCCCCTGCTACTTATACTACTGCTGTTTGAGTTGTCATGCTCGCTAGGCGAGCAGAATGGTTTGCCTAGCGAGCCCCAAAATAGGCACCAGAAGCATCTGCGCCCAGAGAAATATCTAAGTTCCAAAAAGTATGTTCGCTAGGCGAACAAAACCTTCGCTAGGCGAAGCCTACGCTTCAACCCTCGCTCCAGCGAGTTTTGGTGGTTTTGCTATAGGAATTGCTCGCTGGGAGCTCGCTAGTGGCTCGCCTAGCGAGCAAGTGCTGGCTGTGCTTTTGACCAAGTCTGGGCGCGTTCGCTACCACCTTCGCTGGCTGTTCGCCTAGTGAGTTTGCTGACTTTTGCTACTGTAAAATTCTGGCAATGCTCGTCAGCTGCTCGCTGGGTGCTCGCCTAGCGAGCACTTCGCTACACCACTCGCCTAGCGAGCATGCTGATGAATTCTTTCTTCTCTTGGTCCCTTTGCCAACTTTCTTGTGCCTTCATTTTCTATTATTTCATGCCTAATTCCTGCACAATAACGCACAAATTAAAGGTACCAAGATCGTTTAATATTGTATTGCAATTCATCTAAAACAAAGGCGGTTTCGAACACTTTAGCAACAAAAAGGAGTGAAAGATGCCCATATTTGATAGCTCAAATAATCACTTTTGGGCATCTAACATACGCCCTCAAGCATGAGACTTCAATGGTTAATCACACTGATCGAGACTTCCTTTCTCTGCCCTCAAGAATGAAACTTCAATGCCTGAACAACCAGTTCAGGACTTCCTAATCTGTCCTCAAGCGTGAGACTTCAATTCTCAAGCACCCAATAAGATACTTCTTTGCTCAAGCACCCAGCAAGAGACTTATTTGCTCAATCTAACAGAAAGGGACTTACTTTGAGCACAACAGCTAGAGTCTTCATATTTTCTTAACAAAAGATTTTGGTATTAACCTTGTGTTCAAATGAGTGCTTCTTAGATAAGCAGATACACAAAGGTTTAGACTCTTGAGCATAATATGAATTGTTTGCTCCTGAGTGTGGAAGAATGAAGTTTTCGCTCTCCTCCTCTCCTTGCACACATTTTCTTCTTGTTATGCCTTTTTGTTCTATTGAACATATTCACATATTATTTCTTTAGAACATATGTGAATATGTTTCACTCTACTCTCACACATTTAACCTTGTGGTTATATTTTCTATTTGAGTGTGTTTCTTTTACCTGCTTTTATGTAAAAACACAGTCTCTCTCTCTCTTAATCCATAATGTGAATTGGTATCACATCTTTGGGAACATAGTCACATATTCTTCAACTCACATTAATTTTCTTTGAGAGGTCTACTTTAGAGCTCTTGAGCAACTCTGAATTCTTTCAATCTTCTTCTTTAAATAGATGGTGAGAATAAATTCGTTGAAGATTGAAACTACTAATGGTACAAGTAGTCGTTGAAGGTCTTTAGCTAGTATACAATAGAGTGAGCAAAAAACTCAGCTAGCATAAAGACATTGAGAGGAACAAAGCATAGTTTAGAGTAGCTGGAGAGATAAAATCCTGTCAACATAACTTTATGTTGATTAGACATAAAGTAGTGTACCGTTGTCACATGATCTTCTTTGGATAACTTCTTACTAGAGACTTCTTGTTGACATTTGTTAAAGCTTGCTCAGATTAATTGTTATCCTTATACTTAGCTTCCTGAATCAGAGGCTTTTTATAGAATTAGTTAAAGCATGATCAGAAGCTAAAGTATATCTTCAGAACCTGGTTGGAATGAGACTTCAGAGTCTAGAGTTCACAGATTCTTAGCTTGCCTTCATTAGAGTTTTGATCAGAACTGGTATGGATGGACACTTTCAGAGTTGATGACTTATTGTAGACAAATTCCTTTGAAGAAGTATCTTCATATTGCTGATGAAGCTTGTTCAGAAGATGCAAAGTCATTCCTTTAAAATAGAGTTTGCTTGCTTCAAACGATTCCAGTCTTCAAAGCTTTGTTGATCTTTGTATTTAAAGTAAGCTTAGGTTTAACATCTGAAAGACTTTAGTAGACTCTTAAGAGTCTGAAAGTTTGGTTATGATCCTTTAGATTCATAACAATTTTGCTTCCCTTTAATGGTTCTCCTAAGTGATTAACTTAATTTATATCAAGGTTAATGTATTTTAATCCTACACACTAGATTATTGATCGCTATATTCGCAAGTGCACGAATCGCGTCAGAGTAATATAAAAGATTATCGATCCCATAGAGACAAAATCGTCAATCTATCGATTACTATTGTTACAAAGTTTATCTAAGGCGGTACAAATGAGATATTGATGTTGCAAAATAACAGTAAGTAAAGAAAATGATAAATACAGTGCAGATAAATATAGGCTTGAATGTATTTCACGTCAGTTAAACGATGCTTCGATTGTCTAAATAGAACTACTTATGGGGCAGTCTTTTCTACTCTTGAAAAGAATCCATTTAACAGGAATTGTCGCTTTCGCGTATTCAGAACCGAGTTTACCCTTAAATTAAGGCCTTTTATTGTCACTTATAAAAGGTGCGGAGAACGCTAAAGTAGTAAACCTATTTTTAAGAAATAAGACTCGTAAGCTTAGTTGAAAAGTGATTTTGATTCGGAAAGTTTACCCAAGGAGTTTCCTGATTTTAAATCTATCAACGCGTCCGAAAACAGTTTCAAAAATCGTTTTTCCTTAAAGTGATAAAAATTCCTAGTTAACTAAGCCAGGGTGCTTTCGCACTGCTTGAGTAGTTAAAACTAACCAAGTTTGTTTCAGAAAACTCGAATTAAAAATCAAAACAGCCCCTAAAGCATTTCTACAGATGTAATATGTGAAACATCTCTTTAACCGCGATCCTTACATTCTAACCTTTGAAAGATTTAGTCAGACATGGTAATACAAATAAATACAACGATATTGAACATGATGAAAAGAAGTTTAGAATGTAAGGCGTGAAGAACAAGTAAAGCGTGTAAAACAATTAAAACGAGCAATAAAGATAATGGCGAGAAAATTAAATAAAGTAAAGACAATGGAACACTACGCCAAAAACTGGAATAGACAGCGCCCCTTAGAGGGCGCTTTATTACAAAAGCGCACTCTAAAGTGAAGAGAAAAAATAAGGAGCATACTATTGGAATAGACAGCGCACTTTAGAGGGTGCTTTTGTAACAAAGCGCACTCTAAAGTGAAGCGAAAAAATAATGAGGAAATGGAGGGACACCAATAGAGGACGCTTTATTGAAAGCGCCCTCTAAGGGTAACCTTAGAGGGCGCTTCTAAAAAAGCGCTCTCTATGTCCATATACATTTCCAGTTTATAAGGCGCTTTTGGAAAGCCTTAGAGAGCGCTTTTAGAAGCGCCCTCTTAGGCCCCCTTTAGAGGGCGCTTTTGTAACAAAGCGCCCTCTAAAGTGAAGCCAAAAAAAAATGGAGGGACAACAATAGAGGGCGCTTTTGTGAAAGCGCCCTCTAAGGTTACCCTTAGAGGGCGCTTTTGAAAAAGCGCTCTCTAAGTCCATGTACATTTCCAGTTTAGAAGGCGCTTTTGGAAAGCCTTAGAGAGCGCTTTCAGAAGCGCCCTCTTAGGCCCCCTTTAGAGGGCGCTTTTTTTAAAAAAGCGTCCTCTAAGGTCCCCTTTAGTAAACATTAAAATTATAACATATACTGCATGTCTCTTTATTTTCCCTCTCTATAAGCTATTTCGTTTATGTAACTGGGTTTTCTCTCAACTGCGATTACTCTCTACTGCGATTACTCTCGTCCTCCGTTCGTTCTCCCTCCCTCGCCGTCATCGTCGCCGTTCGTTCTCCCTCCCTCACCGTTCACGTTCACTGCGTTATCCTCTTCCACCGTCACTGTTCACTTTCTTCTCCATCGTTACCGTCACCTTTAAGGTATTTCTCTTCTCCATCGTTACCGTTCACTTTCTTCATGTGTTTGATTAGGGCATTTTCTAAACTTAGTTTTTCATTTTGTGCATTATGTTGATTAATGTTGTTTAGGGCAAACTGAGTTTTTTATTTCTGATTGAAAACTGATATATTTAAAGTGTGTTTGAGCTTGTGCTTGGAAGTTTGATGATTATGGATGCAAGTTTGTTCATGTTCCAAACACCATAAGTTTGCATTGGTCTTTTGCATGCAGTAGGTGTGTGTGAGTTTGTATTCAATAATGATAAAAAAAAGAGTTTAGATTGTTGTAACATGAGAGAAATGGAAGGTATATGAATGTGTTCACGTATTGAATCATTGTCTTACTTGGGTCTTATTGAATCATTTCTATATTACAGATAAAATGGCTAACCAAGACGATACCCATGCCGCGAATGAATCACGTAATAATGTTGAAAAAGAAATCAAACGAGGATTGACTGTTATGAAGTCAATCATTCGTGCAAGAGACAAGGGTGTAAAATTTGAAGTACATTGGAGTGCTGAAGACCAACTAATTGAGCCTAACGGTTCAATGTTGGCAAGTTACATTGGTTTCCTTGTTCGCCAACATATTCCGATTACATGTGATAATTGGAGAAGTCTGGACTTGAAGGTTGGCAAGGAAAAAATATGGTCGGAGATACAGGTACTTACCATATATTGTTATATGTTTTTTTTGTTGACTATTTGTTAACCATATATTGTTATAATATTACTTTATAATAACACACTCCATTTGTATGTTTTTTAGAGATCCTTTCACATCGATGAAAGCCGGCAAAAATATTGTATTCAATTGGCCGGAAAAAGACTCCGAGGATTTCGATCCTTTTTGTGCAACAAATTTCTCAAGGATGAGGAAGGAAAATTTGTTGAAGGAGAACGGCCAATGAAGTATGCCGAGATTATTTCAGCCGATGAATGGGATAACTTTGTCGCCAAACGAAGAAACGAAAAATTCCATGTAATGTCTATTAATTATGGTATTATACAATTGTTAAGTTACTTGGTTCTAATATGCCTTAAACTTTTTTATCCAGGAAGTAAGCGACATAAATAAGAAAAGGGCATCAAAACCCGCGTATCCGTACAAAAAAGGGCATACGGGTTATGCACGGTTACAACAAAGAATTGTGAGTATATTCAAATGCTATGAGCTTATACATTGTCACAATATGTTATAATTGATGATCTTATAATCTAATTCAATGTGTAGCTAGCCGAGGAGAAAAGTGACACAACATCTCTTCCGGAGCACGTATTATGGAAGGCTGCTCGGGTTGGGAAGGATGGGGCTGTCGTTGAAGCGGTCCAAAATGTTTATGACGAATGTGTAAGTATATGTAACATTATTTCTTTAATTATATCGAAAATTTTGTTAGACATATAATTCATTTTTAATCTCCTCTAATAATATTTCAGGAGACTTATCCCAAACCGTACCTTCAACCGAGGTCCAGGATTGCAGGAGCGTACTTAGTCGAGTACTAAATGTTCCTGAGTATTCCGGTCGTGTGAGGGGTAAGGGTTTTGGTGTGACTCCATTGTCATTTTATAAAAAAACAAAAACAAAAAATCCTACCAACAAAGAGGTGATGGAGACCTTGGCGGAGTTAAGGGCACAAGTACTCCAACTGCAAAACGAGAATGCAAGGTATAGAGAGGAAAGGTGCGCTTCCGAGGCAAAAGATACTAGTGACCGAGCTAGTATCAATCATCAACCGAAATTTCCCGAGGTAATTATATATGTTATTATGAAATTAAAATAGCACTTTTTTACTTGACACATATACAAGTTAACAATAACATTTATTATTGGTTTAGGGCATTTCACCTTGTCAGCTGTATCTATCGTCACCAACTTATCGCATGGTTGGCAAGGGAAAAGTGCACAATACTTCGGGTGAATTACTTCACCATAATCCCCTCCCGGTGGGATTTATGAAAGTTTCGGTTGACCTCGTATTAGATACGGACGCCCGTCTACCATTACCTGACGTTGTTTCAGAGACAACGTTGATGCGAGATGCAGTCGGATCCTTTGTTGGTTGGCCGTCAGATCTAATTTTCCCTGATGCCGAGGTATATATGTTCTAAATGATTATGAATATTTAGTATTCACATTTCAATTCAGCTACAATTATGATATTTAATCAATTATATGGTAATGTTAGACTCCTACAAGACCCACACATAAAGTTGGTAAAGGGATTTCAAGACGCATCGAGTCGGTTGCATCTCAAAAAGAGGTACAAATATATATACCCATTGAATTATATACGCAACGATTCTGTTGCATCACAAAAAGTCATGATTTATTTTATATGAATTTTTAGGTTCCCGGTCGAGAGTTGAAAAGCGCTGCTAAGGATATTCCAACGACGTCCGGGACAAAATCTCAAATTATGATGCGTCTTGAGAAAATGGTGGAGGAGTCCGATATTATGCAAGGGTCCGTTCGTAGTATAGATTTTGATGAAGGTGTTTTCGGAGCTGCTCAGTTCGAAATAATTGCAAAGGAGGACTTCCCACAACTTTTTGAACACACCGAATTGGGCATCGCTGTCATTCATACATACATATGGTACTCCGATCAATCTATAATTTACTTAGTTGAACAATTTATTTACACATTTCAATGAGTAGTCTAATGTTTATTATGTTTCTATTTAAGGTATATGTATGTAACATTGATGCGGGGAACTGAATTGTGTAACCGTTTCAATTTTATTGCTGCTTCCCGTATCAATGCAACGTTAATAACGAATAATCCAACATCCGTAAAGAATGATCTAGTCAATAGATTCATGGCGGCCGGCGATAATACTACACCCAGTTTGTATTTTTTACCGTTTAATTCTGGCAACGGGTTAGATTTTCTTTCTAATAATTTCATTCTAATCTATGTATATCTTTTACGTAGAAAATTTTCATTCATCTAAATTTTTGTTTTATTTTACAGTGGTCACTGGGTGTTGGTTGCTATGGATCTTTCGAGACTAATAGTGTATTATCTCGATTCTTTATCGGGTGATTGGAGTAAATATCCGAATATGAAGAAGACGGTTGACGCGTAAGTGAAATTCCCCTAAATATTCGTGTGGATTTGTATATTTAATTATGTCTGTCAGATTGATCTCAATATACGTTTTTATTTTGTTAGGGCAATAATAAAATTTAGATTGAAAAAGAAATACCGCAATAGGAAGGACATTACCTGGATCAGAGTTCAGGTATATATTAAGTATCTTATTTTTGCTTATAATAGTTTTTGTTTTTTTGCTTATAATAGTGTTTGTAAGAAATTAACTATATATATATTGTTTGTTTTTCTATGTAGTGTCCTCAGCAAAATAATTCGGTCGATTGCGGATTTTTTGTATTGAGATTTATGAGAGACATCATTGCGTTGAATCGTATAGACATCCCAAAAATGGTATGGAATAATAACTTAGGGTTTATTTTAATATTATCGAATATTTCATCTAATTTGTTACTAAATCATGAATATGTTTTATTCTCTTAATTGTAGTACTTTGAGGAATACAAAACTTACTCAAGAGCAAATTTGGATGAAATCAAGGATGAATTGTGTCAATTCATTGTTGATCAAAGAATCATATAGCTAGGTTGTATATTGTTGTACATATATGTATGGAATGTTGTTGTTGTATGCTGTTGTTGTATATATGTTGTATATTGTTGTTGTAATTTTACTAAATCATGAATATGTTGTTGATCAAAGAATCATATATTAATGTTGTATATATGGAGGATTAATGTTGTATATAAATGGATTCATGTTGTATATATCAATGGATTAATGGTGTATAACATTGGATTAAAGGATGAAATCAATATGAATTTTACACTTTTGCAGCATGCGAACAGGTTACCAATTAAATATCCACTGTTTTTCAAACAAAATTTTTTAAAATAATTAACACTTTAGAGGGCGCTTTGTCCAGAAAGCGCCCTCTAAACACTTTACATTGACAACTTTAGAGGGCGCTTTTTCCTGAAAGCGCCCTCTAAACACTTTACATTGACAACTTTAGAGGGCGCTTTTTCCTGAAAGCGCCCTCTAAACACTTTACATTGACAATTTTAGAGGGCGCTTTTTCCTGAAAGCGCCCTCTAAACACTTTACATTGACAACTTTAGAGGGCGCTTTTTCCAGAAAGCGCCCTCTAAGGTGTCCCTTTATGGACCACTTCAGAGGGCGCTTTTTTCTGAAAGCGCACTATAATGTGGCCCTTAAAGGGCCACTTTAGACAGCGCTTTCTCCAGGAAAACAAAGCGCTGTCTTTACCTATGCCAGCGCCACTTTAGAGGGCGCTTAAAAGCGCTGTTATAGGCCAAAATAAGCGCCCTCTTTTCCCTTATTTGGCGTAGTGGAAGGAAATTAAATAAAGTAAAGACAATGGCAGGAAATTAAATAAAGTAAAGCATGACAAGGAATTAAATAAAGTAAGGCATGGCAAGTAAAATAAAAAGGCGATTAAATTAGAACCTGCTCCAAACGGAGGCTTTAAATCTGGTACAAGGAAGTAAATGAACATTTGACTTTGAAAATAAACATGACGGCAAAATCAAAGTGCTCCAACTCAATTACACTAAGATGCGATAACCCCTCGATGTGACAGATTACCGCTTTTGCAGATGATATTATAGTCTTAGTGTTATAAACTAAGTTGGATGATTTGGAAGTGAACTAGAACGACCTATTTATAGAGGAACTCAACAGCATGCAAAGACCAGGATGTCCTTCAACTGCTCTTTAGTGGGAATGTTAAATTCAAAGGTGGCGCCCGCCATGTGAGTAAATGGGGAAGTTCATGGAATCGTGGCAGTTTCCTCTTGGTTGAGGGCTGATGTGTCATGGCTTCTCCTATAGCGGTCGCTATGCAGAACGCCACGAGTACAATATTTGCCGAAAACCCTAATTTTTTGGTTTTTTTGCTTTCTTTTCTTCTACAAAGGTCCTGAAAGAGATAAATACCTGAAAACAACACAAAAGAAAGCATAACAGAAGCAAAATGATAATAAAGACCTAATAAACATGTGCAATCCGAGTCAAATACGCAGTGTGATTCAGTGTTATCAAATTCTCCCACACTTAAACATTTGTTTGTCCTCAAGCAAAACTCTTTATAGCTCATGCAAGAAAAACAGTATCAACCAGAGTTAATTCAAGGCTAAAAAGGCTTATAAGTTCATTCAAGGAATGTATCGATAGGTACTAACGAATCGAACTAAGGATATTGTAGTGACACTTTCTGCAAATGCGGTCCTAGGCTTCGTTCCTATACAAATCAATCCATATCACCCCACCATACCTAGGCCTTCTTTTCATCTTCTTCAAGTCCTTTTTTCATTCAAGTGCAATCACATTAAGCCTGTTATCTGTACATACTCATAGTAAGGTGACCGGTTAGTGATTATGATCTTAAGCATGAGGCTCTGGTACATAAGTTGGTGTAGCCCCTTTATTTAACCCAATTGTTGTTGTGGGGGATTGGATTGTAATCCACCCTACCAAGTTCAGCACCAGATACCTCTGAACCAACCAATAATGGGCATATTATTATATATATATATATATATATATATATATAATATATATATATATTATATATATATATATATATATATATATATATATATATATATATATATATATATATATATATATATATATATATATTATATATATATATATATATATATATATATATATATATATATATTTTAATATTTTTTACATGTTTCGCAAACCTCTTTATTTTGCTGGGTTAAATGACCGTGTGAGAGTCACCTAGCCCGGAATTTTATACAACTAGAGAGCAAAGCAGAAATTTTCATGATCATTCACTTATTTTCATCGGTCCCCTACGTAGAGCATGCTTAAGCTGGAACTGACTACAAGGATAAACTACTTAAGGACTTATTTGGAACAAAAATTAGGGCCACAACATATGGGGTATCAGAATCGACTCTTATAATCATGAAGCCTACGGTGTCGAGACGATATAGATTTTTAGAAAAAGTTTTCCCAAATCTTTTACATCCTGTCATAAACCTGTTTTATAGCCTGAATATTCAAAATACATTATTTTCTTTGCTCATAATTTTTTTGGTAAGGCTAAAGAAATGGAAGAAGTACGGATACACCACACAGATGACTCACCAAACACATGTTATTTTATTGAAAGAAAAGCAAACAACTAAAACACACAAAACATACTGAAAATAAAGGAAAGCGATAAAAATCTCCTCCCACACTTAAACTGAACATTATCCTCAATGTTTTGATATGAGATAGAGTAGGAGTAACTTGAAAGAGAGAGAACTATGGTTGATCACTGGCACCGTCACCGCAACACTTGTGGTTGAAGGTGTACTCTGTCCCAAACATCCTGAAATTAATGTAGCCACCATCACTAGCGTGACCAACATAGGGCTCGTAGTTCAGCGAGCTTAAGAACTCCAAAGTGAGGTTCCTGTAAGTCACATGCATCGCTTCCGTATACTCATCCCATTGCAACTGACTGCACAAATGCCTGACACTAGGCTCAATGCCTAATGCTTTCATGCAGCTTGAATCAGGATATCTGGTGGGCAGCATTGGACGCTGGGAAAGCATGGAGTAGCGTTACTCCTGTACTGCGTCACGAAAGATCACTGGCATAGTGTCAAAATTCTCCATCCTGAAAAGTTAGGTTAAAAACAGAGGACACCTGAAATCGCAAATATTGCAACTGTTAGTCTAAACATAAAAAAAATAATATATATATATATATATATATTTATATATATATATATATATATATATATATATATATATATATATATATATATATATATATATATATATATATATATATATATATATATATATATATATATATATATATATATATATATATATATATATATATATATATATATATATATATATATATATATATATATAAATCGAAATAGTAAAGTGAAGTAAAGAAAAAAGAAATCATGGGTTGCCTCCCATGCAGCGCTTATTTAACGTCGTTAGCTTGACGATTTGAACTTTATATATCAGAGGTAGGAACCGGAGGGTCGATCAGAGTATGGCCAGGCCATTCTGTGAGGATGTCACCTCTTTGATATTGCTTTAGTCTTTGTCCATTTACCACAAACGGATTACAAGAATTGTTTCGGATTTCAACTGCTCCAGATTTGAGGATTTTGGAAACCTTAAAGGGGTCTGTCCATCTCGAACCAACTTACCTGGAAAAAGTCGTAATCTGGAATTGAAAAGGAGAACAGAGTCACCTATATTAAAGTCCTTTTTCACAATCCTTTTGTCATTCCATGCTTTGGTTCTTTCTTTGTATATAATGGCATTCTCGTAAGCGTTCTGGCGGAGTTCCTCCAATTTGTGGATATCGAGGATTCGCTTCTCGCCAGATGCTAGGTAATCCAAATTCAGGGTCTTGATGGCCTAATATGCTTTGTGCTTAAGTTCAAAAGGTAAGTGGCATGATTTTTCATAGATTAACTAGTATGGTGTAGTTCCAATAAGGGTTTTGTAAGCAGTTCTGTAAGCCCACAGTGCTTCGGTTAGCTTTTCAGACCAATCTTTTATGGATATTGAAATAGTTTTTTCCAAGATTTGCTTAATCTCTCTGTTTGATACTTCCACTTGACCATTAGTCTGGGGATGATATGGTGTTGCTACTCTGTGAAGTACTCCATACTTTCTTAAGAGTTTATCGAATATCCTGGATATAAAATGTGATCCACTATCACTTATGACAAGTCGTGGTACTCCAAATCCGGGGGAAATATTGTTTTTAAACAACTTGATGACTAATCTTGTGTCGTTAGTGGGTGAGGCTATAACTTCTATCCATTTGGACACATAGTCGACGGCTACCAAAATATACTTGTTTCCCATCGAAGATGGAAAAGGTCCCATGAAATCAATACCCCAAACATCAAATAATTCCACTTCTTGGATGTTCTTCAAAGGCATTTCGTCGCGTCTTGAGATGTTTCCAGCACGCTGGCACCGGTCACGTTGGACAATATAAGTATGGACATCACGCCATAATGTTGGCCAATAAAGACCAGCTTGAAGGATCTTAGAGTATGTCTTGGATGTGCTTGAATGTCCACCATAGGGTGAAGAGTGACAATGCTCTATGATATTTCTAACTTCTTCTTCCGGGACGCAACATCGAAAGATGTTATTTGTTCCTCTTTTAAAAAGGAGCGGTGATGCGGTGCTTTTCGCAAGTATACGAACGCGTCAGAGTAATATAAAAGATTGTCGAATCCACAGAGACCAAGTGTCAATCTATCATTATCTATTGTTATGGTGTTTATCAAAGGCAATCAAAATAGGTGTTTCTGGAGTGTGCAATGAAAAGTAAAATGCTGAAATAGATTTAATTAATAAAGACAGGGTCGAATGTAATTCACGTAATCAATGGATAATCCAAGTACTTGCTAATAGAGCTACTTATGGGCAGTGTTTCCTACTTTGAAAAGAACTAATTTAATAGGAACTGTCGCTTTCGCGTATTCAGAACCGAGTTGTACTCCCTAATCAAACCTTCTTATTGTCACTTATAAAAAGGCGCGCATTGCGTTAGAGTAGTAAACCTATTTTTAAGAAATATAGTATCTTGACTAAGTTGAAAAGTATTATAACCTGGATTTCTTAACCAAAAGAGGTTCTCACGAACCAGACTCTAAACTTATAAACGCGTCCAAAAATAATTTTAAATCTCTTTTCTTCTTTATGTTAAAAACTCCTAATGAACTAGACAAAGCGCTTTCGCTGTTTTTGAAATAGTTAAAAACAATTAAGCTTAAAAAGACGTCGGACGACTTTCGATCTTACCCAACGGAGTTGAAGTGCGGGAAAACTTAAGTTGAAAGTTAAAATAGCCCTTAAGTGTTTCTACGAACAATTGTTCGGATTATCGGTTCAATTATGATCCTTACATTCTAACCTTATAAATTTAGTTAGACATGGTAAAGTAAAAGTTCATTAAAGTAAATAAAAGTAGTGCGAATGCGGAAAGTAAATAAAAGTAGTGCGAGTGCGAGGAAATAAATAAAGTAAAGCGAGTGCGAGGAAATAAATAAAAGTAAAGCGAGTGCGAGGAAATAAATAAAAGTAAAGCGAGTGCGAGGAAATAAATAAAAGTAAAGCGAGTGCGAGAAATAAATAAAATTAAAGCGAGTGCGAGGAAATAAATAAAAGTAAAGCGAGTGCAAGAAAATAAATAAAAGTAAAGCGAGTGCGAGAAAATAAATAAGATAAAGACAAGTAATAAAAACCTGCTCCAATCGGAGGGTTGAATAAATTGCAATGCGGAAATGAAAATGGCGGCAGGATTAACTTCCTTCCAAAGTGCTCCAAACTCGATTACAGACTCTATCACAGACTTGATTACACAATTGTGGTAACACTCCAATGCGAAGCGATTACCACTTTATAAAACTGAATATATGCCTAAGTGAAACAAAGTTGCTCTGAGTTTGCCTCTGCTCTAAGTTTGGATGATTGTAAAAGTGAATTTGAGTTTCTATTTATAAGCAAGTAAAAAGAGGGAAATGACTTGGATGCCCTTCAACTTGAAAATGGAGGGAAACTGTTTTCCTCTTGTGGCGCCCGCCACAAGGCCATGGCGCCCGCCACAAGGCCAAAGTGAGGCGCCTTAGTGGATGTAGTGGAGAACGTGGGAGTTGAGGGAAGTTGAGTTTGGACACGTCATGGCTTGGTCTGTGGCACCCGCCATTGGGTAGGCCATAAGCACAAAATGCTGAATTTTAGGGTTTTTGGCTCTTTTTCACTCCTTTTCTCGATCGGGGCTCCGATTAAAGTAAAAACCTGAAAACAAAGGAAAACATACCAATAACACAACAAAATGATAATAAAACAACTAGAATGCATGTGAAATCGAAGTCGAAAATACGGTAAATTTTAGTGTTATCAAACTCTCCCACACTTAAACCTTTGCTTGTCCTCAAACAAAACATTGAAAAGCTCATAAAAGAAAATTTGTGTAAACGAGTGCTTCAGGTAAAAATTCTAAGTTCAAGTCGGGATGCAGTGATAGGTACTAACTGAGTGAACTAAGGGTATCATGATGACACTAATCCGCAAATACGGACATAAACTTCATTCCTATATTAACCAACCCATATTATCCCACAATACCTAGGCCTGCCTCTTCATCTCTTTTTATATCCTTTTCATTCAGGCGCAATCACATTAAGCCCGTTATCCGTACATGCTTCATAGTAGAGTGGCCTGTTAGTGATTATGATTAGAGCTTGGGGTTTCTGGCACATAAACATGTGTAAACCCTTTTATTGGACCCAACTATAGTTGCGGGGGATCGGATCGTAATCCGCCCTACCGAGTTCAGTGCCAGATACCTCTGAACCAACTAGCAGTGGGTAAGTTTTTTTTTTCTTTTTCTTTTTCTTTTTGTAGCAATTTTTTACAATTCTTTGGTTTAAATGACTTTGTGAGGGTCACCTATACCGGAGTTGCCTTTTTGCTTTCTTTTATTTTTTTGTTTTTCTGGATCATTCACTTATTTGCACCGGTCCCCTACGTAGAGGATGCGTAGGCCGGAGCTGACTGCTGAGGTAAACTACTAAGGACTTATACGGAAATGATGATTAAGGTCATGGTATATGGGGTTTCGGGAATGATTCCTATATTTACGAAGCTTATGGTGCTAAAACAGATACTGAGGTTTCGCAAAGTTCTCCCAAGTCACCGTATCCTTACTCAAAACATGTCTTTAAAACCTGAAAACTTTCGGAATAACACTATTTTCTTTTGCAATTTTTTTTTTAGTGGGGCCAAAGGTATGGGGAGGTAGGATTGTACTAAAGATCTACTATATTTGGTGACTCGTCAGACTCATGCATTATACTAAAAAGCAAAATAGACAACTAAAAGGAAATAACAAATAAATAAACTATCTAAAAACAGCAAAGAAAAAGCGATAAAGGAAAAAACGAAACGAGAAAAGCAAATAAAGAAAAAACGATAGAGTCTCCTCCCACACTTAAATCGAACATTGTCCCCAATGTTTCGAAATAAGATAAGAAAGAGTTACCTGGCAACCTATTGCTGACCACTAGTGCCCTCGCCATCTTGAGGTGGACGACGGGATCGGGTATGACGACGGTCTCTCCCTGGCCCTCAAGAGCATAACTCCAATTCGCTGGATCATGCACACTGGTCATCATAGGGTCTGGCAATGTGAAGTAATGGATAGCCTCGTTGTCGACTAGCAATCAGAACTGACATGGGTGGAAAGAGGCTCTCGTCATCAATCCTCTGGTCAAACAGAAGTCGATGTCCATGGTCGCGTACCCACAGTAGGTCCGAAGATGTAACAGCTTGCGAGACAGACCTAAAGCGACAGAGATCTGAGTGATGATTCCGCCAACATGGATGACTCCTTCGGTAGATCTGGAGATACCGCTGAGACTGTATAATAAAAAGTTTCCACATGCTACTGGGCGAGATTGGGATGCACAAAATAATAGGAAGATCTCCTCTTCACTCAGTAGTGTCTCTGCATCCGGCTTTCCCAGGAAGGAATGTGCTAATATCATCTGAAAGTATCTGAAGGCGGGGTTATGTATGACATGAGACAGCTGCATAGATGGATCCTGGCTTCCGCCACCTGAGATATCACTCCAAAACTTCTCCACCTCCTTACCCAGGAAATATCCCATAGGTGTCTCCGGGGTAGCGTCAGGAGTGGTCTGGAAACCCAATAAGTCGCCGAACTCTTTCTGGCTGAAGGAATACTCAACTCCGAAAAGCCTGAAAGCAGCATACCCATCTGGTCCAGAGTATGGGTCATAGTCGAATGAACTCAGGAACTCCAGTGTCAGGTTCCTATATGTGTTACTCAAGTCATCAGCAAACTCGTCCCAGTGAAGCTGGTGGCTAAGGAATCGGATAATCGGCTCGATACCCAGTGCCTCCATACAGTGTTGATCAGGATAACGTGTGGGTTCCATAGGGCGTTGATACAAAGAAATGTAGCGCTCCCTCTGAGCATTATCTCTATAGGCCACGTGCATGTCATCAAAATCCTGCATCCTGTAAAAGTTAAGAAAGTGATCCTGAAAATACAAACCATTCAAATCTTAGTCTCAATGCAAAATATGATAAAATAAAATAAAATAAAAATAAATAAATGCGAAAAAGTAAAATGAAAGAAAAACCATGGGTTGCCTCCCACGCAGTGCTTGTTTAACGTCATTAGCTTGACGATTAGAATTTATACACCTGTAGTAGTAGGAATCGGTGGATCAATCAGGGTGTGGCTCGAGTAGTATGTTGGAATGTCTCCTCCTTCGTAGAGCTTTAGTCTTTGTCCATTTACAATGAATGGACTACAGGTATCGTTCTTGATTTCTACGGCTCCGGATCTCAGAATCTTGGATACTTCGAAAGGACCAGTCCATCTTGAACGTAGCTTTCCAGGGAAGAGTCGTAACCTAGTGTTGAAAAGGAGAACATAATCGCCTATATTGAAGTTTTTCTTTACTATTCTTTTGTCGTGATAGGCTTTTGTCCTCTCTTTATATATTTTTGCATTCTCGTAGGCAGATTGCCTAAGTTCTTCTAGTTTATGAATGTCTAGGGTACGCTTTTCTCCAGCAGCTAAGTAGTCTAAATTCAAAGTTTTAATGGCCCAATAGGCCTTATGCTCTAATTCGAATGGTAAGTGACATGATTTTCCATAAACTAGTTGATAAGGAGTAGTTCCTATAGGGGTTTTGAAAGCGGTTTTATAGGCCCATAATGCTTCTTGAAGCTTCTGAGACCAGTCTCTCCTAGAAATAGAAACAGTTTTCTCTAGGATATGTTTTATCTCCCTATTAGATACTTCTACTTGGCCACTAGTTTGTGGGTGGTATGGTGTTGCTACTCTATGCCTAACTCCATATTTTCTTAAAAGTTTGTCAAATATTCTCGATATAAAGTGTGATCCTCCATCTCTTATGACTAAACATGGTGTTCCAAATCTAGGGAATATATAGTTTTTAAATAGTTTGATTACTACCCTAGTGTCGTTTGTGGGTGCAGCTATAGCTTGAATCCACTTAGACACATAGTCTACAGCTACTAAGATATACCTATTTCCTAAGGATGGTGGAAAAGGTCCCATGAAATCTATACCCCATACGTTAAAGAGTTCTACTTCCTGAATGTTTCTTAAGGGCATTTCATCTCGTCTTGAAATGTTTCCAGTGCGTTGGCATCTACCACATTTGACAATGCAAGCATAGACATCACGCCACATGGTAGGCCAAAATAGGCCAGCTTGAAGAATCTTGGTGTATGTCTTAGAGGTGCTCGCATGTCCACCATAAGGTCCAGAATGACAATGCTCGATAATACTATTTACCTCTTCTTCTGGAACGCAACGGCGAAAAATGCCATCTTTACCCCTTTTGAAAAGGAGAGGTTCGTCCCAATAGAAGTTTCTCACATCGTGGAAGAATTTCTTCTTGCGGTGGTAGTCAAGATCAGGGGGTACTATATCAGCAGCTAGGTAATTAACGAAATCTGCATACCAGGGTACGTTACTTATTGCTAAGGAATTTTGAGGGTGCTCATAAGGATCTAGGTTATCATCTTCAATGGTTTCTACTCTAGCGATCAGTCTATCATAGGCGAAATCATCATTTATGGGTATTAGTTATGGTTTTAGATGTTCTAGCCTAGAAAGGTGATCGGCTACTACATTTTCAGTGCCTTTTTTATCTCTTATGTCTAAATCAAACTCTTGTAGTAATAGAATCCATTAGAGTAACCTGAGCTTGGCATCTTTTTTACTTAATAGGTAACGAATGGCAGCATGATCGGTGTAAACAATAATTTTTGTTCATACTAGATAAGATCTAAATTTGTCTATAGCGGAAACTACAGCGAGTAATTCTTTTTCAGTTGTTGCGTAGTTAAGTTGGGCAGCATCTAGGGTTCTACTGGCATAATAAATGGCATGTAATTTTTTATCTTTCCTTTGTCCTAGAACGGCTCCAACTGCATAATCACTAGCATCGCACATTATCTCAAAAGGTTCAGACCAATCAGGTGGTTTCATAATGGGTGCCGATACTAATGCTTGCTTTAAAAGATTGAATGCGTCATTACATTTTTCGTCGAAAATGAATTCAGCATCTTTCATTAAAAGTCCAGTTAAGGGTTTGGTTATTTTGGAGAAATCCTTAATAAAACGCCGGTAGAATCCAGCGTGTCCAAGAAAGCTTCGGACTTCTCTGATGGTTTTTGGTGGTTTTAGGTTTTCTATAACTTCTATTTTAGCTTTATCTACCTCTATACCTTTTTCGGAAACTATATGTCCTAAAACTATTCCTTCGGTTACCATGAAATGACACTTTTCCCAGTTTAGCATGAGGTTCACCTCCACGCATCTCTCCAGGATTTTCTCAAGGTTAGCAAGACAATTATGGAAATCAAATTCGCAAACCGAGAAATCATCCATAAACACTTCCATGATAACATCTAGGTAATCTGCAAAGATTGACATCATGCAGCGTTGGAAAGTAGCTGGGGCGTTACAGAGGCCGGACGGCATTCGTCTGTAGGCAAAAGTTCCATAAGGGCATGTAAAGGTAGTTTTTTCTTGATCTTCGGGGTGGATAGGTATTTGGAAGAATCCAGAGTATCCATCTAGATAGCAGAAGTAAGAGTGTCTGGCTAGACGCTCCAACATCTGGTCTATAAATGGTAAAGGGAAATGGTCATTCCTAGTTGTTTTATTTAATTTTCTATAATCTATACACATCCGCCATCCTCCTTCTAAACGTTTTGCTACATGTTCGCCTTTATCATTTTGTACGACTGTGATGCCTCCCTTTTTAGGTACTATATGCACAGGGCTCACCCACTTACTATCCGAGATCTGGTAGATTATACCTGCCTCAAGTAACTTAAGAACTTCCTTTTTAACAACATCACTCATTATAGGGTTTATTCTTCTCTGATGTTCCCTAGAGGGTTTTGAATCTTCTTCTAGAGAAATCCGATGCATGCATACGGATGGGCTTATACCTTTCAGGTCAGAGATATTATATCCTAAGGCTGAGGGATATCTTCGTAAAACGTCTAAAAGTTGGTTCGTTTCCTTTTGGCTCAAGGTAGCACTAACTATAACTGGACGGTTCATCTTTTCATCGAGGAACTCGTATCTCAGGTTCTTAGGTAGTTCCTTAAGTTCTAAGGTTGGTTTCTTAGGGCATGGCATAGGATCTGGGGTAAGGGATAAACATTCGTAAAGGTTATCATCGATGTAGGGTTTCTTAAAGTCATCATCTTCCCTTATGAGAGTTGATGGTAACTTAATTGTTTTTATAATTTCTTTTTGTTCTAATTCTCTAACACATTCATCAATGATATCTAAGGCATAACACAAGTCTCCCATCACAGGTGCCATAAGAAATTTCGAAAGTATAAATTCTATTTTCTCGTCGCCTACCTCAAACGTCAACTTTCCTTTCTTGACATCTATTATGGCTCCTGCAGTTGATAAGAATGGTCTACCTAGAAGGATCGGTATATCATTGTCCTCTTTGATGTCCATGACAACAAAATCAGTAGGGATAAATAACTGACCTATCCTAACAGGAATATCTTCTAAAATGCCTATCGGATATTTAACAGATCTATCGGCTAACTGAAGTGACATCTTAATGGGTTGTAATTCTCCTAAGTTTAACCTCTCACACACTGCTAAAGGCATTAGGCTTACACTAGCTCTTAAGTCTAGAAAAGCTTTTTCGACGACATGATTACCCAAAAGGCTAGGAATGGAGAAATTTCCAGGATCTTTATCTTTCTTTGCTAATTTGTCCTCGGAAATAGCATTACATTCCAAAGGCTTCGGATCGTCAAGTCTACGTTTGTTGGTAAGGATGTCTTTGAGAAACTTTGCATAAGAAGGTATTTGGGTGATGGCTTCTGTGAAAGGGATTTCTACATGAAGTTTTTCTATAACTTTAATAAATTTTTGATACTGTTTATTGATCTGGGTTTGTTTGAGTCTTTGCGGATATGGTATAGGTGGTTTATATGGCGGGGGTGGTACGTAAGTTTTATCTTTAGGTTCTTCTCCTTTTTCTCGACCTTACTGGTTTTTAGATTCCTCTGGTTCCTTTACTTCGTCCGTGGGTTTGGTACATTCCTTAGAAGTTTCGGGTTCACTCAATCTAGGGTTTGGTGGCTCATCATAAGCGTTCCCACTTCGTAGGGTAATGGCATTGGCTTGTCCTCTCGGATTTGGTTGAGGTTGTCCAGGGAATTGTCCTCCAGGTGTAGTCTGAGGGGCTTGGTTTAAAGCTACCTGAGAGATCTGGGTTTCAAGCATCTTGGTATGAGTAACTATTTGGTCAACCTTGGTTCCTAACTGAGTAATCAATTCGTTAACATGAATGTTTTGGTTCATGAACTCCTTGTTTTGTTGGGTTTGAGCGGTGATAAAATTTTCCATAATTTTCTCAAGGCTCGGCTTTGGTGGTACAGGTTGCATAGGTTGATTTGATCTTGGGGCTTGATAACTAGGTCTCGGGGGTGCATTATTTTGAATAGGGTTATTGTTTTTATAGGAGAAGTTCGGGTGATTCCTCCATTCAGGGTTATAGGTATTCGAATATGGGTTCCCTTGGGTGTAGTTCACTTGCTCCGAGTGGGTTTCGTTTAATAGACTGCATTCTACGGATTGGTGTCCTTTGGTTCCACATAACTCACAATCCGACGAAACTGCGACTACAGTATTCGGGTTTATGCACATATGCTCGACTTTGAGGGCTAATGCGTCCATCTTAGCTTGCATCATGTCTATAGAGCTTAGTTCATGCACTCCTCATTGGGCTTCCTTCTTCTCAACTGTCACTCGTTCGATTCCCCATGATTGATGGTTTTGAGCCATATCTTCGATGAGGGCACTAGCTTCAGGATAAGGTTTGTTCATCAGAGCACCGCCTGCGGCAACGTCGATGGTCATCTTTGTGTTGTAATGAAGTCCATTATAGAAGGTTTGAATGATTAACCAATTTTCTAAACCATTATGTGGGCATGCTCGTAACAACTCTTTATATCTCTCCCAAGCTTCGAACAACGATTCTCCTTGGTTTTGGGTAAATCTAGTTATATGGTTTCGAAGAACGGCGGTTTTACTCGGGGGAAAATATCTAGCAAGAAAAACTCTTCTAAGGTTATCCCAAGTCGTAATGGAATTGGGTTGAAGAGAATCTAACCATGATAGGGCTTTATCTCTGAGGGAAAAAGGGAATAATCTTAAATGTATTGCCTCTGGAGAAGCTCCATTGGTTTTAAAAGTATCTGCTAATTGAAGAAATATTTTTAAATGTTGGTTTGGGTTCTCAGTGGCGAGACCCGTGAATTGTCTCTGCTGCACTAGTTGCAACAGGGATGGTTTAAGTTCAAAATTATTAGCTGGGATGGTTGGGTTTACTATACTAGAACTAGGTTCTTCATTAGAAGGTTGAGCGAAGTCCTTAAGAGGTCTTTGGTTTTGATCTTCGGCCATAGCTCTCTTAATTCTATGAAAGAATAAACATGCGCGAGCGTAACGTTCAGGTTCCGCCTGAGGGTATACTAAGCTTAAACTTCCGGTGCTGCGAGTTCTTCGCATTGACCGGCGGGAAATAGCCTAAGTCTAAACGATATAACCACAGGAAAATGAAAGATTGTCGAAAACTTGATGCGGTGTTTCACAAGTATACGAACGCGTCAGAGTAATATAAAAGATTGTCGAATCCACAGAGACCAAGTGTCAATCTATCGTTATCTATTGTTATGGTGTTTATCAAAAGCAATCAAAATAGGTGTTTCTGGAGTGTGCAATGAAAAGTAAAATGCTGAAATAGATTTAATTAATAAAGACAGGGTCGAATGTAATTCACGTAATCAATGGATAATCCAAGTACTTGCTAATAGAGCTACTTATTGGCAGTGTTTCCTACTTTGAAAAGAACTAATTTAACAGGAACTGTCGCTTTCGCGTATTCAGAACCGAGCTGTACTCCCTAATCAAACCCTCTTATTGTCACTTATAAAAAGGCGCGCATTGCGTTAGAGTAGTAAACCTATTTTTAAGAAATATAGTATCTTGACTAAGTTGAAAAGTATTATAACCTGGATTTCTTAACCAAAAGAGGTTCTCACGAAGCAGACTCTAAACTTATAAACGCGTCCGAAAATAGTTTTAAAATCTCTTTTCTTCTTTATGTTAAAAACTCCAAATGAACTAGACAAAGCGCTTTCGCTGTTTTTGAAATAGTTAAAAACAATTAAGCTTAAAAAGACGTTGGTCGGTGTAGCGGGGTATTCGTTACCATTGGAGATATTGACTAAATCCAAGGTAAATCATACAAAGTCGAGTCGCCACCGCACTTCTATTTATCCAAAGGAATGGTTAGAAAGCGAACAAAAACCTAAAAGTTTTAACAAAAACTAGTAAAAGAAACAGAGATCTGGGTAAGGGGGTTGGTTATGCAATGGGAAGGTGTTAGGCACCCAAAACATCCTAGGTACTCCTAGGGAGCCCTTTTCACACTTGTTGCAGAGGTTATTGTTTTGTGAAAATTTATTTGTGCAAACATGATTGAAGAGATAAGAAGAGAATATACAAGTTATTTACATTTTGTGTTTGGATGGATAAACCCATTGCCTACGTACCCTCTTATAAAAAGATTAGGATCAAAACCTCGTAGTTTGGGGTAAAAATCTCAAAACAAATGAGTGGATTGATTGGTCCAAAAGCCTTAAGGTCTTTTGTTATCAAAGGGAGAAAACTCAACCTAAAACCACAAATCCACCATGTGAGGATAACTTCAACATGCTAGTGAGGGGTTAACCCTATAATAAGCATGGAAGACTCATTGTCTGTCACTAAGGATATAGGTGAGTATTACATCTACCACAAAGATAACTCAAACCTAATAGCTAAAGATTATGAAAATTTTGATTAAGAAAGTGGCCATGAGGACCACAAAAAGACATTTGAATGGGTTATATTTACCAATTAGAAGTATATACAAAAATGGTCAAAGTTGACTTAAAGATTCAATTCAAAATGAGTGTTATGAAAAGAAAGTTTGAAAATTCAAAAGCATAAGGCTTAGGTTTCTAATGTTGAAAACAAAGGTTAAATGTTTGCACAAAAAGGGTTTTGGCTTGGGTTAGAGTGGAGAGATGAAGGAGAAGAGCTAAGTCCAAAGGAAAACAGAAAGGTGAGGGATAAGAAATGAAACCACACTAGGAGTTCCTCTCTTGAGATCATATTGATGATCCAAGTAGCTCCCATCCTTTGGAATAAGCAATCACAAAGCAAAAGCAATCAAACAAGTCTCATAAGAGATCCTCAACGTATCTTGTATCTTCCACTGGGATGAACATGGTAATGATCCTCCAATTAAGCTCAAATGGAAACTCCTAGTTCAAGAGAACACACATCAAAAGTTCCCAAGTAAACAAACATCACACACTATATCCATACAAGAGGCTCAAACAATGGGTGGGCTTTAGTCTAGAGGGGTCATATCAACCTCGACAAACAAGCCAGACTGTAAAGGGTAAATCTGTAGCTCTTAACCACTAACATTGAACGTTAGGGTGAAGCTGATCAAAATGGTAATGAGGATGAGACCTCATGCTCTTAACCCTGGCCAGGGTGATCTCATGACAAAGAAAGCGTGAGGATCTAGAAAGTGGGATCCTTTTCCACTTGACAGACTCTGGACAAAGATCTGGGGCACATGTTCAGTAGCATCAGCACGTAGTGCAAGCATAAAGAACGACACACTGAATAACGGGGGATTGGATACTAATCCCTTTTATCCGTCAATTGCCTCTTCTCTTGGAGGTCTTATCAAATATAACATGCCTCTTCTTGGAGGTCTTATCAAATATAACATGCCTCTTCTTGGAGGTCTTTGAGCACAATTTTAAACAAACACAAACAGAGCCTCTGAAGGAGGACTTGCCAGCAAAATGCCTGCCAAAAAGGTGACAGGACTTCAGACTACATGAAGTAAGAAGCTAACTACCTGAGTGGTGTATCAACCATAATCCAATGCTCAAGAAAGAGCTAAAGCAAGCAAGCAATTAAGGTACCTGTACAAAGACTAAACAGTCAGTACTTCAGTTATTAAACCAACAGACAAACAGTGAAACCACCTAACAGTTACACAATTCAGTGCATAAGTGCCTTATCACTCAAATAAGCTCATGAGTTCACCACGTCAATTAAAAACCTACAAAACAAACATAAGTCAGAACTCAAATGCATTTGCATCTCACAAGATCAATGGTGAGTATCCAAACCTGAAACACAAAACAAAGTTAATTTATGTGCATTTAAACAACACAATAAAACACCAACAAACAAATGCATAAGAGATGAATTCAAAACCTAAGCAAATGACCAAAATAGAACCCAATCTTATACACATTACACATTCAAACACTCCACTAAATGTCCTCAAAAGGACCAGCATCAAATCAAAAATCAAATGCCTCAAATGGCCTATGCCATGCAATGATCAAAAATATGCACAAAAATGAACTTCCAACTTAGAAAATTCATATCAAATCATAAATGCATGCAATGACTTTGAGATTTTTTGTATAAGTTCATCATGTCATGAATGTTCCACATGCAAAAAGTCAAATCCAGAATGATGCAAATGCTACATGAACAAAAATGCACCAATTCAATGTCAAAAATGTGACACAAATTGTCACACTTTTCTCTATGTGTCAAAAATGATGATAACATGTGAGAAAAATTCCAAACCAGTGACCAATAATTCATATCATGTGTGAATGTCACGTATGCAAAAAATTGGATCAAATGGCTCAAAGATGAGGATTTCACAATGCATTGAATGCAATAGGTCAAATTAGCACAATATTCATTCAAAAATTCACAAATAAAAATACAGACATCAATAATTCATGAAATCAGCATCATAAAAATGTAGACATCCATACAAAACCATGAAAAAAAATTGGGACTCATTTGGATCATTTTTGTATTTTTTATGAATTAAACAAAACAAGCAAAATAATTGAATAACCAAAAGAAAATGGAGGGAAACAAATATATTCAAATAAACTCAGAAAAAACATGATGGGCACGATCTGGCACGCATCAAGAATCAACAGTCCACATTCAAACGGTGAAACGCACCGTTTCACTAATTGACATCAGCATGCTCAGTCAGCATTCAAACACGCGTGGCCATGGTCAACCTAATCTCAGCCAATCAAACTCACACGCAAGCGCACACATGGAAGCCAACTCACCAAAACCCTAAGATACACAGACGCCGGAGTTACAACTCTGGTCGTCTTCTCCGGCGAGATGCACGGTGGCTCCGCCCAAAAAAAATTCCAGAATTACACAAAGCCTATATCATTCGAACCACCTTTCAATGTAGATTCCAAATATCACATCCAATTCTCCTAATTCCTCATGGATTTTTCAGATCGAAGGCAAACATAATCTAGATCTAAACTTACAATCAACACTACATACTCAATACTCAACTAAATTCAATTCTAAACACATGTACATGATCTACACAGCATGATCTACACATATATGATCAAAAAACAGCAAAAGGAGAGGATGAAATTTGCATCACCTGGAATTGAAGCTTCCTGAATTCACAATCTCACAGGTTATGAAGCTCCAGATCCACTCCTATGAACTTCTGTTGAAGCTTTGTGCAAAAAGAATTAGTTGAAACCACTTGAATCCACCTCAATTTCCAACTTCCATCGCCATGTTCATGCTCTTACACTGCTCGATTCCTTGCTGAATTGCTCCAAACAGTGGATGAATCTTGCTCAGTGAAGCACCAGGAACAAGAATATGCAAAGATCTTGGAGAATTGTGTGAAGAAAAATGCAAATCGAAGAGAGAGAAATTTTTGAGAGAGTTCTTGATTTTGATCTGAAATGGTTCTGTTATGCAGTTATGATTAGAGTTTGGCCTTTTATACTTCATGCTAATGACCATGCTAATCCTCTTTTCCATTGGTTAATCATGATTAGTGAGTATTGAAGCAAATTGCAAAAATGCACATTAAGCTAGCATGACCATAATGCACGTGTTCTTTCCCATGTTAAGGCTTTAATCCACTCAAAATTATCCAATGGTCATGATTTGAAGATCAATTTGCTTGCACCTTAAGCCAAAAATGAATAATGAAGTATTGCTTCAATTTGCACATGTGTGAACTAGTGAACTCTTGGTCATGATTCCTTTGCACAATTGAGCCAAATGAGGTCATTTTGAGATGTCTTGAACATGAGAAGCATTTTGCAAAAAGAATGAACCAAATTGGAGCATTGTATCAAAAGTTATGCCATTTTGAATTTCCATGCACACCTTGTTATCAAATGACCATAACTCCTCAACCAATCATCATATGGACATGAATTAGGACTTTTTGGAAAGGGGAGACAAAGATCTATAACTTTCGTGTTCACCAAAAATCCATTTGAAACTTATTTGACATTGACAAGTCAAGTTGGATGTGGACCAAAAACTTGTCAAATTTGGAAACTTTGAATTATAGGTCATTTTCCATTTTTAGTAACTTTTGCCATGACCTTTGAATCTTCAAGATGGATGTTTAGAATGATGAATGGACCCCATTTGAACATGATTGAGGTGTCTCAACTCATTTCCCCACCTCATAGCCCTCAGTTGACTGCATAGTTGACTTTTGGTCCTCAGATGACCTTGAAATGTCTTGATTAACTTGAGCCTCTACCACTGGGTGAAATTGCTTCAAAATGAAACCCTAGCTCATGTAAGCTCCTTATAATAATCATGTGATCCTCATCCCAAGGAAATACCTCATCTCTTGCACAAAAGATCTTCTTGAAGCTCTTGACTTGGTGATTGCTTAAGCTACAAACAAAAGATGTTAGTGACATATTTTTGTGCTTTTGGTTAGTAAATAAAACAAGAAAAGCAATGATATACAATTCAAGCATGCTTGGTGATCTCAAACCACTCACAAGAGATCCCTACCCAAAGGGAAAGGGAGCCAAGATGCTCAATGATCCTTGAGGTTATGCAATGCAATGTTATGATGCCATGAGGGATCTTAGGGACAAAATTGGGGTCTTACAGACGGCTTTCGATCTTACCCAACGGAATTGAAGTGCGGGAAAACTTAAGTTGAAAGTTAAAATAGCCCTTAAGTGTTTCTATGAACAATTGTACGGATTATCGGTTCAATTATGATCCTTACATTCTAACCTTATAAATTTAGTTAGACATGGTAAAGTAAAAGTGCATTAAAGTAAATAAAAGTAGTGCGAGTGCGGAAAGTAAATAAAAGTAGTGTGAGTGCGAGGAAATAAATAAAGTAAAGCAAGTGCGAGGAAATAAATAAAAGTAAAGCGAGTGCGAGGAAATAAATAAAAGTAAAGCGAGTGCGAGGAAATAAATACAAGTAAAGTGAGCGCGAGAAATAAATAAAAGTAAAGCGAGTGCGAGGAAATAAATAAAAGTAAAGCGAGTGCGAGAAAATAAATAAAAGTAAAGCGAGTGCGAGAAAATAAACAAGATAAAGACAAGTAATAAAAACCTGCTCCAATCGGAGGGTTGAATAAATTGCAATGCGGAAATGAAAATGGCGGCAGGATTAACTTCCTTCCAAAGTGCTCCAAACTCGATTATAGACTCTATCACAGACTTGATTGCACAATTGTGGTAACACTTCAATGCGAAGCGGTTACCATTTTATAAAATTGAATATATGCCTAAGTGAAACAAAGTTGCTCTGAGTTTGCCTCTGCTCTAAGTTTGGATGATTGTAAAAGTGAATTCGAGTTTCTATTTATAAACAAGTAAAAAGAGGGAAATGACTTGGATGCCCTTCAACTTGAAAATGGAGGGAAACTGTTTTCCTTTTGTGGTGCCCGCCACAAGGCCAAAGTGAGGTGCCTTAGTGGATGTAATGGAGAATGTGGGAGTTGAGGGAAGTTGAGTTTGGACACGTCATGGCTTGGTCTGTGGCGCCCGCCATTGGGTAGGCCATAAGCACAAAATGCTGAATTTTAGGGTTTTTGGCTCTTTTTCACTCCTTTTCTCGATCGGGGCTCCGATTAAAGTAAAAACCTAAAAACAAAGGAAAACATACCAATAACACAACAAAATGATAATAAAACAACTAGAATGCATGTGAAATCGGAGTCGAAAATACGGTAAATTTTAGTGTTATCAAGTGGTTTGTCCCAATAGAAATGTCTTACATCTTTAAAGAACTTATTCTTTTGTTGATAATTGAGGTCAGGTGGTATGATATCAGTGGCTAGATAATTCACAAAATCAGCATACCGTGGTACTCTGCTAATCTCTGAAACTGTTCCAAAGTTGTCTCTATCAGGTTCAAGGGGAACAGTATCTAACTTAGCTATCAATCTGTCATAGGTGAAATCATCATTTGTAGGTAAATGGTTTGGCTTCAAATGCTCTAGTCTGGAAAGATGGTCAGCAACTACGTTTTATGTTCCTTTTTTGTCTCGGATATCTAAGTCGAACTCTTATAGCAAAAGGATCCATCTGAGTAACCTAGGTTTCGCATCCTTTTTGCTTAGAAGGTAACGGATAACTGCATGGTTTGTATAGACTATAATCTTAGATCCGACAAGATAAGACCTAAATTTATCAATTGCAAAAACTACAGCTAGGAGTTCCTTCTCTGTTGTCGTATAATTGAGTTGAGCGACATCTAGGGTTCTACTAGCATAATATATCACATGTAGTTTCTTATTTTTTTCTTTGTCCTAAAATAGCTCCTACAGCGAAATCGCTAGCATCACACATTATTTCAAAAGGTTGAGTCCAATCCGGAGTTTGTAAAATGGGTGCTGAAATTAGCGCTTGTTTTAAATGATTAAAGGCTTCAATACATTTTTCATTGAAAATGAATTCAACGTCTTTCATCAGAAGGTCGGTCAAGGGTTTTGTTATTTTAGAGAAATCTTTGATAAAGCGTCGGTAAAAACCGGCGTGTCCAAGACAACTTCGGACTTCTCTAACATTCTTAGGAGGGTTAAGATTTTCTATCACTTCTATCTTTGCATTGTCGACCTTAATGCCTCTTTCAGATATTATATGTCCTAACACTATGCCTTCTTTAACCATAAAGTGGCACTTCTCCCAGTTTAATATAAGGTTAACTTCTACGCATCTTTCTAGGATTTTCTCAAGATTAATGAGGCAATTCTCAAAGTCAAACCCACATACCGAGAAATCATCCATGAACACTTCCATAATTCTGTCGAGATAATCTGCGAAGATTGACATCATACAACATTGCAAAGTAGTTGGCGCATTGCAGAGTCCAAACGGCATTCGTCTGTAAGGAAATGTTTCGTAAGGACAAGTGAAGGTTGTTTTCTCTTGATCCTCGGGGTGTATGGGTATTTGGAAAAATCCAGAATATCCATCCAGATAACAAAAATAAGAGTGTCTAGAAAGACACTCAAGCATTTGATCTATGAATGGAAGGGGGAAATGGTCTTTCCTAGTTTCCTTATTGAGTTTCCTATAATCTATGCACATACGCCATCCGCCTTCTATATGTTTAGCCACATGCTCGCCCTTCTCGTTCTGCACGACTGTGATGCCTCCTTTTTTGTGTACCACATGTACAAGACTTACCCATTTACTATTGGAGATCTGATAGATTATGCCAGCTTCTAGCAGTTTAAGGACTTCCTTCTTTACCACCTCACTCATTATAGGGTTGATTCTTCTCTGATGTTCTCTGGAAGGTTTTGAATCCTCCTCTAGCGAGATTCTGTGCATACACACAGATGGGCTTATACCTTTTAAATCAGAGATGTTGTATCCTAAAGCAGAGGGGTATCTTCGTAAAACATTCAAGAGTTGGTTTGTCTCGTCTTGGTTTAAGGTGGCTCTAACTATTACTGGGCAGTTCATTTCCTTATCCAAAAACTCGTATCTTAGGTTCTTGGGCAATTCCTTAAGTTCTTGGGCTGGTTTTTGAGAGTTTGGTGAAAGTTTTGGAGTAAGGGCCAAACATTCGTTAGTGTGAGTGTAAGACCCCAATTTTGTCCCTAAGATACCTTATGGCATCATAACATTGCATTGCATAGCCTCAAGGATCATTGAGCATCTTGGCTCCCTTTCCCTTTAGGTAGGGATCTCTTGTGAGTGGTTTGAGATCACCAAGCATGCTTGAATTGTATATCATTGCTTTTCTTGTTTTATTTACTAACCAAAAGCACAAAAATATGTCACTAACATCTTTTGTTTGTAGCTTAAGCAATCACTAGGTCAAGAGCTTCAAGAAGATCCTTTGTGCAAGAGATGAGGTATTTTCTTGGGATGAGGATCACATGATTATTATAAGGAGCTTACATGAGCTAGGGTTTCATTTTGAAGCAATTTCACCAAGTGGTAGAGACTCAAGTTAATTAAGACATTCCAAGGTCATCTGAGGACCAAAAGTCAACTGTGCAGTCAATTGAGGGCTATGAGGTGGGGAAATGAGTTGAGACACCTCAATCATGTTCAAATGGGGTCTATTCATCATTCTAAACATCCATCTTGAAGATTCAAAGGTCATGGCAAAAGTTACTAAAAATGGAAAATGACCTATGATTCAAAGTTTCCAAATTTGGCAAGTTTTGGTCCACTTTCAACTTGACTTGTCAATGTGAATAAAGTTTCAAATGGATTTTTGGTGAACATGAAAGTTGTAGATTTTTGTCTCCCCTTTCCAAAAAGTCCTAATTCATGTCCATATGATGAATGGTTGAGAAGTTATGGTCATTTGATCACAAAGTGTGTATGGAAATTCAAAATGGCATAACTTTTGATGTAATGCTTCAAATTGGTTCATTCTTTTTGCAAAGTGCTTCTCATGTTCAAGGCATCTCAAAGTAACATCATTTGTCTCAATTATGCAAAGGAATCATGGTCAAATGTTCATTATTTCACACATGTTCATTTTGAAGTAAATCTTCACCATTCATTTTTGGCTTGAGATGTAAGCAAAATAATCCTCAAATCCTGACCCTTGGTTGTTCTTGAGTGAATTAAAGCCCTAGCATGGGAGATCACACGTGCATTATGGCCATGGGAGCTTAATTTTCATTTTTTTCAATTGGCTTCATAACTCACTAATCATGATTAGTACAAGGCTAATATGATTATCAGTGTCATTAACAAGGAATATAAATAGGAAAACCCTAATCATAACTGCCATAATAACTGCATTTTCAAATAAAAAATTCAAGAACTCTCTCAAAATTCTCTCTCTTCGATTCTGCATTTTTTCCACACAAACCTCAAAGATTCTTACATATTCTTGATCCTCATGCTTCACTGAGCAAGAATCATCCATTGTTTGGTGCAATTCAGCCAGAATTCGAGCAGATCAAGAGCATTCTCATGGCAATGGAATTTGGAAATTGAGGTGCATTCAAGAGGTTTCAACCATTTCTTTTTCCACAAAGCTTCAAAGGAAGTTCAAAGGCATTGATTTGGAGTAGTAGAGCTTGAGAGGACGCTTGTACAGAGAGCTCCATTCCAAGGTGACTCAAATTTCATCCTCTCCTTTTGCTGTTTTAAGGTTATAGAACTGTAGAGATTGATGAGTAGATCACGGATATATGATTAGATTTGGAATTGAGTTAGAATTGAGGACATGGTGTTGACTGAAAGTTTGGATCTAGAAAATGTTCCTCTTTGATTTGCAAAATCCAGGGAGAATTAGGAGAAATTGATGTGATATTTGGAACCTACGTTGGAAGACGAGTAGAATGGTATAGGTTTGACGAATTTCTGGAAAAATTGCATGGTGGCGCCGCCGTGGGAGCCACCGGAGGCTCGTCGGAGAAGACGACCGGAGCGGAGCTCCGGCGTCTGCGTGTTGTTAGGGTTTTGATGATGCGGGCGCCATGTGGCTGCGTGCGTGGGAGAACGATTGGATATGATGCTTTTGACCATGGCCACGCGTGCTTTGACCAATGACTGGGATGCTGAGTCGTTTAATGAAACGCAGTGTTTCATGCATTCAAATGTGGACTGTTGATCTTGAACGCGCGCCATATCAGATGGTTGTGGTTTTTTTTGGATTTTATTCAAATATCTTCATTTCCCTCCATTTTCTATTTGATTTTCCAATTATTTTGTTCACTTTGTAAAATTCATAAAAAATACAAAAATGATCCAAATGAGTCCCAATTTTTTTTCATGGTTTTTTATGGATGTCTACCTTTTTATGGTGCTGATTTCATGAATTATTGATGCCTAGATTTTTATGTGTGAATTGTTTAATCAACATTGTGCCAAATTGACCTAGTGCATTCAATGCATTGTGAAATCCTCAATTTTGAGCTTTTTGATCCCATTTTTTGCATGCATAACATTCATACATGACATGATTTATTGGTCACTGGTTTGGATTTTTTCTCACATGTTATCATCATTTTTGACACATAGAGAGAAGTGTGACAAATTTGTGTCACATTTTTGACATTGAATTGGTGCATTTTTGTTCACATAGAATTTGCATCATTTTGGACTTAATCTTTTGCATGTTGAACATTCATGGCATGAGAAACTTATACAAAAAATCTCAAAGTCATTGCATGCATTTCTGATTTGGTATGGATTTTCTAAGTTGGAAGCTCATTTTGTGCATATTTTTTAGGCTTTTTGAAGCATTTGAATGATATTTGGAGTATGGTGGATCTTTGGCCATGGTGATTGGTGTTTAGGGGTTCATGTGGTTCTGTTTGGGGCTTGTGATTTGATTCATCTCATGCCATTGGTTGTTTATGCTTTGTTGTGTTGATTGGATGTACATAAGCTAACTTTGCTGTTTTGTTTCAGGATTGGATACTTAGCATTGGTAATTGGGTTTGCTCTAACTTTGTGAGATGCAAATACATTGAGTACTGACCTATTGTTGTTTTATAGGGTTTTAATCGATGTGGTGAGCTCATGAGCTCATTTGAGTGCAAGGGCACTTATGCACTGAATTGTGTAACTGTTAGAGGGTTTCACTGCTTGTTTTCTGGTTTTATGACTGAAGTACTGACTGTTTAGTGTCTGTACAGGTACCTTAGATGCTTGCTTGCTTTAGATCTTGCTTAAGCTTTGGATTATGGTTGACACACCATTCAGGTAGTTAGCTTCTTACTTCATGTAGTCTGAAGTCCTGTCACCTTTTTGGCAGGCATTTTGCTGGCAAGTCCTCCTTTAGAGGCTCTGTTTGTGTTTGTTTAAAATTGTGCTCAAAGACCTCCAAGAAGAGGCATGTGTTATATTTGATAATACCTCCAAGAGAAGAGGCAATTGACGGATAAAAGGGATTAGTAGCCAATCCCCCGTTATTCAGTGTGTCGTTCTTTATGCTCGCACTACGTGCTGATGCTTCTGAACATGTGCCCCAAATCTTTGTCCAGAGTCTGTCAAGTGGAAAAGGACCCCACTTTCTGGATCCCCACGCTTTCTTTGTCATGAGCTCACCCTGGCCAGGGTTAAGAGCATGAGGTCTCATCCTCATTACCGATTTGATCAGCTTCACCCTAACGTTCAATGTTAGTGGTTAAGAGATACAGATTACCCTTTACAGTTTGGCTTGTTTGTCGAGGTTGACATGACCCCTCTTGACTAAAGCCCACCCATTGTTTGAGCCTCTTGTATGGATATAGTGTGTGATGTTTGTTTACTTGTGAGTTAAGTTCTTGATAGATACCTCAATTTAGGGATGTTGATTGCATGACAACTATTAGGCTCGAGTCTTAATCTCCCTATTAGTTTGTTGTTTCCCTGGTCTCTAGTTAGGAGAGTGTTTTACCCCATGGAACTTTTGATGTGTGTGCTCTTGAACTAGGAGTTTCCATTTGAGCTTAATTGGAGGATCATTACCATGTTCATCCAAGTGGAAGATACAAGATACATTGAGGATCTCTTATGAGACTTGTTTGATTGCTTATACTTTGTGCTTGCTTATTCCAAAGGATGGGAGCTACTTGGATCATCAATATGATCTCAAGAGAGGAACTCCTAGTGTGGTTTCATTTCTTATCCCTTATCTTTTTGTTTTCTTAGGACTTAACCCTTCTTCTTTATCTCTCCACTCTAACCCAAGCCAAAACCCTTTTTGTGCAAACATTTAACCTTTGTTTTCAACATTAGAAACCTAAGCCTTATGCTTTTGATTTTCAAACTTTCTTTTCTTAACACTCATTTTGAATCGAATCTTTAAGTCAACTTTGAATACTTTTGTATATACTTCTAATTGGTAAATATAACCCATTCAAATTTCCCTTTTGTGGTTCCAATGGCCACTTTCTTAATCAAAATTTTCCATAACCTTTAGCTATTAGGTTTGAGTTATCCTTGTGGTAGATGTAATACTCACCTATATCCTTAATGATGGACAATGAGTCTTCCATGCTTATTATAGGTTTAACCCCTCACTAGCATGTTGAAGCTATCCTCACATGGTGGACTTGTGGTTTGGTTGAGTTTTCTCCCTTTGATAACAAAAGACCTTAAGGCTTTTGGACCAATCAATTCACCAATTTGTTTTGAGATTTTTACCCCGAACTACGAGGTTTTGATCCTAATCTTTTTATAAGATGGTACGTAGGCAATGGGTTTATCCATCCAAATACAAAATGTAAATAACTTGTACATTCTCTTCTCATCTCTTCAATCATGTTTGCACAAATAAAATTTTCACAAGACAAACTACCTTACAACAAGTATGAAAAGGGCTCCCTAGGAGTACCTAGGATGTTTTGGGTGCCTAACACCTTCCCATTGCATAACCAACCCCCTTACCCAGATCTCTGTTTCTTTTATTAGTTTTTGTTGAAACTATTAGGTTTTTGTTCGCTTTCTAACCATTCCTTTGGATAAATAGAAGTGCGGTGGCGACTCGACTTGTATGGTTTACCTTGGATTTAGTCAATATCTCCAATGGTAACGAATACCCCACTACAGTGAGGTCACGTTTCCTTTAGATCGTCATCCTTTTCATTTGGGTTTGAAAATGGTTCGATCATAGGTTATTCTTGATCAAATTCCCTTATGAATTCATCTATGATATCAATCGCGTAACATGTGTCTCCTATGATTGGTGCCATCAGCAACTTTGAAAGAATAAACTCTATCTTTTCATCTCCTACTTTGAAAGTTAATTTTCCTCTTTTAACATCTATTATAGCTCCGATTGTTGATAAAAATGGTCTACCTAAAAGGATAGGGATATTGTCGTCTTCCTTGATATCCATGACCATAAAGTCTGTCGGGATATAAAGTTGACCGATCCTAAAGGGGATGTCTTCTAATATGCCTACAGGATACTTAACAGATTTATCGGATAATTGGAGGGATATCTTAGTTGGTTGTAATTCTCCTAAGTTTAACCTTTTACACACAGCTAAGGGCATTAAACTCACACTAGCGCCTAAGTCTAGGAAAGCTTTGTTGATCTCATGACTCCCTAGAATGCAAGGTATAGAAAAACTCCCAGGGTCTTTCTCCTTCTTAGCAAGTTTATTCTAGGAAATAAAGTTGCATTCCAAGGGTTTGAGATCGTCAAGCCTACGCTTGTTGGTTAAGATGTCTTTGAGAAATTTGGCGTAAGATGGAATTTGGGTGATGGCTTCGGTGAAAGGAATCTCTACATGAAGCTTCTCTATTACTTTTATAAACTTTTGGTATTGGTTATTGATTTTGGTTTGTTTAAGTCTTTACGGATATGGGATTGGTGGTTTGTACGGGGGTGGTGGTTTGTAAGTTTTATCCTTGGCTTCTCCTTCTTGGTCGGTTTGTTTTTCGGGTTCCACTGGTTCCCCTCCTTGGTTGGTAGGTATATTTTCTTTAGAAGCTTTGGACTCGCTCATTGCTGGGTTATAAGGCCCTTTGTAAGCGGTCCCACTTCGTAATGTGGTGGCGTTAGCTTGCCCTCGAGGGTTGAGTTGAGGTTGTCCAGGGAATTGTCCTCCAGGTGTAGTTTGCGGGGCTTGGTTTTGTGCTACCTGTGAGATCTGGGTTTCAAGCATCTTATTATGAGTAATTATCTGTTCAACCTTAGTCCCTAATTGCGTTATCAATTTGTTTACGTGAATGTTCTGGTTTAGGAATTCTTTACTTTGCTGAGTCTGGCATGATATAAAGTTCTCCATGATCTTCTCAAGGTTAGGCTTCTGGGGCACAACTTGTATAGGTTGATTTGGTTTTTGGGCTTGAAAACCTTGTGGTCTTTGAGGTGTAAAATTTTGGATAGGGTTCTGGTTTTTATAGGAAAAATTCAGGTGGTTCTTCCATCCAGGGTTGTAAGTGTTTGAAAATGGGTTACCTTGGGCGTAATTCACTTGGTCGGTGTTCAGGTCGTTCAAAAGGTTAGACTCCGCCGATTCGTGTCCTTTAGATCCACAAAGTTCACACTCTGTGTGGACTACCTCTGCGGTGTTAGAGTTTGTAGAAATATGTTCGACCTTAAGGGCTAAATCGTCCATTTTCGCTTGCATCATGTCCACAAAACTTATCTCATGTATTCCATCTTGGGTCTCCTTTTTCTCTACTGATGCTCGTTCAGTTCCTCATTGGTAATGGTTTTGGGCCATATCCTCAATTAGGTCACAAGCTTTAGGGTAAGGTTTGTTCATCAACGCGCCACCAGCGGCAGCGTCGATGCTCATCTTTGTGTTATAATGGAGTCCATTGTATAAGGTACGAACGATCAACCATTGTTCTAGGCCATGGTGTGGACAGACTCTTAACAACTCCTTGTATCTCTCCCAAGCTTCAAAAAGTGATTCTCCTTGGTTTTGAGTAAATCTAGTTATTTGGTTTCGAAGAACAGCAGTCTTACTAGGGGGAAAATATCTAGCAAGGAATACTCTCCTAAGGTCTTCCCAGGTAGTTATTGAGTTAGTTGGAAGTGAATCTAACCACGAACGTGCTCTATCTCTGAGGGAGAAAGGAAATAATCTTAAACGAATCGCATCAGGTGAGGCACCATTGGATTTAAAGGTGTTGGCCAGTTGGATAAAGACTTTTAAATGTTGATTTGGGTTCTCAGTAGCGAGACCCGCGAATTGGTTCTGTTGCACTAATTGCAGTAAAGATGGTTTTAGTTCAAAATTGTTGGCAGGAATGAGGGGGTTTACTATACTAGAACTAGGTTCCTCGTCAGAGGGTTGGGCAAATTCCTTAAGAGGTCTCCGGTCGCGATTCTCGGCCATAGCTTTCTTAATTTGGATGAGTAAGAGGCGTGTATGAGTGTAACATTTGGGTTCCGCTAAAGGATCTACTAAATTTTCGGTATTACGGGTTTTTCACATTTACCGACTAATAATGCCTTAGTCTAGATGGTGTAACAACAGGGTACGGAATTTGACGAAGTTGGTCCCCGACAACGGTGCCAAAAACTTGATCGCTATATTCGCAAGTGCACGAATCGCGTCAGAGTAATATAAAAGATTATCGATCCCACAGAGACCAAATCGTCAATCTATCGATTACTATTGTTACGAAGTTTATCTAAGGCGGTACAAATGATATATTGATGTTGCAAAATAACAGTAAATAAAGAAAATGATAAATACAGTGCAGATAAAGATAGGCTTGAATGTATTTCACGTCAGTTAAACGATGCTTCAATTGTCTAAATAGAACTACTTATAGGGCAATATTTTCTACTCTTGAAAAGGATCCATTTAACAGGAACTATCGCTTTCGCGTATTCAGAACCGAGTTTACCCTTAAATTAAGGCCTTTTATTGTCACTTATAAAAGGTGCACAAAACGCTAAAGTAGTAAACCTATTTTTAAGAAATAAGACTCGTAAGCTTAGTTGAAAAGTGATTTTGATTCGGAAAGTTTACCCAAGGAGTTTCCTGATTTTAAATCTATCAACGCGTCCGAAAACAGTTTCAAAAATCATTTTTCCTTAAAGTGATAAAAAAATCCTAGTTAACTAAGCCAGGGTGCTTTCGCACTCCTTGAGTAGTTAAAATTAATCAAGTTTATTTCAGAAAACTCGAATTAAAAATCAAAACATCCCCTAAAGCATTTCTACAGATGCAATATGTGAAACATCTCTTTAACCGCGATCCTTGCATTCTAACCTTTGAAAGATTTAGTCAGACATGGTAATACAAACAAATACAACGATATTGAACATGATAAAAAGAAGTTTAGAATGTAAGGCGTGAAGAACAAGTAAAGCGTGTAAAACAATTAAAACGAGCAATAAAGATAATGGCGAGAAAATTAAATAAAGTAAAGACAATGGCAGGAAATTAAATAAAGTAAAGACAATGGCAGAAAATTAAATAAAGTAAAGCATGACAAGGAATTAAATAAAGTAAGGCAGGGCAAGTAAAATAAAAAGGCGATTAAATTAGAACCTGCTCCAAACGGAGGCTTTAAATCTGGTACAAGGAAGTAAATGAACATTTGACTTTGAAAACAAACATGACGGCAAAATCAAAGTGCTCCAACTCAATTACACTAAGGTGCGATAACCCCTCGATGTGACGAATTACCGCTTTTACAGATGATATTATAATCTTAGTGTTATAAACTAAGTTGGATGATTTGGAAGTGAACTAGAACGACCTATTTATAGAGGAACTCAACAGCATGCAAAGACCAGGATGCCCTTCAACTGCTCTTTAGTGGGAATGTGGAATTCAAAGGTGGCGCCCGCTGTAACACCCCGATAAAATAAGATAATTATTTAATTTAAGTTAATATTATATTTATTAATTTAATTAAATAATTTGGAATATTATTGGATTATTATTATTATTATTGGAATAATAATTATTGGAAAATATATATAAGTTGGAAATAAGAAAAAGAGTTCTATTTGGTAAAGAAAGGGTTTTTACGTGAAAAGCAGAGAAGCGGCTGAAAAGGGAGAAAGGGCAAAGAGGAAGAGCGAGAGAACAGAGGTTGAAGAAGGAAGAGCTTGAAGCTAAAAGATTCGCCGGATTAATTCAGGTAAGGGGGGTTTATCGTCGTTTAATGGGTATTATGGGTTAACATGTAATGGGTAGTGATAAACCGTTGAATTGACCCTAATTGGGATGTTGAATGCTGAAACATTGTGTTGGATAAGTTGGGTTAAAGCTGTAATTGAATCTGTAATTGTGTGAGTCGTGTTTTCCCGAACGTATAGATTTTTACGGAATTGGAATCGGAGGTCCGGAAGTCCTCCAACGGCGGAAAATGCGGAGAATTCTGCATTCTGCTTCGTGTTAGCGCAGGAACACCTTTCTATCTTGCGTTAACCGGTTAACCCAGGGTGTTAACCGGTTAACACTGTTAGGAATTGTGAGGTATTGCTGTTTTGTCTGCGTTAACCGGTTAACCCAGGGCGTTAACCGGTTAACACTGTTGTGATTTGTGAAAATTGCTGTTCTGTCTGCGTTAACCGGTTAACCCAGGGCGTTAACCGGTTAACACTGTTGAGTTTTGCCAGAAAGCGTGTTCTGTGATGCGTTAACCGGTTAACCCAGGGCGTTAACCGGTTAACACTGTTGGAAATTGGAAAAATTGATATTTTAATGTTGTGAACATAATTGGTGTTTGGCCTATATTGGCGTATGATGTAATAGGGATTAATTCCCGCTGTTTTGAGCAGTATAGGTATTAGTGGAGTGTGCTAATACTGTGATTGATTATTTGACATGATATGATGTTTTGATACATGTGTTGATGATGTATGATGGTATGCATAATGCTGTGAATGTATATGTTATGTATGCTATTGTGAATGGACTGATTATGGCTTAGAGTGTGAGCATGTGTCCATTGTGGATTATTGTTGATGATGTTGCATTGCTAGGTGATTTAGCATGCATATTGTGGCCTTTATGGTGGTAGCTAATTCCCATGGTGAGGAATTAGTGATGTTAGTCATTTTGGACTGTTGTTGATGTTTGCATGCTAGGTGATTAGCGTGCATAGCATGGCCCTTGGGGTGGTAGCTAATTCCCATGGTGAGGAATTAGTGATGTGAGTCACTAGGTCTCAAATGAGTGGGACTAGTGAGCTTGGTAGCCGTACCTGGATTTGGTCGGTGAAGTTGAACTATATGTTCACGAATAGTCGGTACCGCATGCATGGAGTCTCATTGCATAATATATGTATGGCGTATAATATGAATGGATGTATTCCAATATTATACGTGTGTTTGTGTTGATATTGAGTATGAATATGAGTTGTGTTGGTATGGAGTATGATGTTTGAGTTGATGTGCCGTTACTGAATGTGTGATGTGATTAGGGTGATTAATGTGTTGAATTACTTAACATGACATGATATTTTATAATGCTTATTATATCGATTGAGGAACTCACCCTTACAACTATTTTTCAGGTAACGAGCAGTGATTGAGTAGAAGCTAGTGCTTGGAGTCTAGTGTAGTCTCCTTAGTGGGTCATGCTCTGATAGATGTAACATCGGGACGGGATGTTTTACCTTGTTGAATAATTTTTTACATGTAATGTGTTACATGTTTTGCATGATCGATTTGATCTCTATCCGCTGCGTATTGTGCAATACTTTATGTTTTGAGTTAAATAATGAGCATGACTAAATATTATGGTGAATGGTGTGAAATGATTGTGTGACACCCTTAATTGCATAATTACTCTGATTGATATATTGTTATTTTTAATTAAATATTTGGGGTATTTTAGAAGGGTGTTACATTAGTGGTATCAGAGCATAGTCGGTTGAGTCGAGTCGTAATTATTCTGTTCCCCTGTACGTGATAGGTGTTGTGTAACCCTATCAGTACTTATTGTTTTAGATTGTTGGGTTTTCAGAATAGAGATGGCTGGAAGAGGTAGAGATGATGCTGCGATTGCTGAGGCTCTGGGTATGCTAGCTGGAGTACTTGGAGGGAATCCGAATGTTGTGGGAATGGGAGCTGCTCGTCAACTGAGTGAGTTCCAGAAGAACAATCCTCCAAATGTTCAAGGGAGCATACGATCCAGATGGTGCTCAGAAGTGGTTGAAGGAGATCGAGAGAATCTTCCGAGTGACTGAGTGTGCCGATAACCAGAAGGTCAGGTTCGGTACGCATATGCTGTCAGAAGAAGCAGATGATTGGTGGGTTGCCACCCGCACTGAGTTGGAATCTGCTGGGAATGCTGAGATCACTTGGGCGGTGTTCAGAGAGAGATTCCTGAGGAAGTATTTTCCAGAGGATGTCAGAGGAAAGAAAGAGATAGAGTTCTTAGAATTGAAGCAGGGCAATCGGTCTGTTACTGAGTATGCTGCTAAGTTCACAGAGCTGTCGAAGTATTACACTCCTTATGATGAGGCTACTGGGGAATTTTCAAAATGTGTGAAGTTTGAGAACGGGTTACGCCCCGAGATCAAGCAGGCTATTGGGTACCAGCGGATTAGAGTGTTTTCTGATTTGGTTGACTGTTGCAGGATTTTTGAACAGGATACCAAGGCTAGAGCAGAGAGCTATCAGCAAAGGGTTGATAGGAAAGGCAAGAATCAAAATGATCGTGGGAAACCGTATGCAGCTGGCAAAGGTTTCCAGAGACAGAGTGGAATGAAGAGGCCTAGTGGGGGAGACTCTAGTGCCCCTGCTAAGTGTTACAGATGTGGTCAGGCTGGACATCGTTTCCATGAGTGTGCCAGTACTGAGAAGAAGTGTTTCAAGTGTGGAAAAGGTGGTCACTTGGCTGCAGAGTGCCGGTTGAAGACTGTGACTTGTTTCAACTGTGGAGAGGTGGGTCATATCAGTCCACAGTGTCCTAAGCCGAAGAAAGAGAACCAGTCAGGAGGCAAGGTCTTTGCTTTATCGGGTTCTGAGACTTTTGCAGATGATCGTTTGATCCGAGGTACGTGTTATATTAATGGCTTTCCTCTTGTAGCTATTATTGACACAGGTGCGACTCATTCCTTTATATCTTTGGATTGTGCTGTGAAACTTAAGTTAGAGATATCTGAGATGCATGGAAGTATGGTGATTGATACTCCTGCAAAGGGTTCAGTGACTACTACTTCCGTTTGTTTAAATTGTCCTTTGAGTATTTTTGGTAGAGACTTTGGGATGGACCTTGTGTGTCTTCCACTAGTGCAGATTGATGTTATCTTGGGTATGAACTGGTTGGTGTTTAACCGAGTTTCTATCAATTGTTTTGATAAGACTGTGATCTTTCCTGAGATTGAGGAAGGGAAGAGTTTGTTTCTATCTGCAAGGCAGGTGAATGAGGCAGTAGCAGATGGGGCAGAGTTGTTTATGCTGTTAGCGACCGTGGAGGCTAAAGATAAACTGGCGATTTGCGATCTAGCCGTGGTGTGTGAATTTCCTGATGTATTTCCTGAAGAAGTGAATGAATTACCGCCAGAGTGTGAAGTTGAGTTCTCGATTGATTTGGTACCTGGCACGAGGCCGATATCGATGGCTCCGTACCGTATGTCTGCTGTTGAGTTAGCTGAACTGAAGAGTCAGCTGGAAGATCTGTTGGATAAGAAATTTATTCGTCCGAGTGTGTCACCGTGGGGTGCACCAGTGTTATTGGTTAAGAAGAAAGAAGGTACTATGAGGTTGTGTGTGGACTACAGGCAACTGAATAAAGTGACGATCAAGAATCGGTATCCTTTGCCGAGGATTGATGATTTGATGGATCAGTTGGTTGGTGCGAGTGTGTTCAGCAAAATAGATTTGAGATCTGGGTATCATCAGATACGTGTGAAAACTGAGGATATCCAGAAGACTGCTTTCAGAACGAGGTATGGACATTATGAGTATTCTGTAATGCCTTTTGGTGTGACTAATGCGCCTGGAGTGTTTATGGAGTATATGAATAGGATTTTCCATCCGTACCTAGACAAGTTTGTTGTGGTGTTTATTGACGATATTTTGGTGTATTCGAAATCTGAAGAAGAGCATGCTGAGCATTTGAGAGTGGTTTTAGGAGTTCTACGAGAAAAGAAGTTATTTGCTAAACTGTCAAAGTGTGAATTTTGGTTAGAAGAGGTTAGTTTTCTTGGTCATGTGATTTCAAGAGATGGTGTTGCTGTTGATCCTTCTAAGATAGAAGCTGTATCTAAGTGGGAAGCTCCGAAGTCAGTTTCTGAGATAAGGAGTTTTCTTGGTTTGGCTGGTTATTATAGGAAGTTCATTGAGGGATTTTCTAAGTTGGCATTACCGTTGACGATGTTGACTAGAAAGGGGCAAGCGTTTGTTTGGGACTCAAAATGTGAAGAAGGTTTCCAAGAGTTAAAGAGAAGGTTGACTACTGCTCCTATTCTGATATTACCGAGTTCGTCGGAATCATTTGAGGTTTACTGTGATGCTTCATTGTTGGGTTTGGGTGGTGTGTTGATGCAGAATAAGCAGGTTATAGCTTATGCTTCGAGACAACTGAGGGTTCATGAGAGGAACTATCCGACACACGATTTAGAGTTGGCAGCTGTGGTTTTTGTTCTGAAGTTATGGAGGCATTACTTGTACGGGTCAAGATTTGAGGTTTTCAGTGACCATAAAAGTTTAAAGTATTTGTTTGATCAGAAAGAGATGAATATGAGGCAGAGGAGATGGTTAGAGTTTCTGAAGGATTATGACTTTGGTTTGAATTACCATCCGGGTAAAGCAAATGTAGTGGCTGATGCATTGAGTCGGAAATCATTGCATGTGTCTATGTTAATGGTTAAGGAATTGGATTTAATTGAGCAGTTTAGGGACTTGAGTTTGGTGTGTGAGAGTACTCACAATAGTGTTAAATTGGGAATGTTGAAGTTAACGAGTAGTATTCTGGATGAGATTAGAGAGGGTCAGAAATCCGATGTGCTTTTGGTTGATAAGTTGACTCTAGTGAATCAAGGTCAAGGTGGTGAATTCAGAGTTGATGAGAATGGTGTTTTGAGATTTGGTAATCGGGTGTGTATTCCGGATGTGACCGAACTTAAGAAGAGTATTCTCGAGGAAGGACATCGTAGTGGCCTGAGTATTCATCCTGGAGCTACGAAGATGTATCATGATTTGAAAAAGTTATTTTGGTGGCCGGGAATGAAGAGAGGAATTGCGAGTTTTGTTTATTCTTGTTTGACTTGTCAGAAGTCGAAGATTGAGCATCAGAAGCCGTCTGGGCTAATGCAACCGTTGGCTATTCCAGAGTGGAAGTGGGATAGTATCAGTATGGATTTTGTTTCTGGTTTACCGAGGACAAGTAAGAATTTTGAAGCTATTTGGGTGATTGTCGACAGATTGACAAAATCGGCTCATTTCATTCCGATCAGAATGGATTATCCGTTAGAGAGATTAGCCGAGTTGTATATTGAGAAAATTGTAAGTTTGCATGGTATTCCGTCGAGTATTGTTTCGGACAGAGATCCTAGATTTACATCGAAGTTCTGGGAAGGTTTGCAGAAGGCTTTGAGAACTAAGCTGAGATTGAGTTCTGCATATCATCCGCAGACTGATGGTCAGACTGAGAGGACGATTCAGTCACTGGAGGATCTTTTGAGGGCTTGTGTTTTGGAAAAGGGAGGTGCTTGGGATTGTTATTTACCTTTAATTGAGTTTACCTACAACAATAGTTTTCATTCGAGCATTGGTATGACACCGTTTGAAGCTTTGTATGGTAGGAGATGTCGGACACCTTTATGTTGGTATGAGTCCGGTGAGAGTGCTGTGGTTGGACCTGAGATTGTTCAACAAACTACGGAAAAGATTAAGATGATTCAGGAGAAGATGAGGATTGCTCAGAGTCGTCAGAAGAGTTATCACGACAAGAGGAGGAAGTCACTTGAGTTTCAAGAGGGAGATCATGTGTTTCTCCGTGTCACTCCGATAACGGGGGTTGGTCGAGCTTTGAAGTCGAAGAAGTTGACGCCTCGATTTATTGGTCCTTACCAGATTTTGGAGAGGATAGGGGAAGTAGCCTATCGTATCGCTTTACCGCCGTCACTTGCGAATTTGCATGAGGTTTTTCATGTGTCTCAGTTGAGGAGGTACATTCCTGATCCGTCGCATGTTGTCCAAGTAGATGATGTACAGGTGAGAGATAACCTGACTGTTGAAACATCACCTATGAGGATCGAGGATCGAGAGTTGAAGCAGTTGCGGGGTAAAGAGATTGCCTTGGTGAAGGTAGCTTGGGGAGGACCAGCAGGTGGCAATGTGACTTGGGAACTTGAGAGTCAGATGAAGGAGTCTTATCCGGAGTTATTCGCTTGAGGTATGTTTTCGAGGACGAAAACTCTTTTAGTGGGGGAGAGTTGTAACACCCCGATAAAATAAGATAATTATTTAATTTAAGTTAATATTATATTTATTAATTTAATTAAATAATTTGGAATATTATTGGATTATTATTATTATTATTGGAATAATAATTATTGGAAAATATATATAAGTTGGAAATAAGAAAAAGAGTTCTATTTGGTAAAGAAAGGGTTTTTACGTGAAAAGCAGAGAAGCGGCTGAAAAGGGAGAAAGGGCAAAGAGGAAGAGCGAGAGAACAGAGGTTGAAGAAGGAAGAGCTTGAAGCTAAAAGATTCGCCGGATTAATTCAGGTAAGGGGGTTTATCGTCGTTTAATGGGTATTATGGGTTAACATGTAATGGGTAGTGATAAACCGTTGAATTGACCCTAATTGGGATGTTGAATGCTGAAAAATTGTGTTGGATAAGTTGGGTTAAAGCTGTAATTGAATCTGTAATTGTGTGAGTCGTGTTTTCCCGAACGTATAGCTTTTTACGGAATTGGAATCGGAGGTCCGGAAGTCCTCCAACGGCGGAAAATGCGGAGAATTCTGCATTCTGCTTCGTGTTAGCGCAGGAACAACTTTCTGTCTTGCGTTAACCGGTTAACCCAGGGTGTTAACCGGTTAACACTGTTAGGAATTGTGAGGTATTGCTGTTTTGTCTGCGTTAACCGGTTAACCCAGGGCGTTAACCGGTTAACACTGTTGTGATTTGTGAAAATTGCTGTTCTGTCTGCGTTAACCGGTTAACCCAGGGCGTTAACCGGTTAACACTGTTGAGTTTTGCCAGAAAGCGTGTTCTGTGATGCGTTAACCGGTTAACCCAGGGCGTTAACCGGTTAACACTGTTGGAAATTGGAAAAATTGATATTTTAATGTTGTGAACATAATTGGTGTTTGGCCTATATTGGCGTATGATGTAATAGGGATTAATTCCCGCTGTTTTGAGCAGTATAGGTATTAGTGGAGTGTGCTAATACTACGATTGATTATTTGACATGATATGATGTTTTGATACATGTGTTGATGATGTATGATGGTATGCATAATGCTGTGAATGTATATGTTATGTATGCTATTGTGAATGGACTGATTATGACTTAGAGTGTGAGCATGTGTCCATTGTGGATTATTGTTGATGATGTTGCATTGCTAGGTGATTTAGCATGCATATTGTGGCCTTTATGGTGGTAGCTAATTCCCATGGTGAGGAATTAGTGATGTTAGTCATTTTGGACTGTTGTTGATGTTTGCATGCTAGGTGATTAGCGTGCATAGCATGGCCCTTGGGGTGGTAGCTAATTCCCATGGTGAGGAATTAGTGATGTGAGTCACTAGGTCTCAAATGAGTGGGACTAGTGAGCTTGGTAGCCGTACCTGGATTTGGTCGGTGAAGTTGAACTATATGTTCACGAATAGTCGGTACCGCATGCATGGAGTCTCATTGCATAATATATGTATGGCGTATAATATGAATGGATGTATTCCAATATTATACGTGTGTTTGTATTGATATTGAGTATGAATATGAGTTGTGTTGGTATGGAGTATGATGTTTGAGTTGATGTGCCGTTACTGAATGTGTGATGTGATTAGGGTGATTAATGTGTTGAATTACTTAACATGACATGATATTTTATAATGCTTATTATATCGATTGAGGAACTCACCCTTACAACTATTTTTCAGGTAACGAGCAGTGATTGAGTAGAAGCTAGTGCTTGGAGTCTAGTGTAGTCTCCTTAGTGGGTCATGCTCTGATAGATGTAACATCGGGACGGGATGTTTTACCTTGTTGAATAATTTTTTACATGTAATGTGTTACATGTTTTGCATGATCGATTTGATCTCTATCCGCTGCGTATTGTGCAATACTTTATGTTTTGAGTTAAATAATGAGCATGACTAAATATTATGGTGAATGGTGTGAAATGATTGTGTGACACCCTTAATTGCATAATTACTCTGATTGATATATTGTTATTTTTAATTAAATATTTGGGGTATTTTAGAAGGGTGTTACACCCGCCACCCCTCCATGGCACCCGCCACCCCTCCATGGCGCCCGCCATGTGAGTAAATGGGGAAGTTCATGGAATCGTGGCAGTTTCCTCCTGGTTGAGGGCTGATGTGTCATGGCTTCTCCTATAGCGACCGCTATGCAGAACGCCACGAGTACAATATTTGTCGAAAACCCTATTTTTTTGGTCTTTTTGCTTCTTTTCTTCTACAAAGGTCCTGAAAGAGCTAAATACCTGAAAACAACACAAAAGAAAGCAGAACACAAGGAAAATGATAATAAAGACCTAATAAACATGTGCAATCCGAGTCCAATACGCGGTGTGATTCAGTGTTATCAATTATCCCACACTTAAACCTTTGCTTGTCCTCAAGAAAAACTCTTTATAGCTCATGCAAGAAAAACAGTATCAACCAGAGTTAATTCAAGGCTAAAAAGTCTTATAAGTTAATTCAAGGAATGTATCGATAGGTACTAACGAATCGAACTAAGGATATTGTAGTGATACTTTTGGCATGTTTTCTTGGTTCTTCAACATGGTCCGACACACTTCTAAAGTCCAAGTAACATTGCCCTCTTTTTCACTTTCCGTAGAAGTAACCCAATAGTTTCCATAAGTAAAAGTATGTACTTGTTGGTCTTATATATTGAATAAATTATGAGCACAGTGAGAAATGTGTTGAACAACTTAATGGAATCATAATTAGTCCAAAATATATCTCTGACGATTTCTCCGTCTTCGCACACTTTGTACCTAGATACATAATGATCATCATCCAAAAGCTTCAACAATTGTTGCATTTCAATTCTTGGACTTCTTATCACCTTGCTGTTTCGAGCACACACATTGTATATTTGCTAAATATTTGAGTAACTATGAGGTCTTTTATGTTTCAAAGTTTCAAGTATGTTTTTGGCTTGAACCATGTTTAATGTCATGTCAGAAACAAGATACTTCTCTTTAGAATTAAAGCGACATGCAATGGGGTGACTGACTAACTTGTAACACATTTTATAATTATGTATTAATCGCCTAAAGGTACCCACATTAAACGTTCATGTATTAATCGCCTAAAGGTACCCACACAACTTAAGAGGGTGTTTGATTCAGGGTAGATGAAGGGGAGGGGAGGGAAAATTTCTAATTAAATATGTTTGGTTCAAATTTTAGAAGGGGAAAGGAGATGAGGGGAGAAAAATCCCTCCAAAACACACTTTTTGCGTTCCTCCTAATTGGGGGATTTGGTGAGAAAGAGAGGAAATATTAACTTTAATATTTAAAATAATTATTATATTTAACTAAAATATCTTCAGTTTTATTTTAGTATTCCAAAATTATTCGTTTTCTTTCGTGTTACTACTAGTACTTCTCTTTTGTGTGATTTTTCTCGACTACTTTCATTGACTTATTATAATTGTTCTCCACCTTCAAATTATTTTCGAATTTTTGTACTTAATAGAAATCATAATCAATGCACTTCTTTTTTATTTTTTTATAAAAAAAAATATGTTTATTTATATTTGTTTTTTTCTTCTAATTTTGTTATGTTCTATCACATTTTCTTTTATATCAAATTTTAAATAATTCATTTTATTTATTTTTGTTTATTCATTTTATTAAACATTTTGAACCATTTAATAATACGTTATTTTATGTATTTGTTTTTTAGATGATTCATCACGATTTAAACGTTGTTATCAGCATATAGTTTAATTTTCGTTGGAGTGTTATAATCTAAATCAAATGTACTCAAATTTTTAACGCTACGTGGTAAATTAATACTTTTTAGTCACTCAATATTAAAAATTTATTACCAAAAAAATATGCATGAATTTTTCATATTTGAATATCATATCACTATAAGATCATACAGATAAAAATGTAAATTATTAATAAAATAATACGAAAGTTAGCTTTCGAGCACAACATTTATTTTAAACCAGATTCTTACAAGCAATGAGTAAGGAAATATATGTACATTATATTAAATTCTACCTTCTTTTGCTCATATGATGAGAAAAATAGAATAATGTAGTTTTGAAGTACAACACTTGATTGAGAATGAAAACTTTCGTACTATTTTTTGGCAAAATAGAAGTGACTCACTTACAAAATATTTTAGTGTGTTTTGTGGGGCATACGAAAATTTACTTTCGTATCATTTCAAAAAAAATCGAATTTTCTAAGAGTGATTATTCACCACTAAGGATGGAAAAAACAATCCTCATAAATGTCGGCTTTGAGTAGAACTGCAAATCCCTTGTAGAAATGAGACACTAGTCCTTCCTCATAAATCCTAAGGTTTTATCCCGCCGCCCCCACACTTTGACCTGACACCTCACAATTATAGTACTTTTACCATATCTCCCTTTGTGATTTTTTACGTTTTTAAAAAATATTGCATTTTTTGGATTTTTGGAATTTTTTTGAGTTTTAATCCGATTTTTAGAGAATTTCATGAGTTTTTACTAGTTTTTTTGGGATATCTATGAGTTTTATCGAATTTTTGAGGGATCTCATAAATTTTTACCGAAATTTTCAAACTTTACCAAATTTTTCAAATACATTATCGAATTTTTTGAAACTCTATGAATTTTTATCGAATTTTTCAAATACAAACCATATTTTTCAAAAATCTATGAGTTTTTACTAGATTTTTCAAATATACTATCAAATTTTTCAAAAGTCTATGACTTTTTTTTCGGATTTTTCGAAGAAAAAAAACAATATTGTACTTGATTTTTTGAAAATTGCAGTAGTGTAAATTTCTGTTTTTGTTTGCATATCAGAAATAAACTACCGGATTTTATGAAAATTCTGTAAAATACAAAACATACCAGATTTTATGAAAATTCTGTAAAATACAAAACATACCAGATTTATCAAAAAATTCGAAAGTGTTAAATTTATTTTTTTAACGGTAAAAGTGTATACCAGAATTTTCAATTGCACTACCAGATCTTTCTATTCATATCAGATTTGTCAATTGAACTATCGAATTTTTCATTTGTTCTTTTATCGTTAAATTTTGACAAGGGTATTTTTACTATTATGAAAATATGTGGGTGTTTTAGTGAGCGTCGTCTCAACCAATATTGAGGCCTAAAGCGAACTCTAAAAATTTGGCCTTTAAAAAATTTATTTATTTTTATAAATAATTTATGTAAATTTTATTTTTTAGACTTTTTGATATAAAATCATTTATTAAATTATCATAATCAATTTCTTATAAAACAAATAAAAAAATTCAACTCATTTAATCATTGTTTATCTTAGATAAGATTTTATTAATTTTTATTTTGAAAACTACTTTTTATGGATTAAGAGAATATTCTTTTAATAACATTATGTTTTAATAAATATTTAAGATTAAGAGAATATTCTTTTATCTTTTCATTATGACCTTATTTTCTTATTGCTAAAATGAAATTAAAAAATAATATTATACAATTTAAATTGTTCAAACCTACTTTAAAATTAAATAACTACTTTATCTACTTCATTATGACCTTTTTTAATAAATTAATAACTTCATTATGGATATTTTTATCAAATTATTCTTTTGTAGAATAGTTCATTTTTCATGAAATTTAAATTTTTCTATTTCAAAATTAAAACAAAAAAACTATACCAATTTATCATTGAAATTATATTTTTCTCTCAAATTTATCGTAAAAAATTTGTCAAACTTTGGGGATAAGATATCCAAAATCCTAATCTTGGCTTACAAAGTTGTTCATGTTGGGAAATGTACACATTATGGGCTTTATCTTGTTGCCTTATATTTAGAAATATACTAGGCTAAAATTTTATCACACCCCCTCAAATTATATCTCTATCCCCACAAAGCATTTGAAGTAAACCTAATAAACAAAATCAAATATTTCTCTGTGTCACATTTATATACAAAAAAGTGAATATAAATTTGTCTGGTACAAATTATATATTTTAAGGTAAAGTCAAAATTTGACATCTCGTGGTGGTAACTTCAATGATAAGATTCAAATTCAGATTATTTTATAAGATTCGTCATTAAGTAAATTTTATTAACTGCACAATCCATTAGTTACAACCAAGTGAAGATTTTTTATCATGGCAACAGATTCTGACAAATGCAATTAATATTGAGGCCATATAGTTCCTAGTTTTGTTTCATTTAGAAATCAACATCATATAAAAGAGCTAGCTAGATTATTGAAATAATGGTCCCCAATTAATAATTTTGTACTATATGATAATATGTGGATATATTGCTATCCAACATTTCCTCTGCTCTGTATAACCAGCTTGCCATTGTCCCCCCAAAACCTAAATCCTTTTCATATTCTCTTTTTCCACACACTTCTTTTTTTTGTTTTTTTCTCTTCTCACATATTCTTTCAATACAACAACTTCTTCATATTATGATCCTTAATTAGCTTTTAAGGATGTTTTCAGAAACACACTACTATTAATTAGTATTCTTTCTAATATCTCTTCTAATCAAAAAAATTAAAATGCAAAATCATTTTAAATAGTTTCTTAAGACAACTTATATAAAATAATTATTTTGAATAATTCTCTTTTTGTTACAATTTTTTTAATGATAAATTTCAAAAAAATATTTAAATTAAAAAATTATACTATTAAGCAATTTCTCATAAAAATAATTTTTGAAATATATTTTTCTTTCTATAAATGTGTTTTTTTATTATGTTAAAATATCTAAATTATTGAATATCAAAACTATTCTTTAATATATAATATAAATGAATTTGAAATAAATTCTATTATTTTTAAATAAATTTTAATAAAATTATTATTAAACATATAAAATAATTATTATTTTAAAAAAATCTATAATAAATGACACTTAAGCTTCATGTATAATAATTATCATATATGTCGACATGTTAAGTTTGATGTATATTATTTTCTATAGTTTTGTATCCATAAATAGCACATAAATACTATAGATAGTACAACATAAGAAAACAAAGTAATATGATCCACACATTTTCATGTGAACATTAATAAAACATGTATACAAAAGCTGTTTGAATGATAAATCCAAATAATTGAACACCTGCAAATTGGTCACATGTAGTAAAAAGAGGATGCAGATGGTTGGTTGAGAGGTCATAGATCTTAAAAAGTGCTCATAAAAATATACAAATTCTATCATACAACACAACTTGTTGTTTGTTTGTTAGCTATTCATATGTATTTGCTGACAAATATCGAATAAAAACAATCATATTTCAATTTGATTGATGAAATATAAAATCCAGGATAGAATTAATGAATAGAGTATGACAGAACACGTACACCACACATGCTTTTTTGATACTCTAGGCATTAATTTGACTAAAATATAGAAATGAAGATAAGGATATGATGGAAATGAAGCTTAACCAAAGACTATCAGAAGAGAATATGCCAAATCAATAGGGACATTCTATCATTAAAGTTGTTATCATTTTTTCGTCTGAATTAAGTAAAATCAATCATTCTGCAGGCTCGTGAGAAAATAAACTGTCCATTTTTCATTTAATATTCTTTTAGTAAGTAAATATTGTTAAGAGTCTTTCACATAACATATTCATATGCGATTGTAGTCAATAATCTCCCTGAGTCTCTCACATCCTATAACAGGATTCAACACAAGATCTAGTTCTCGCTCTCCCTCCAAGCCGAACCATGACTCTAATACTATTTGTTGAGTCCTGTTAGGTGTCATGAGTTTTTAAAATTATTTAGAGATTTAGTATTCGAGTCATTTGATTCAATCTAATTTAATATCTATTCAGTTTTATTATTGAGATCAACTTATATGTTTGAGTTAAAACTGAACAATGGATCGATTTGGATTGATATTTGATGCAAAATTTAGATCCGACACAAACTGTAATTTCATTCTAAATATCTAATTTCAACCGAGAAATTTTAACGCTCGGAGGATTCGGTTAAGCCAATTTGGCAGGTAAATCTATTGGGTTTGGTCGATTTAATTTTTTCCGGCTAAACCCATAAAAATAACTATTTTTTTTATAAAATTCACAAATATTTATTTTTACCTTAGAAAGAAAAACTATCAATATTTTAAAATTGCTCAAACAAGGAAAATGTATTATTGAAAAAAAACATTATTATTACGTTATAATATTTATGATATTATTTGACATTTATAGGTCATTATCATATTTTAAGCGACAATGTCACTCGAAATATCATACTGCATATCTTTATATTTATATTTTTGTAAGTATATAATGTCACCATTAAATTATAAAGATGATAATTAATAATAAAATAAATTAATTAAATATTAGTTAGGTTCAGTCGAGCCCGATCAAATCAATCATATATATATATAAATCAAATAATTTGATCAATCCGACACTCAACTTGATCCGTTATGTTTGCACACAAAAAAACAATGAATTTATCGATTTCAACGTGTAGTTCAAATATATTAATCCTTAGTCTGAATCATCTGATTTTATCCAAATTTATTATGTAGTTCAATATATGACTTTTTAATTTAATTATCGATTATCTAATGTGTTTTTTGTCGGTTTGATGACTAAGTCGAATCTTAAAACATATAAAGGGGAAATTTTAAGGTGCCAAAAACTCATCAATTATTAGTTGATATAGTAATTAATTTTATGTTTAAATTACTTTAAAAACAGGTTCTATTCTTGGCAATAATATTTTTTCTAAAAGATATATAAAATTGGTGGAATCAAATTTCATACCTTATGTGACAAAGATGTGACAAAGATGAGAAGTGTCATGGTTTTTCGACCCATATTAAAATTTGTCATTAATTACATGCTAATATCCCCTAATAATACATGTAAATGGTGTCACCTCATAAATGCACATGTACATTTCAAATAATTTATTTATTTATAAATGGAATGTTTAGTTGTTATTTTATCAATAGGAGAATTTATTGTTATTAAATGGCACGTGTAAGTTGTTGATCTATGCATATTGCATGCTTACACTTTAACTTTAGCATAAATGAGTATTTTCATTATGCCACATACATCAAAAGAAACAACATAGGTATATAACTTTAATATGTTCCATTTTATTTTATAATTTTAAAATTTTCCGACTCGACATGACTCATTGATTCAATGAATCTATCAAATCTAATATTTACCCTATTTCATTTTTAAAACAATGAAAATAGGACAAATAAATGTCTTCCTTTCCAATAGGGCTAGCTTTCCAACCCTAGCTAGTGATAGTGGAGTCCAAAATCTTCTCTACACAATCAAACTTTGCTTTAAACCTAGGAAAACAATATTTATGGAACCAAAAGTGGAAGTGAACAAAAATGTATCCAATCATATGGATTTTATGGCATCACGTATCTCTATTATGTTGAGTTTTATTTTGGTGCAACTATTGTGTTAAGTTATTGACACAGCAAAAGCACTACACTACAAGCAACAAAAGAGCTAGTTCTAGTTGTAAATTTTTGTTAATTATATATGCAAGTTTTAACTTCACTAAGTACATATATTTAAAACATAATACTATATTCGGTAGGTATTGATGTTGATGACTTGCTAATTATTTATAATTTCAAGAAAAAGGTAAAATTTTATGGTTGAAAAGCAATTCCACTCATATGAGTGTGCATCGTTCTCTAGTAAAATAAATATTTTAACTAAATTAATTTTGTAAAATTAAGTTTTATAATTTTGAAGGTTTGCACCAATGTTTTAAAAACCCTTATTGATCTCGGTTCAATTGGAAAATTGACTAATACGATAATTGGGTTGAATTTGATGGTATCGTAGTTAGATTGAACATGATTAATCTAGTTGAATTATGGGTGATTTAATTATTTATATATGTTTTTGCATTTTATATATATTTATTGTTAGTTTTAATACTTTTACTTAATTATTTGTTATACAATTCAATCATATTTGAATTATGATTTGTAGGTTTCACTAGTTCACTTTTATTTGACTTTTTAACTACTCTTGTAATCGTTCAAGCCTAAGTAGTTAACCTAAAATAAATCATACGAAGTTCACAAGATGCAAACTAAATAACAACCCTAATAGAGTTTATGGTTTTGGATCTAGAAGTTCTAATGTGTTGTTGCACTTCCGAACTATATGGATTGTATCGAAATTAGATAGGTTTCACTACATTTCATATTACAATTTCTTAGTAAAAGATAAGATGTCTCTTATTGAATGTTAATTATTAAAAGACTTATAGAAAAAGACAATTCATATGGTGTTGAAGTTACATGTCCTTAATATATTTAGGAGGAGAACCTCACTACGGTTTTGATGTTTGTCTTGTCGCTTTCGTTTTGCTTATTATTGTTTAGTGAGTCGCATTTATGATTGTACATCTCTGAAACAAGTTTTAAACTAATTCGTTTTATTTTTGCATGCATAATTCAATTGTTATATTTGAGTTTGATCATAATGCTTTTAGTCAATTGGCTGAGTTAGTGAAACAAGAACCATATGTGGTTGATTCAAGTAGGTTGAAAGGAAAATCTCAAAGTATTTTGAAAATCATGAAAAATTGAGATTTTGTGTGCATGACTCGAATCATGTGCATATCCTGACTCGAATCAAATTGAACATAAGAAAACCAAACTTTCTCAACTTCTCTAACTCGAAGCCCTGTTTTAACTTGATTCGAATCAGACAACTTTGTGACTCGAATCACAAGTTGCACCTAATTCAAATCAGATAGATCTTTGTCACCTCTACTTCGTTTGATTCAAATCAGACTTTACACTTGAATCGAATCAGACGGATTGTCACGTTTCTCTGTTTGACACTATCCAAATTAACTCGAGTCAGACTTTGTACTTGATTCGAATCATGAGCCTCTCTGACTCGAAACAGAGTTATAAGGTGATTCGAATCACATGAGAAATGAGTCAAATTCTTCATATTTTCTTATTTCACTTCACTTGCTCATTTGACCCAAATCATGAAGTGTTATTGACTCGAATCTAACTAACTTTTTCCATCCATTTTTTTGCTTAATATCAAGCACATATAAATTCATTTTTTCATCTTATTTTCAAAGAGTCAATTTCATAATCTACATTGTGATTTTGTGAAATCAACACCCTCTCATTTTTTAAAAATAAAAAACTCTTGCAAACAAAAATTCTTTCATCTTCAACCTCTAGTTTTCATTTCAGATCTTGAGAATAAGAGATTTACAATTGGTTAAGGGAGACATTATCTTGAAACTAACCGTTCTTAAAGGTTTGGTAAGGTTTTTCAGGAAGCTTGCTAGATTGAGATTGTTGTCATTGGTGGTGACAAATTCTAGTGAAAATAAGGAGGTTCTTCTCTCCAACTGACCTTGATAATGACTATGTGGAAGGGTACAAACAAGATGGAGTTCTTATCAAATCTCCAAACTGTTCATCCCTCAATAATCTGTGGGATCAAGGGGTGATTGTCACACACGAAGTTGTGAGCATATTGGTGAAGTTAGAAGATTCAAGAAGCGATAATCTAGTAAAGATTTCGTAGAAGAGTTTAGTATTAGGTTGTATAGAAGTCAAGATCCAAATAGGAGATTTATTTTTCTCAGCATTATTGTGGATTGGTGATTGTATGAACTCTGAAAATATTTGTCAAAACATAACGGAAGAAACGAGGTTCCAATGGGAAACCATTGAAGAGTGAATTAAGATCTTACGATGACGATAGAGTTGAGCCTGGTGTACTCTCTCTCTCTCTCTCTCTCTCTCTCTCTCTCTCTCTCTCTCTCTCTCTCTCTCTCTCTCTCTCTCTCTCTCTCTCTCTCTCTCTCTCTCTCTCTCTCTCTCTCTCTCTCTCTCTTATTTCAATTTTCGTAGAATAATTGCATGCTTAAGTTTTCAATTCTTAGTATAGTTTATCGTTTATTTCAGTTGCTAGCGATTTATTACGTAAGGTTAGGTTTTGTTATAATTTGTACCTAATTGAGCTTTAACGCTTATTAAGCTCTGGAAAGCTAGTGTAATCTACAATCACCCAATTAATCATTGTCTTTGAACAATCTGAAAATTTGTGAATTGTGTAATTATCAATGTGATTGAATTCCAATACAAGCATAAGATATCTATTTTCGCTTTAAGACTTACGCGCAATTTTGAAAACCTATGATATTCTATTTTTGGAAAATCGGTCGAATTTTTAAGTAAGGTCTATTCACCCACTCTAGACCGTCTCTCTGCTCGATACTCTCACCGAACAAGTGTGTTATCTCATCAATATGTTAACACATGCTTCTTTGGGTGGAAATGTTGTATGTGAGGTAAGGATAGGCAACCCCACTTATCTTGAAAATTTAAGAATTTTTGGGTGTCCAGCGTAAGTGCATATATATCCAATGAAGATCAATTTAAACTTGATCCAACGTCTTCGTTGGTTACGCAAAAGGAGTGAATGAGTTCAAGTTATAAGATTTAGTTTCAAAGAATACGATTAATGGCAAAGATGCTATCTTTGATGAGTTATTCATGTTGAAGTAGTTAGTTACAACAGGTGTGTCGGTATCTGAAAAGGAAATTTCAAATAATTAAGTAATTTAGGTAGATATTAATCTAGTACTAGTGAGCAATGTGTAGATAATGTCTGAACTACAAGTCAAACTAGACATGATACTAAAACTTATCATGAGTATAAAGATTCAAGTGAAGTACAAAATTATTCTCTTGTATGTGTCAAATCAAGTCATCGTAAAGATATAAGTATAATCATTTGGCATCTTATGCATTTCTTCCTAGGTTTAAAGATTCGTTCACCTTTTGAGAGACTATAGTTAGCCATTATAAAATTAAGTGTATGACTGTTATTTTGAAAGAGATAGAGCCCTTGAAAAAAAACGTGAGAACTTGTTCAATTTTCTAAGTGAAAAATGACTATCGATTGAAAGTATAGGTAAAGAAGAAAACTAATAGTAACAGAAAAATAAGGGGAGAAGTTCAAGACTCATCTTGTAACAGATTGACTATGATGAGATTTCTCTCTGGATATCAGACACACTTATCGTAATGAGTTTAATATTCAAATGAGACATGCATTTAGAACAGTTGAATATAAAAACCACATTTCTCCACAATAATTTAGATAAGTTGATTTACATAGTTAAAGGGTTATTATGATACTGGTTACAACAAACTATTTTATAAGTTGAAAAAAAAATTGTGCAATCTAAAATAATCCCTAAAAACAGTGTTACAAACAGTGTTACAAACGCTTTAATTCATACCTATTATACATATTTTAGATTGACTTCAAAATAAGTGAATAAGATTGTTGTCTTAATTAATGTTAGAATCCCTTATGATGGTTCTTTATTTTTCCTATTACCATACATGGATTATATGTTGATTACTTCTAATTACCAATATGATGTAAATGAACTAAAATTCGTTGGGAAATAAATTTGAGATAAATAACTTTTTTAAACCATACAAAAGACAAAACTACAACTATTTGTAGTCGCAAAGTACGCACATTTCAAACAAATATGTGTCCATTATTTTCTATTTACGTTTTCATTTTCTATTTTGTTAATAGTTGCTTTTCTAACATAAATCAATTTGAGAAGAAGACGAAGATATTATAGCAGCACAACCTTTGACATAAATACTGCATCATCTCCTCGTATGATTATGTCGGTAAATCTACGTAGGAACAACTCTAGATTTTGTAACTAGTTGTTATCTCATTCCCCATATATATATATATATATATATATATATATATATATATATATATATATATATATATATATATATATATATATAATCAAAACAGTGATTAATTTTGTAATTTAAAGAGGACAAATAAATAAAAACAAAATTTGTCTTCAAAAGAGACATGTACTTAAGAAAATAGAGAGCAATATATAAACTTTTTATAATAGTTAAAGCTAATTAAGTGACACTAATTGGACCATTAAAGAAAGAACTCTTGGAAGTTTTATCTTGTTCCATGTTGTTAGACTTGGGAACTGCAAGAGTAAGCTCAAGATCAGGTGGTGTTGTTGCATTTGAAGAATTTGGTATCACCAATGTCATATTCAAAGATTTTGTTAAAGGTTGTAACCAATTAGGCACATCTTCATGTTCTTCTTCTGCACAAACTTCAACTTGGGTTGATTTTGTTTCTTGATGTTGAAATGAGGTTCTTAGAAGTGATAAAGTTGCATCTTTCTTAACTTCATCATCATGCCTTTTACACCTGTTGATTGAATCAACCGTTGTGTTTGTGTTGATGCTACCAACCTAAACATATTCCACAATATCAATATAGATGAACAAAAAGTATACTTACTTTTGAATTTAAGATCACAAGATGATTAATTACCATGTCAAAGAGACTTGAACGTCTTTTCTTCTTATTCAAAGTTGAAAGTCTTATAAAGTATTTTTGAGCATGGCTTGCAACTTGTGTTGGTGTTCTTGTTGTCACATAGCTTCTTGAGATACCTCTCCAATCTCCTTTTCCAAGCTTTTCAAGTCCCACAAGAAATTTTCTATGCTCTTCTTCCGTCCAAGGAACTCCTAGTCAATAAAATAACAAAATATACAAAAGTTTATCGATTGAATCTATCTGAACATTCAATATAAAAGACGCAGGTTCGAATCTGCAAAATATTTGTAGTGAAATATTTTACCATTACACTAGAAGAGAAGAAAATCAATGATATATATACCTTTCTTTCTTTCTTGGGCTCGAACTATGAGACCATCGGAGAGATAACCAATAGAAGCTCTATCGTCAATGGTTAATCTTGAAGAAGAAAATGAAGAAGAAGGAGAAGAAGATGAAGTAGGAAAAGAATCCATGCTAAAACTCTTTTTCATGGAAACACATGAAGATGATAAATCTAGTTGAACTCCAAAGAGTCTAACTCCAAGAAAATTGTTACCATATCCTCTTAAAGTATTACAAGTTCTTGAATTATGACCTATGTTTCCACAATGTGAGCATTTTCTTCCCATTTTTTTTTGAACCGACACAAACCTTAAACCTTAAACACCACAATACTAAATTTATGTTTGTTTTGTCTCTTAGATGGAGAAATTGAAATTAGAGATCCAACACAAAAGAAGTTATGTGTTTGGTGATATATATGATGATTGATGGGTGTGAGTTTGAGAAAATTGGAAGCACACCAACACTATTTAATTGGTTGGACATAATTTATTCAATGTGGATACTTTTTCTAATTCTTTTTATTTATTTATTTTTCAATTCTTTTTAAGAATGAAAAATACTAGATCACAAAGATATATAGATACACCTTATCTCATTTATGACAGTTGTGAGTACTATGTATGGACTATACTAGTACACACCACATTGAAATCACCTTCTTTTTCTCTTTCTTTTTTTTTTACAATAAAACATATCCATTCACTAACAAAGAAGCAAATTTTAAAATATTTATTTTATCCTACAAATATATTTTTTATTTTTTATTTTAATCATTCTAATTTTATTTTAGTTTATTAAAATTTTATATTTATAAAGATTAAAAAATAAATATCTTTCTTTTTTTAAATTTTATTTTTAATATAAATATATTTTAAAAATATACATTAAAATCAAATAAAATAGTATTTGAAATCTAAATTTTGATGCAAAAAATGTGATTTATTTATTATAAATATATGCATCTATGAATTTGTATTTTTTGGTCCCCAAATGTAATGTCAAACATCAATGAAGTTATTATGTAAAAGACAAATTAAGAAGGTCAGAATTTCCAAATTTTGGGAGATAGGTCTATCATCTACTATGTATGTATGACTTGAAAGAAAAATAGAAATATCATAGAAAGTAACTACTTTGAAAACCGTGTCCATCAACCACCATTACTTGCCATGGAAATTACAATTAAATTAATATCTCTATCTTATTACTATTAGAAAAAGGTGAAGAGGACTAGAGAGTCAAACTGTTGTACATTCTTTCTTTCACCAATTTTAGATTTGAATGTTTCAAATTCTGATATGATATATTCAAAGTCAGAATCAAAAGTAATCTTGCTTTCTGGAAGGATTAGATTAAACTCTTATGTGGGGTACTTTTTTTTATTCAAATATTTGATATAGTATCACTTTTTACAACACAAGATATAACAGTTGTTAATTACCAACTTTCAAATATATGGCCTGTTTGTTTTACTTTTAAAATATTTTTTAATTTATAAAAAATATTTTTTTTTAAATGTTACAAAAATTAGTTTTATTTTTTATAAATTCAAAGTTAATTTTGATATTATGTAACATTAATATATATTATTTAAGACTAAAACATGTACTTGAAAAATAATTTTTATAAAATAAATCATTTTAATTTCAGTGATTTTTTAAAAAATTTGTATCTAAAATAATTATGATAAAATGATAAAATATCTTAAATAATATTCTAAAAAAATAATTTAAATAAATCTTTAATTTTAAATTTTAAATATATATATATATATATATATATATATATATATATATATATATATATATATATATATATATATATTTAAAGGGCCCTGATGGTAGATACCATTGGACATATCACATCATGTTTTTAAAAGCACCATACAAGATGGTTATGTAAAAGATGATTTCCCACGTAGTTAAAAATTTATATTCATTTGTAAAAGGGGTAAGGATATTCCTGCTCAAAATATACTCTATCAGATTTTTATCCTATAAAACTTAAATTTATTAAATAATATATATATATATATATATATATATATATATATATATATATATATATATATATATATATATATATATATATATATATATATATATATATAAAGTTAAATATCTAAAGTATTATTGAAATCGTTGGATAGTAAAAATCTGATAAGTTATTGTGTTTGTTTTACAACCCTATAGTATAGTTTTGTTCCTCCCTAGATTGTACTATAATGCTATCTAGATATTATTTATAAGTCAAGTTGAAGATATTATTTAGATTTTTTATTATTTGACGAAAAGAATTACTCAACTACCAGTTAGTCGGTCATCTAAGAGAGTACTCTCATGTGGCATTATTATGGGAAGGAATATTTTTGTGAGAGAAGATACTTAGATACTTCTATCATCTTTGTTTCTTTGTTTTCCAATATCTTTCAAGACTATTTGTTATCTATATAATTATTAGTGCTTTAAAAAAAACTTTCTACTTCAAGTGTCTTAGTTTTTCGGTGGCGGCGATTGTTTTTGTTAAGTTTTTGAGATTCGTATCTTAAAAATGGTCATACTTAGTTTTTACGAAAAAACTAAAACTAAAATTGATTGATAATCTAAAATAATTGATTGAGTAATATTAAAGATTTCTCATTCCGACTATCTATTATTTATATGATAAACACAATGATATTAGCCACAACAAAAGAATAAATTTATATTTATATTTAGTATTATTTGTTTACAATTTTTGGAAAATAATTTTGTTAAAAAATCACTTTTAACTTTCAAATAAAAAAGTAACTTAAGTTTATTTGGAGCTTCAAATTATTATTATTATTATTATTATTATATTATTATATATATATATATATATATATATATATATATATATATATATATATATATATATATATATATATATATATATATATATATATTATATATATATATATATATATATATATATATATATATATATATATATATATATATATATATATTATATATATATATATATATATATATTAAACAAACAAATGTTAGTTTTACATTTTAAAATAATGTTTTAATTTTAAAAAAAAATCTAAAACAAAGTCACCCTTACTAACTTGTTACAATTTAAAATAAAAATGATTTTGACATACATAAGACAGAATTTGAAGTCATGATATTTTAAAATATGATGAGTTCTATTTTGTCAATTGTATAAGTTACTTTTTATTTTTTAAAAATTTATATTTATTTATTTTATATTGTCTATACATAAAAAATAAATAATTTATCAGTCAACATTATTTAAAAAAATTAAATTTAAAGTTAAATAATTTATCTCCTGCTTGAAGGAAGGTTAGATGAGTATAAATTAATCAATTTTTTTAAAATTTTTTGATATCTAAAAAAGTATTTCATAAATTTAAAGTTAAATAGAATCGGATAATTTAATATTCTACTCATATTTTTTGTTTGTAGTGTAACAGACCAAAATAGTTATTGGTACAAAGTCACATTCTTAGGAGATGACACTCTCAGGAATTAACGAAATGAGAAATAGTGTAAAAGAAATAAGATAAAGTCGAACTTGGCCCACATCCCCTTAGTAACAGGTAAAATCATACACTTCCATATAATTAGTTGAACAAGGTTGAACTTTATAGGTGTTCAGGATCGACCATAAAGTTTAGTACATGGATAAGGGGTGGGTACGAAGAGAGTACGTCATCCTATTTTTTCCTCCATAATATAGATTTTTCTTATAAATCACCATGTTTTATCCCTAGAAACAATCCAATGGTCAGTTGCATCTTACTCACATTCAATTTCCAACCACCTATCCTATTTAAAGGAGAATGTGTGTCACTCTTGAGGTACGATTCATTACCATTCGAATTTCATTTCTTACTCTCTTACTGACTTGAGCGTTTGAGTGTTAACCTTGTAGGTTAGCCTCTGCTCCACCACATCGAAAGCTCAGAACCACCACAACTCACAGTGGATCTCACTTTACCAATCTTCACACAATTCTAGAGAAGAACATTGACACCGTCTCTGAGAATCGAAATTTGATTCCTAAAATTTCCACGAATCATGATTCTCGATTCAACTGAATCAAATTCAGATCTCCTCGATCGAAGCGCAAATATCTATCTCCAGAAAAATTCCTCCAAATTCGTAACTGAGTCTCTTGCATTTAACGCATCGGACAATAGTGACCTTCAAAGTCACTTGTTTCATCGTTCAACAAAAAATGGCTGCCAAAGTGGGCAAGAATCCTACACTACCTCCCCCTTAAGGGACGGGAGATCAGGTCTTGACGACGACTCCATTTGTTCCACCGCCGTAGAGCTTTGTCTAACCTAGGGAAGATCCATAAGTATCTCAAGCTCCTTCCATTTGCCAAAACCGCTACACAATTCCATCTAGGATAGCCTTCCTTCAAACCTACGTTACCACCTATTATGACCAGATGCAAAGCTCTTCCTGATTTCCAACTCCTATAGGCTAATCTTAGACAACAAGAAGCTAATGAGTTGTTGAACAGTATGTACCAGATGGTTTAACAACAAAATTTACAAGCCTTTGCAAAAAGGTTAACTTGGATCAAATAGAGTATGCACAATCTCGTTCTGAAGAGCAACATTGGGTTGGATGCAAACTCACATAAAACTGCAGAGCCAAGAAAGGATCTGGGAGAAGTCAAAAAAATATCAAAGCCCCTAATGTCACAGACGTTATGCTTCTTACCCAAATCTCGAAGGAAGAATAGGAATTCACACTCTCCCTAAGGTTCGTCAGCCAAGGAGAAAAGAAAAGGGCAAAGAAGAAGCCATCATTCAACTATAGAAGAAGAACCCTTTATCTATTCGCATATTAGACGACATGATCCTAAAATATCTAGAGAAGCCACCTAAGCTCTAGAGTTATAATGGAAATGGAAATTCGGACGAACATGTTGAGCATGTGGACGAGTGATTAGACTACTAACACGTCAACCGAGAGGTGAAGTGAAAAATCTTTTAACTAAGCCTAACAAAGTTTGCGCAAGCCTAGTTCAAGTCTCTCCCGGACATAAGCATGTACTCTTGGCCTGGCCTATGTGAAGCTTTCACTACCCACTCCATCGCTAGGAAAAGACAATCGACCACCATGGTCGTCCTCAGTTGAGTTACACAAGGCAAGAAAGAGACCTTGATGCATACATTTGACTATTTTACTAAGGTTGTAGTGGTTGTGGGAGGCTCGGATGAGGGTCTAAAGTGTTGGATCTTCGAAAAAGGTCTTAGACCATATTGTGCTTTCTGGAAAATTAGGGTGAAAGGAGACCAATAACCTAAAGGATTTACTGAGTAGGGCACAAACCTACATCAACTATGAAGAGAAGTTGTTGGTCGGTGGGGGTAGTCGAGCACCTAGAAATGTTAAATCTAGTCGGATACCAAACAAGAATTATGGGCGATCAAAAAAAGAAAGCAAACATAAGCCTCATCTAAGGTTTGACTAGTATACTCCCTTGAACACTTCGCAGGAGACGATCTTGAAGGAGTGCACAAACACGAAGTTCAAGGAGACAAGCATAAAGACCACATCCCGGTTAGTCAATCTCCACAGACTGATAAGTCCAAGTACTGTCATTTTCATTAGAGTCGCGATCATAACACCAACAATTTCATCAAGCTTAAGGATGCAATCGAAGTACTTATTAAGAAAGGAAGATTGTCTGAATACACCAATGACTGAGAAAAGAGTTGGGAAGAGTCCTTGAAGAGGAAGTAGTCCCCCAAGAAGGTTGTTGAGGTTGTGTAAGGGAGAAAATGAAAGGAAGCAAGCAGCGAAGAAGAGGACGGGTCGGAGGGAAAGCGACAATACATTACTTCCATAATTGGAAACGCCTCTAGAGAAACCAAAAGCACCCAAGGGTATGATGAAAAGAAAATTGCAGAGTAGATGGTTGTTAGCAAAAGGTAATGAGTACCTCTTCCAATATCCCAAAGAGACTTGTCCTCGGATTCCGAGATAATGAGAAGATCAGAGGAATCCCCAACGAAATATTCTCTTTGGTCATCACGTCCGCAATGTCTAACTTTGATTAATCTAGGATACCGATCTCTTCAAAAAGATGGGATTGAAGAAATAAAATTTGTGGCCCTACAAAGGGTCCGACCTTAATTCCTTCAACAACACTATGACCTACCCTCATGGATACGTAGAGCTGATGATTACCCTATGGGAGAGAAGAGATGTCAGGACCATCGATGCCTAGTTCATGTTCGTCTCATGGAAGAGTGTGTACAACTACATACTCGACATACCTTTTTCAATGACACTAGATGTGGTGGCTTCCCTCGTCTATCTCAAGTTCAAATACCACAATGTGCACGACGAACCGACCACGATCAAGGTGGAACTTTTGGGAGTGAAACACATTCACAATACCTTATATAGCACACAAAAGAAGGTGAGGCTAAGGTGGTGGAGATAAACACGGACTTCTTGATTAAGAAACTAAAAGACACAACCATTCAAACTCCTCATACTAAAGCAATCTGTCTTGGTTGAGCAAGGAAAAATGGATGACTCCTGACAGAGTTTAGAGATGAGTAACAAGCGGTGGCCATGCCACTTGGTTGTGTTATTTTTTAGTTCTTTTTGTTTCTGTAAAATCAAATTATCACAATGTAACATTACCATCTTGATTAAATTAAAATAACTTTTTCATTATGTTATCTTTTCTTTGATGTTTATCAAACGTAATGACAAGTGTAGGGTACGACCAGAGAGATCTGAGCCCCATCACAAAGACTCGGGGTGTTGTCACATATCCCCCATGAATATGACCAAAGATATCAAAATCATGTGATACCAACATACATGCATAAGGAAAACAAACCTTAAAAATGGAAAATAACTTACTCACCCCCTTTTTGTAGCTAGCCACTCCAAAGGTCACGGTGGGGTTTGCCAATGCATCAGCCTCAAACCAGGTCTTCACCTGGGACCATGGGAAGGGTGTAAGATCCTAATTTTGACCCTAAGATCCCTCATGGCATCATATCATTGCTCTTTGCATTTGCCTCAAGGATCATAGCATCGTGGCTCCTTAACCCTAGGGTTGGGACTTGTGTGAGTTGGTTTGAGACCACCAAGCATGCTTGAATTGTATATTATTGATTTTATTATTTTTTTTACTAACCAAAATCACAAAAATATGTCACTAACTTGTTTTGTTTTGAAGCTTAAGCAGTCATATGATCCAAGGCTCCTAGGAGGCATCTATGCTCATTAATATGGCCAGATGAAGATGAAAGCAAGCATGAAAATGGTTCTCAAAGCTATCAATCATCATGTATGCCTCCCAAGTATCTCAATTTGTCAATTTGGTCAAGATAAACCAAAGGGCTTGAGGATTGTTTCCCAAGGAAACCCTAATTCAACTGTGCATTGACTGTGCCTTGCTCATGAAGCAACCTCAACCCATGATCAAATGCAATCAAGGGAAGTTCTTTCATTCATCATTTTATGCATATAGAGCTTATGTGAGTATCCTCAATCATTCATTCATCAAGATTTGAAGTTTGGCTTTGAGAAGTTGATCAGTCAAATCATCTGACTATTTTGAAATCCACTGAGACCTAATGTTTGATGTGTTTGTCAAATGAAGATGACCCCAAGAGAAAATATGTTATTAAGAACCATATGAAAAACTTTCATGTTTATCAAAAATTCATTTGAAACTTGGAAGGTCATCATTCATTTCAAAAACTTATAGGTCATTTTGACTAAAACCCTAATTTTGGGTCAACTTACCAAGGACCTAACTCCTTCATTTTTTATGATTTTGAGGTGAGACCAAGTTAATTGAAAATTTTAAGATGTCAACTTCAAATGTTATGGTGGACAAAAGTTCATAATCCTAAAAAAAACACATGTGATAATACAAAACATTATAGGTCACTTTGGACCAAAGCCATTGAATCTTGAAAAAGTCCAACTTCAAGTGCCCATAACTTTCTCGTAAAAACTCCAAATGATGCAAAATTTAAGTCCAAATTTACTTTCTTGGAAATACCCACAACTTCTATGTTGAAGGTTTTGTTATTTGAGGCTTGAATAATTGATACATAAGGGATTGAAGTTGGTCCATTTTGGCAAAATTTTCAAATGCATGTTTTATACCTTGAACTTCATGGCCAGTTTTCAATATTTTCCACACTCCAAATGGATTTTTTTCCTACATAACTTTTATTCCTTATGTCAATACCTTTACAACCATTACTCACATGCCTATTTTTCAATTTTCCAATTGGCATTTTCGAAGAGGTGAATATTTGTTGTCATTTATGGAAACCAAGTGAAATCATCATGCACAAGCTAATGCCTTGCAATCTGCACGTCTAATTCCATTTGGCTGTTGTTTAGCACTCATTTGCAATGGATTTTGGGCCTCACATGCTCCTGTACAGGCCCATGCATGGAGGACCCAAGTTCATGCACACGAGTTTGATCACACCTTGCATCAGCTGTGGCTATAAATAGAAGGCATTACCTCATTCAATTGGCAACCTGAAGGCGCCTGAACCTCTGCTCAATTGATTCCCCAACCTCTCACCAAAGGAATTCTGAAATTTCACTTCTCTTTTCAAGCTTAAATTTCAACTTCCCTGGTTGATCTTTAGCTTCTAACTCCTTAGCCTTTCTTCATTGTCACTTCAAGATCAAGCTACAATCAAGAGTTGGATTGGATTTTGCTCACAAAAGATGCACTTCAAGGTTTAATCCTCAACTGTTTTAATTCGAATCTCTCTGATTATTGTCCATTGCTTGTGTTGGTTTGCATTTCTGAAGTCCTCATTGTAGCGGTGTATTCGTCGCTATATGATTTATCGATTAAACCATAAGCAAGAGATACAATGATTTTCGAGTCGCCACCGCACTTTTATTTATCCAAAGGACTGGCTAAAAAGCGAACAAAAGCCTAAGAAGTTTTACACGTAGAAAACTAATAAAAAGATCAGAGAGTCTGGGTAAGGGGTAAATTACGCAATGGGAAGGTGTTAGGCACCCATCACGTCCTAGGTACTCCTCGGGAGCCCTTTTCACACTTGTTGTATAAAATTGTTATTTGTTATGACATAAACATTGTGCAAACATGATTGGGATGATGAGAAAAGAATATACAATTTTTATTGGGTTTGAACGGATGAACCCGCTGCCTACGTACCTTCCATCAAAGGTAAGGATCAAAACGCCGTAGTTCGGCTAAAAGATTTCCAAAAGTTGGTGGATTCAATTTTAAACACAAGCACTGAGGCTTTTCATTATCAATGGGAGAACACTCGACCAAGACCAACATCCACCATGCGAGGATAGCTTCGACGTACTAGAGGGGTTAGCCCTGTTTTCAGTACGGAAGTCTTACTGTCGACTCACTAAGGATAGGCAAGATTTACATCAACCACAATGATAATTGAAACCTATGGCTAATGCATGAAAAGATTAACAATGGACAAAGCCAAAACAAGTGAATGAGTGAAGTTAATTGATTGTGATTATGAAAGTGAGAGTCAAAGTATGATTAAGATTGATTCAAAAGAAGTATTATGAAATGGGATTTGAAAAAAAGTCAAGGACTTGGGGCCCAGGTTTTTTAGTTTGAAAACATGAAGAAGTTTGCACAATATCTATGTCAAGTTTGAAATCCAAGTGTGAAAAGGTTTAGGACACAATGGGGATGAATGGATGGAGATGGATCGTAAAACTTCTTAGAAGGTTCACCTCTTGAAATCATATAGGGGATGATTCAAGTGTGTCCTTTGGAATAGCAATGGATAATAACAAACAAACAAGAAAAGTCAACAAAAGCGGATATCGGATGCCAATCACTGGGCTTATACCAATCTCCTAAAACAGAACGGGATATCAGAGGCCACTCAATGGTCTTACACTAATCTCCTCAAAAGAAAACAAAGATGAAATATGGAAGTCAACTGCCAATCTATCTGGACTTAGGTTAACTCCACATATGCTCATAGGAAAACCAATGCCACATTACAGGGACTTACAATGTATCCTCACATACAAGAACAGAAGCAACACATGATCATAGGAAAGCAAATGCCAACTTACAGGGACTTACAATTACAACCTCACATATAAACAAACAAACCAACTTATGATCACAGGAAAGCAAATGCCAACTTACAGGGACTTACAATTGCAACCTCACATAAACAAACAGAAGCAGAACATGAATGTCAGATGCCAATTTATCTGGGCTTACTCTAACCTCCACAGTATGGTCCTAGGAATACAAATGCCAACTTACAGGGACTTATAATTGTATCCTCACATACAATCAAATGCATCAGGCAAAGATAAAATGAGTGGCCAAGGTGATGGTCTTATACTCACTTCCATATCATAGGAGCAATGGCCAATGAATGGTCTTACAATTGTCCTCAATGGGTAAACAGCAATGATAATGTCACAAAGACAAATGAGATGATGATTATGCATTGATGAGCAATAAATGATGATAAATGCATAGAGCATACAAGCAAGCATGTGCATATGAAACAATCAAGCAATCAATGAGAATCAAACAGCACACTTTATAACCATACAAGGAGGCTCATACAAGAGGGTTAGGCATTGAAGCCAACTGGAATAGGGTCAAAAGTTGCTCTTAACCTTGCCATTGAGGGGCTAAGGTGAAGCAGATGAAAGGATATGAGGGGTGTGCCTCATTGCTCTTATCCCTGGTCAGGGAGAGCATCTGAATATCAGAAGGTGTGGGAGTTCAGAAAGTAGGAACTCTCTCCACATTATTGACTCGATAGATCTTGGGTTTTGATCTCAATGCTACAACCATGTAATGGGAGCAAGGAGAAGACTCACTGAATAGTAGGGGATAGGTTGCTTATCCCTTTGATCTACCAATTGCCTTACTTGAAGGACTTTTCCTGCTTGGGACAAATATAAACACACACAAGCATTGCCTCTTAAGGAGGACTTCAGACAGTTGCCTGGCCAAGTAACAGGCCAGGTCTTCTAGACTACATGAAGAAAAAGGAATTACCTCAAAGCAAATTGCTAAATAGCAAAGCAAAGCAAGTTCAAAGAACTTAAGCAACTAATGGTACCTGAAATAGTCAAACAAATTAGTACACAGTTCAAACAGTTTAAATCAGAAGGAAGTAGAAACCAACAGTCAAAACAGACAGGCAAATGTGCAAAGCACAAGACTCAAATCACATGAGTCAAGCCACCTACAAAACCAAGAGGTTAGCTCATGATAAACAATCAAGCTTAATCAAATTTGATTGTTCTCTTTGAAGCATTTGTAGTTTAACCTGAAACATGAACTCAAACATAAGCAACAGGACCACTAGGACAAGCCTAGGGTCAAAATGAGATGAGAAAGTCAAAACAGCAAGGGATAGTCAACCAAAATCAAGTTCGAACATTTAAGAAGCAAACTCAATTGGTCTCAAGTTCATATCATTCATCATCATCATTTTATAGATAAAAGAAGTCAAAGCATGGCAAATGAGGGCTTATAGAAGTCAACAGCAAGACTTGCATCAAAAGTCAACTCAAACATTTTCAAAAATCACCAAATAATTCATGATCAATCCTAACACTTAGCATGGTAAGCATGTAAAATTTCATCACAATTGGACAAGTGGAAGGCAGTCAATGAAAATCATGAAGTCAAAGCAAATTTCAAGCATGCACAAAGAAGTCAACAGAAAGACTTAGCTCAAAACCAAACATAATCAATTCCAAAAATCATCAAATAATTCATACTCAATCACAAGCCAATACATAGCATGCATATGAAATTTCAGCTCAATTGGATCATGGTAGGATGGTCAATAAAAATCAGGAAGTCCAAACAATTTCAATCATGCCCAAAGAAGTCAAATATACATGTATCAACTTCAAAAAATCATAACTAAATGAAAACAGATGATAAATGGATGGGATCAACACCAATGCAAAGCTTAAGATGTCTGGTATGCACTTGTAAAATTTCATGATCATCCAATAAGATATGAGAATTTCACAAAGGAGATGGCAAGATGTATCACACAAGTCAACATTTTGGTCAAACAGGGCATAAAATCTCAAACAATTTGGAAATGCCATAATTAATTCCAGAAAAAATCACAAGTCAACTAGACATATAAGAGAAGGTTCATGCAAACTTTCACATCAATTAGAAGCCAGGAAGCATGTCAACAAAAATCATGAACTTGCATATCAATGGTGTGACACAAATTGTCACACCCTACTTCAAAAATTCATATCTCACAAACCACATAAGATAAATTCAAGAACTCTACATCAAAACAAACATGAATGAGTGTAGAATAACCACAAAAAAATTCAGAATCATTGGATACATCCTCATCATTTCACAAGGTTTTTGGCAAAAGGTATCAAATAAGCATACATGACAAGAAACCTAAAGCCATTAAAAATCCAGCCAACCAAAAATTCAATAAAAATCATGATAAAATAGTAGACATTCATGTGAACATTATGGAAAAAATTTCATGAATTTTGGAATTGAATTGCACGAGTTATGAATTTTGGAAGTTTGAGTAATCAATTGGAATAAAATGAACAAAAGAACATGGAATGGTAAGTCAACATGTTGACCGGTGGCATTTTTGTGAATACTGCCTTCATTAAACAAAACGCGGCGTATAGGGCACGGGAATAAAATGTTCTGATTGGTCCGCTATCAATGGAACAGTAACACTCACACAGGCCAAACGCATTCTGGAAAAAACCTAGGGCTTGCTACAGTACCCGCCATCATCAACAATCGATCATGAACAAATTCCCCAGAAAATAAAATCGAGCATGGCAATCGAATCTACAAACAACAAGCATCATATATCCAGCAAGCATAATCATTAAAAACACACCAACATCCAAGAATCGAGCAAAGAACTCATGCATCCATAAACTTTAAAACAACATATCTCAAGGAATACTTGACCATTTCATGCAATCCAAAGCTCATTAAAATCAGCATAACAAGAGCTATCTAAAACATAGCATGGCATAGTAAATGGTTAAGGTCGAAACCTTACTTGTTTTTGAAGAAAAATGAAAACAGTGATGGATTGATATTGTTGTGCTGAAACAGCTGCAGGTCCAAGCTTGTAATGATGAATGGAGAGTGGCTTGTAGCTCAATAACCCTTGGAAATACTCAGATCGAGTTTTGCCATTGTTGGAGCTTGGTGAAAACAGAACATGAGATGTTGTTACAGCAGGAAAATGAAGCTTGGAAATGGCTCACAAGCGATGATATGTTGAGGGAATAGCAAAGCAGCTCGTGGTCCTTTGAAGTTTTTGACAGAATTTTTGAAAATGAAGAAAATGGATTTGAGAGAGTATGAGAGAATTCTGTCTTGGTTGATGGCTGCTAGGGCTTCCAAAAGCTCAGAAAAAGAGTTTATATGGTCTGTTTTAGCTTGGCTTAACAAATGCTAATCATGTTTAACTCAAATCAAACAAAATGCCATTTTGCTAATTTTGACCAAGTGGATATGGAGGTGTGCAATTCTGCACGATTTTGGGCCTTGGCAAGTCAGAAATCAAGTCCTAAAGCAATTCCAAATGGCCAACTTGATAGAAAATGTTTAAATCAAAAAGTCAATTTTGGTCCACACTTGAAATTAATTAGGTTAGGTCCAAAAATGCCATTTTGCATGGTAAGGTTTTGGTGCATGAAATTTATATTTTTGGAAAGAGGAGATGAAATGTGGTTTGTAGGAAAAAACCCCACCAAAATTGGCCAAATGGTTCATGAGATATGGCCCTTTGAAGTTCACAAATTTTTGAAATTGAATTGATCATATCTTGCCAACCATACATGGGATTTGAGAGTTCTTGGACTTTTTGAAAATGGGAGAACAAGATCTTCAACTTTCATGTTGGGCAAAAATTCATTTGAAGCTTGTATCATGATGTAAGTTTAAGATCAAGAAGTTTCCATTTTTGGCAGTTAAAAATACAGGTCCACTTTCTATTTTGGGAAATTTTCTGTTTGACCTCAAATTCTTCCATGATGAGGTTTGGCATGATATATGAGGCTTGTATGGACATGAATGAACTCCTTCACATCAATTCCATCCATCAAATCACTGATTAAATCCACAGTTGACCAAGTTTGACTTCCTGTTGACTTTTCTAGGGTTTTGCATGATTGAACCACTTCTGATGAATTCCAAACCCTAATTCCTTGAGACCTTGACTTCAAATGATGTCCCAAGTCATATGAACTCTTGATTATTGATCATGGTGCCCAAATTCTGCAAGAATGGTCACCATCCACTGCAATGACTGACCAATGACTGACTTTGACCTAATTGTTGATGATTGCTTCAACTGCAAGCAACAAGGTTAAGCTGACAAAATTTTTGTACTTTTTGGTTAATAAACATATGAAAGGCAAAGATATACAAATGCAAGGCATGCTTGGTGATCAAGAACCAACTCACAAGGCAACCTACCCACTAGGAGGGAAGCTAGGGCATGCAATGATCCTTGAGGCCATGATATGATATGTTATGGGCCATGAGGGATCTTAGGGCCCAAAATTGGGGTCTTACACTCATTTGAGAGGCAAGCTAGTGGTGGCTTTAATTTTGTGAATTGGTTAACTTCAGATTGAACACCTTGTTTTTCAACCTCAGATTTCTTCTTCCATAAGAGTCTTGAGCAAAAACTAAAGTCATAGGGGTGATGTACATCACCCTAGCTTTCATTTGGTATATGGATCGTGTGTTTTAGTTGAGGTTTCAAAACCTACAACTGGTGGCCGGAAGAGGCCTTCTCATCGGAGAAGACGGTAGTTTCCACCACCGTCCCCACGCGTCCAATCCCTGGCCATTGGATGATGAGTCTCAGATCTAATCCTGGCCTTGGAATGTTATGAGTTTATTTAATACATGATGCCACACTGTTGACTAGTGCTCACCATGAGCGCGCGCTTCCTAGCCATGTGATCAGCCACGTCAATTAACGAAGTGGGATCTGACGCTTGTGGTTTTTTCTTATTTTCTGAATTTCCATTTTAATTTCTTTTATTCCATTGATTTTCAAAAATTCATAACTTCTTTAAATGGAATCATAAAAATATGGGACCCATTGCAAAAAAATTCTCTTAAATTCTAGTTTCATAAAATGATTTTTAATTATTTTTGTGATTCCATCTAATATTTTTTGTGAATCATTTCATTTCTGATTGTTTTTAATTCATTTAAAATACTATTTGATATTCAAAAATGCCAAAAATATTTTCTTAACATCTTTGGATGATGATGAATCTATGAAAAATATTCTCATCAATTTCTTAATTGATTTGAGATTTATTTGAGATTTTAGTCCAATTATGTTATTTTTCTTCATTTTTAATTGTTTAAAATTAGTTTCTGTTTTCAAAAAATGTTGAGAAAGTTTGTCAAACCTTGTTTGACCATGATAGACTTATGATGATCCAATTGGACTTATCCAAGTTGATTTGAATTGGATTTGAAGGTTGACCTTTATTTGTTCATTTTATTTTATGCATTATTTTAATACCAAAAAATACCAAAAATATGTTTGACCTTTATTGACTTCTAATCTTCATTTCACTTCTGTTTACCATTTATTGATGTTGATTCCATTCATGTTTGATCAATGTGTTTTGGTTATGTCTTTTGAATTTCAATTTTGTACATTCCATTTCCATCTTCATCTTCTTCTTTTTCTTTTGACCAATGAGTTAATGATTTGTGGTTAGCCTTGACATATGAGAGGCTTAACCTTCTTCGATCCAAATCAAATTCATCTTGATCAAAGATCAAGTGAATTGCTTTGTGTCCAAGATAGGTTGCTTCTTGGTCAAGCAAAAAACCTAAAATCCATACAAGGTCATTCTTCTTTTCTTTTGGCATGGCAAGTTGTAGGAGCTTGGCTTACTAGTCATGATCTCTAACTTGTGTTTATTTGCCTATAATTTTATTGACCGGCCTCAGATAAGTGTAATTACTACATTAGTGCATTTAAGATTGCTTAACATAGCGCTAAATTGCCTTATGGCACTAACACTAACTACTAATTACTAACTTTTAATTCAAGCATTTAATTCTTGCAATTTACTTTAATGCAATTTAATTTCTTGCTCATTTGTTCATATTGTCTTTTTCCCTTTGCTCATTTGAGCTCATGTTTATGTTTATGCCATTTGCCTTTTGCTCACTTGAGCACACTATTGTGTATATACTATTGCCTTGTGCTTGTTTTATCTTTGTTTGTGTGAACCCAATGCAAAAAGGAGAAAGGACTTAGAATTAGGACCTTACCTATGCTTAATGGAGTTTCAAGAGCAACTAGGCCTCATGCCTTTAGAATGCTAAAATTGTTGAAGAGCAACTAGGCCTCATGCCTTTAGAGTGCTTAAATCTTGAAGTTGAATTGAAAGGACCCCTATTCTAAACCCACTCTTGTCCATTCTTTTATTGCATTGTGGAACTTTTTGATTTGTTTGTTCTTGTGTGATAGGGATCCCAAACTTGAGCTAATTAGAAGGACCATTGTCATGAGCATCCAAGATAGGAGAGACAAGTCCAATTTGGAAGATCCTAGGAGCTTGGTTGAATATTTGCTTGATTGCTTGAGTTAATTGCTTATTGCTTGCTAAGTACAAAGGAAAGGAGCAACTTGGATCATCTTTATGATCTCAAGGAAGGAACTCCAAGGGTTTTATTTCTCATCTCTCATCTTTGCATGTTTAGGACCTAGCCCTTCTCTTCTTCTCTCCACTCTAACCCAAGCCAAACTTATTTTGTGCAAACATTGACATTGTTTTCAAAATTAGAAACCTAGGCACTATGCCTTTGATTTTTCAAACTCATTTTTCTTAATACTTATTTTGAATTTAATCTTAAGTCAACTTTGACTTCCTTTTTTGAATACTTCTAAATGGTTAATCCAACTCATTTCAAATTCTTTTGAGTTATCATAGTGGTTGATGTAAACCTCACCTTATCCTTAGTGATTGGACTATAAGTCTTCCATACTTATTATAGGGTGGATCCCTCACTAGTATATTGAAGCTCTCCTCACATGGTGGATTGTGGTTTAGGTTGAGTTTTCTCCCTTTGATAACAAAAGACCTTAAGGCTTTTGTCAAACCAAATCACCAACTTATTTTGAGATTTTTACCCCGAACTACGAGGTTTTGATCCTACCTTTGTGATGGTACGTAGGCAATGGGTTTATCCATTCAAACAACAAAATTGTAAATAATTTGTATATTCTTTTCTCATCTCCCCAATCATGTTTGCACAAATATTTTCACAGATACCAACCTACCATACAACATTTGCAAAAAGGGCTCCCTTAGAGTACTAAGGATGTTTTGGGTGCTTAAAACCTTCCCATTGCATAACCAACCCCCTTACCCAGATCTCTGACATTTTTATTAGTTTTTGATTTGATAAAACTTCTCGGTTTTTGTTCGCTTTCTAACCTTTCCTTTGGATAAATAGAAGTGCGGTGGCGACTCGAATTGTATGATTTACTTTTGATTTAGTCAATAAACCTAAAGGTAACGAACACCCCGTTACAAAGGGGTATCGACCCTTGTCCAGGTACGGTCCCCAGAGACGTCCAACAAATTATGGGCAAACCCCGGAGGAATAACAGAATCCCAGAAAAACAAAATTGGGACCAAAAAGCAAGACCAGGTAAAAGGTAACATTGGTAAGCAACAAATTGAAATTTACATTGCAGGAAAAATTCCACTCACCTATCAAACTTATAAATATCAGGTACATGCACGCGACTAAAAAATGAGGGAACTAGTCCACCAAAGAAATCACTTTCCCATCCATAATGGCTTGGTTAATACGAACTCGATCCCGAGAGCCACAAACGTCGAGGTAAAATTACTCAATCATTTTTAAAGTGCACTCAAAAGCACCCTCGGTTACTGAGAAACCTTATTTCAAGGACTTAGCCATTTCTTTATAAAGGTTAAATTTATCTTGGCACATCGCACGAAGACCACCCTTAGCCTTCTTTTGACTTTCTTAAAACTCCTTCGGAGACTTCTCCAATTATTATATCCTTTTTTGGTCATGGTCCTCATCTCTAATTGGGAAGAATACACCAGAATAGAGGTAGAGGCTCCACCCTTCTCAACCACCTCTTGGGTGAGCCTTCGTACCTTTTTATCTAAAGTACCAAGATACTTAAAAGGTTCCACAACAACCTCTATGGAAAGGAAATAATAGAGGAACCACATACTTCCATCAAGTATCAATACCTCTCAACAGTAATATCATTGACTTGCCTCTTAAATATCTCATTAATACATTGGAGGTGGTCATGCCTGATAACTTCACCTCGGATAAAAACCCAGAATGCCAAAGTATTTGACACTACGAGTATGAAAGGCCAATTTGGAAAATTCCCTTTACTTGGTATCCTCAAAGAGGCTTGAGAAATAAGAGTAATCTTTATCAAAAATAAAATATTTAAACTTCATATCTGTCCTCGAGTCTAGATGAGCCAACAACACAGGATGTCACTCCCCCTGGGGGGAAGTCATCCCTCTTACAATACCTGAACGGGGACTTATTTCAAGAGACCTCGCCATCTGGATTCCTGCCACCTCTAGAGGTGAAGCTAATCTTCTAATAGCTATTTGGATGGGGAAACCTCTGACGCCCACCTGGGAAGCTATCACATCAGAAGGCATACCCATAATGGAAGATCCCCCAACGGAACAAATGTTTAGGATTCTGACCAAAATTGCTACCACCCAGATTTCCTTCTTGAATTTATGCATATCATCTTCATCACATCTACACAACGAAATAAGTGAGCATCACAAGGTGTTTGAGGAAAAAAAGAACAAAAAAGGGAACCCTGGCTCCATCCACCAAATATTTTTCCTCCCCTACATTTGGCATCCACCAGCCATCGGGTATGTATGTACTGGTTGGCTCTTCATATATAGTTCCTCCTGAGACAGGTTTTCTTCCTTGTAAGTGATTAAATCGACTCCTGTCAGGTAGTAGCTCTTATTCTAATACTTGTGGAAAATATTCGAGAAACCGAAGGAAGAATCGGGCTCTATGCGACATATATTTGCATGTGCATCATTTGTCAAAGGAGAGACCAGATAAAAGTGATTGTCAACATCCTTCATGCTTTAGAACAAACCTTAAAATATTGGATGAGTTACCTTAGGAAGGAAGAACGAGAGACATTCACGTAGTTGGGAATGCTTTAGATCTTAAAGAGATGAAAGAATAACATCACAGTCATCTTACCCCTTTATACTTACACCAGTATTGAAAGACTTTAATGAACACCCACTTTACTAGGTGCAACTTCGAAGAGGCGATCAACGGATGATTTAAGACACTTAATTCAAAATTATTGAAGGGAAGACGATAGCCTATGATGGGGAAACACACCTCAATATCTAGCTGAACCTACGTCTCTCAAAGCTTAATCAAACACGTTTTCATGAATGAATGCAGAAGTAGTCCTTAATATCTTAGGATCCACCCAATTGCCAGAAATATCCTTGGTAACTTTCTTGGTTAAAACTGACATTGTTGCTGTGAATAAATTATATATTGAATATAGTTGAGCTAGGTGAAGTAAGGCGAGCAAATTTGAACTATCTTTATGACTTAGTCAACAAGCATAAAAGTGAAGATAAGGGAAATTTCAAGCTCAGAAGAAAGATTGATCCAACATGCAAAACCAATATCAACTAACAAGATCGTCTAATTTTGATTCAATGGTAAAACGAAACACTATCTTCACAACAGCTCATCATAAAGGCAAGGAATACATAGAGAAAACCTACCTTATATTTAAGCGCGTAAAGGCCATTCAATCAACAACAACATCCTTTAGACGGTGGATATTCCTTGGAAAGCAGTCTAGAGACACATAAGGACTCGAAAAGGAGAAGTAACATCGCCACCAATAAATGAAGTCATGATAGTACCTTTCAGCGCCATAATACTTTGAAGATGAGAAAAATACACAATAAGGGGGATTGAATTATGTATGTAGATTCTTCTTTTATTCTGATGAACAACTCCAGGATCTGAACAAGTTCAGAGTCTGATATCAGAAAGTCAAAGGCAGCGGAAAAATAATAAAGTTCAGAAGCAATAAACAAATCAACACAAAGTTTATCCTGGTTCCTCTCCTAAACTGATATTAGTCCTTTCCTCTTGTCCAATAATACACTTCCACTATAATTAGTCCTGATTATAAATTTGCTCAATCAATCTAGAAAGAGACTTCATTGCTCAATCAATCCTGAAACAGACTTCCGCTCAAGCAATCCTGCAAGAGACTTCTGCTCAATCACACCTGAAAGAGACTTCACTGCTCAAGCATACAGGCAAGATACTTCGCTGCTCAAGCAACCTTGTAAGATAATTACAACTATACTTTGATACACAATCAGAAGTATAGAAGTATTGCAACAACTACAATGTTTCTTAACACTTAAGATTTCTAAGATATACAAAGATAAGGAATCTTAAGAGCTTGTGCAAAAGAACATATGAAACTTTATATCAAATTTTATACACAACGCGTTTTGTTAGATTGTGTAGTAGTTGTTAAACTTCCTTCAAATATTTAACTTCCTTTTATAAAGGCGGATAAAAGAGTTGTTGGAAAGTTGTTTGCACAAGAGACCATTTGAAATGTAGCAACTCCAAGAGAGAGTAGTTAGAAGACAAATCCGGCTAAGATATTCAACTAAAGTGTAATAAAATAGTGCACTGCATACTAGGTATAAACTATACAAAGAGGTCAAACTAGATAAGTCACGTCAGCTTTTCTTGAGCCTTACACTAAGGGACTCTAGTTTACTACCCTAAGTCTGGTGTTGACAAGATAGGTCTGCTATGGGGACAGAGTATGGACCAGAGGCTGAGCTTTTCAAGTTAACCTCTCCAGAGTTTGAGATGTCACCAGAGGCAGAAGTATCATGACCAGGGTATGATCCTTCAGAGGCTGGTCCTTCAGAGTCATCAGATTCTTATCCATCAGAATCTGAGACATTTAGCTTGTCAACAAATGCTTCCAGCAGGGTTAATTTTGAGTAGACTTTTAGCTTTATGATCCTACACACTTGAATATATGTTAGTATATCCAATTAATATTTAAGTACTTTTTTATCATCAAAACCTATGGGATATGAATAAATCTTGTTCCAACAATCTCCTTTTTTTTATAATGACAAACAAATGTATTTAAAAATAATGGTTGGTCAGTTTAACTAACTTGACAACATCAGAGTTTAGAGCTTGTAAGCTCCCCCTGAGTCTAATAGTCCAAAGTTTGAGTTTTGTACCAAGCTAATTAAACTTATCTTGATAACATAAATATATTCAAATCTAAGAAATAAAATAGGTTCAGATTAGAGTTCAGGTTAATAAAAGCATTTCAAAAATACTTTAATCCTCTTAAATACTCCCTTAATTTTCTTCCCCTTTTGTCATCAACAAAAAGTTACCAAAATAAACATGTTTGACAGAGAGAGCGGTATTGGAAAAAAAGAGAAAAAGAGAAAAATTGTTTGACATATAAGCATTGATTCCACAAGTTCCAAGATGGTCAAAGTTAGGTTCTAACGACCTAGTATAGGAAGCAAGACTCAAGAAACAATTTGACTCATAAACACCTCTATAAAAGTAGATAGTGAATTAACACTAATATAACATTTCTCTAGAGGTTTTCTATTCAGCACAAGAATGGGCAAGACAAGAACATTCAAGGTTGACAAGAGAGATTTCGCAAAGGAAATACGAAATTTGATGAATAGGAAGGCGAGGAAGAAAAAACAGAAATCTGAGGCACTAGCAATGGCTCAGAGATCTAGGGCTATAGAGGATGAAGGCTCATCAACTGAAGTCTCTAAAAAGGGCAAGACCTTAGAAGCAAATTTTAAGAAGAACTATGATCAAGACTAGAAGACTATTTTGGAGGCACAAGGAAGTACAGACAATTAAGTCTGAGATGTCCAACTATCACAAAAAATGTAATAGTCTTTAGTTCCAAAATATGTAATGTTCTTATTTAATCAGTATTGAATTTCTGCCACTACTTTAGTCAAGAATCTTCCTTTGTCATTGTCGTGGTGAAGAATCGGAGACAAAGCTATTGATTATACTTGACTAATGAATCAAAATATTACCATCGAACTTTAATTTATCCAAGGGAAGGGGAAAAGATTAAAAAATAACCCAATATGTATATGCAAAGCTAGAAGATTAAACTTAAGCTAAGCAAAAACAGGGGAGATTCTAAGGTACGTGGTGTGTTATGAAAAGGGAAGGTATTAGTGTAATGCCTCAAATTACTTTCAGGATTATCGACTGACCCCACAAACCAACAAGAGTCTTTTCAGCATGTTTTGACCTCACTCACACACTTTCTGAGAAACTTCCCAGAAGGTCACCCATTCTAATACTACTCTAAGTCAAGCACGCTTAACTATGGAGTTCTTATTGGTTAGGCTACCGAAAAGAAAATGCATATTGTTTTCGGTAGCCTAACAGATAAGAACTCCATAGTTAAGTGTGCTTGAATTGGAGTAGTATTTGGATGGGTGACCTTTTGGGAAGTTTCCCGGAAAGTGTGTAAGTGAGGATAAATCATGCTGAAAAGACTCGTGTTAGTTTGTAGGGTTAGTCGATAATCCCGAAAGCAGTTTGGGGTGTTACAAATGGTATCAGAGTCAGACTTCTCCCAGTACGATTTGGTTCGGGGACGAACCAAACAGAAGTTGGTGGGCATGTAACGCCAGAGAGGCCAAAGAGTGGTTACATGTTACACCTGAGGGTGAGGGAGTAGTTGTCGGTGCATGAGGCATGACAATGAGACACTCCTAGCAGCTTCTAGGGAAACCCCGAATTCATATCAGAATAAGAGGGATCATGAGGTTGTGCAGTTATGAGACTGCATGGTTGAAGGAAGGCTTATAAGGATTAATTGGTACTACCTATACCAACAAGATGCATCTTCTTTTCGGTATCCTAACCAATAAGAACTCCATAGTTAAACGTGCTTGACTTGGAGTAGTATTGGGATGGGTGAAATTTTAGGAAGTTTCTCGGAAAATGTGTGAGTGAGGTCAAAACATGTTGAAAAGACTCGTGTTGGTTTGTGGGGTCAATCGGTAATCCTGAAAGCAATTTGAGGCATTTCAAATGGTATCTTGTTTTCGGTAGCCTAACCAATAAGAACTCCATAGTTAAGCGTGCTTGACTTGGAGTAGTATTGGGATGGGTGACCTTCTGGGAAGTTTCTCGAAAAGTGTGTGAGTGAGGTCAAAACATGCTGAAAAGACTCATGTTGGTTTATGGGGCCAGTCAATAATCCTGAAAGCAATTTGAGGTGTTACAATTAGCACTGTAATCATCTGTAGTACTCTACAGGAACCTTTTAAATATATGTGATTGGTTTAAAATTGTTTGTTATTTGATTTGTGAGATGAGAAAAAGAACATCTTTTTATTGTTTGATGATTTGGAAAGACGTTGAGTTTTATGCCTACGTACCCATGAAGGATCAAAACCTCGTAGTTCGGGTTCAAAAGTAAGAAGGGATTTGTTGGGGTTGATTTTATGAGAAAGAGACAAATTGTCATCTTAAGGAGAAAACTCACTTTTAAACCACCACAAACATCTGGAAGATAGATCTAAATTCAAAGAAGGGCTCTCACTTGGATATAGAATCAACAAGTATGCCACATACCTCTTCCAAATGGAAAAGAATCAATATCAATCTCAAAAATGTTAAGGGGTAGGAGATTTAAATCTCAACTAGGGATGACTTGTGTCTAATCCTTTTATGAAAAGGTTTTAAACATGGAAAAGCCAAAGTGGAAAAGGGTTTGAATTAAGTTTCTGTTTTTTAGGTCTTATGAAAAGATATTTGAATATGCTTAAGTGTTTTGAAGCATTTTATTAAGAAATAAAAGGGAAAACCATGACCTAAGTCAAAGTTTATTATGAAAGTGGTTATAAGAAGGAGAGAGAGAGAGATAAAATCCTAAGGTTTACACTGAGGGGAACCTAAGATTGTATCTAGAAGTTTTTGATTAAGGGGAAGAAAAGTTGTATAGGATGCAAATCAACACACACATGCAAAATGACAAGAATGTCATGATTCCTTTCCCTTAGGTATAAACAATAACAATGTCGAACATGCATTAACATAGAGCACAAAATATGGCTAAATACAATGGCAACCACAAGGTGAGTGGGGTATGGATGACAATATTGATCATGGTTTTTAGGTATTGAGATAAACATAAACAAGACATGACGAAGTTTCACATAAAATCATAAGACACAACACACTGATGGTGAAGACAAAATCATATTTGACATGGTAAATGCATTCATTGGCACATGGTAAACACAACATGAATCAATTTAGGTCAAACATGCATCACATTATAAGTCTTCACAAAATAAACATTAAAATTGAATCAAAGTTCATGATAAGACCAAGCTTAAGTGGAAACCCTAATCATGCATCAAGATGCTTCAAAAGATTCATCTAAACAAATCCCTAAGTTTCATCTAAATAATCAATCACTAATATTTTAAAACAAGGCCACTTAATCATGGTATAATACCCAAAATATGATCATGTTTAAGCAAATAGAATGCTACCAACATCAAACAAGACCTAAATAAATATACATTGGTCACACAAACATCTATGATCACTTAGAACAAGGAAACAATAAAAGAAAATTCATTCAAAGGCCTAAAAACAACATAAAATGCACTAGTTTTCTACCTAATAAAAATGGTCAAAGTAGATATTATTTTTTGGGATTTTTGTGTGGATTCATAAAATAGACATTCTCATTAACACATGACAAAAAGAATGGTTCAAAAATGTTAAGGGATCATGAAGTTATGGATATTTGAAGTTATGAAGAAAAATGAACCTTTAACAAGTGAGAAAAAATAAACATTACACTGGCCAGGTTCGAACCCAGGTCCTTGGGGTTCCATGCACTGTTTGGAAAAATAAAAACCAAATTCTGGGGCGAGGGGTATTTGAACCCCAAACCTTTTGGTTGTAAGTGACTTAGGGCGTGCGCTTCTACCACTGGGGTGGCTATACATCCATTCATTATAACACAAGGAATTTTATATATTATAAAAATGCATTTGGTTTGACTTTTCCATGCCATGTCAGCATTTTCTTCAACCTCTAGCTTCTTATTTTCGTTTTTTTTTCTTTCATTATTTTTCAAATCTTTCATCAATCATATCTCTCTCATTTCTCAACCATTTTTCATGAAATAAAGATCAAAATTGCTTAGAAAAATGTAAGGAACACAATGATACAATAGGTTTTAGTTAATACTCAAAGATGAAGATGCACGAAGGCCAAAACCAGAACTGAAACTTTAGGTTTCATGCAACTTAAATTCATATAAACAGCAAGATAAATGGCATGTGAGTTAATGATCAACCTTAATACAATAAATGACACATATTTGCTTTAGAAATCACATGGAAATGATGCATGTATAGTGAGTTTCGAAGTGAAAGAGTATACCTATTGGAGCAAGGTCCAATTCCTCTTTAATACCACTTCCAGCTATTGTTTGATGCTTCTCCTAATGCTTATGAACTCCCAGAAGGGATTGAAAGCCTTGGTTGGCAGAATGCACGAGCAAGATGAGAGAAATGGAGGTTAAGGTCAAAAGCTTGCAAATATGAAGTTTTACTTGGTGAGCTTGGTGTGTGGATAGTTGAGGCTTTATCCACTATTTATAGTGATCCTTGATGGTTCAAGAAGCTTCAGATATCATAAAATGATTGTGGCTTGTACTGATTTGCTAGTTTGGTTGGTTCTTGCCAAAACATCAGGTGGAAAGCATGGCAAAAACATGGGGTGCATGAAGTGTTTTTTTGAGCTTTGTCTGAAGTTTAGGAGTTGACTGAGGTTTATAGTTGGTATGTATCAGAACCAAATCTATTTTAGAGCTCAATGGTATTTAATGTTGGGTTAGAGCCACTTTACACAAATGGAAGTGTAACCTTTATGCCAAAAATGGAATGATTCATTGTGTAATGGCTTGGTTTCTTGGATAATGGATCAAAAGTGTGTGTGATCTTATGATTAGAGTGAGATTTAGAAGAAATATAGCCTGCAAAGTAAGATTATATAGATTTGGCTCAAGGTTGCATGATGAACTTGCCATGAAAATGACCCAAAATCCATATTTTGAGAGTTAACTTCATCTCTTTGAAACCCCTAGCTCAAATATCATAATTTCATGCTCTAGGACTTTTCACAAAGCTAAGACCATCCTCTACAACTTTCATGTTGGGAGTTTTCCTTGAATCAATGTGTATTATGGTTAAAAATGATGATCAAGTAATTCACTTTTTGAAGGCAGATTTGGTTGAAATTTTTTCTAAGTGTTTCAATTTTATGGTACCAACTTCATGGCTTCATAACTTGAACTCCTTAAATTTTTTGGGAATCAATAATCAAGTAAAAAGTTGAAGTATGAAGTAAGAACTTGAATATGATCATTGGAGCAAAGAAAATGGTGGCTTGGATCACAAGTTATGACCTTGGAAAGTTGGGTACTTTTTGCAAGTAACCTCCTATTTCATGTTTTCTCTTGATCAAATGCATCCATCAACCATATTTTCATGATCCTTGAGTTGAGAAGTCCATGGTTGACCAAAAATGTCAAAAGTTAAACTTTGACCTTGCCTTAGTTGACTTTGTATCAGATGAATCCAATTCTTGCAATCTTTAATGAATGGGATCTCTTGGGCACATTGGATTATGTGAATGGATCACTTATTATGTATTTGAAGTCTTTGAACCATACTTCAAGCTTTGGGGTCATGCCTTGGCTAAAAGTTCAACCAGTTGACTTTGGGTCAAAGCCCTAGTTGAGGGTATCAGATGAACTTTGGGCTTGATGAATTTGAGATGGAAAGATCTTGAACTTAATTCTTGTTGATGGAAGTCACTTGATCACTTGGGAAGTATGAGGAGTTTTAAATGTTAAAACTCATGCCAAGTCTTGATTGATCAATCTTTGAAAGCTCTTGGTGCAAAACCCTAACTTAAAACAAACAAAGTAGAAAATCTTTTTGTATTTTCAATAGGTTAGTAATGCAAAGATGCTAGATGTAATGAAAATGATACAAACGATGGTGGCATATTAGGGTTGAAAGTTAGGGTATGACAGATGCCCCTATTTAAGTTTCTTCAATCCGGAGATATGAATATTGGAATTTTCATCTCTACGTGATTGGAGAGACTTAAATACAAACATGCACAATTTTTGGCCCTAAGGGGCCACCAAATGCTTATGATATGATATGCATGCAGGACTCATGAATTCTTTGAGGAACAATGTCACAAGGGAGTAATATTAGTTGAGAAAACACATAGGGATAAAGGAACACCATTGTGGGGACATACAAAAAGAAATTCCATTGAGGAAAAAATTACAACTTCAACTGAGGAAGAAGATTTGTAAATTCCAATGGATCAAGGCTTCCTGGGGAATAGATCATTCTAAAGGATCATGACTTCAACTGAGGAAGGGGTGATGGCTCCAAGGGGATGAGATTATCAATTCTACTAGGGAATGAGACTACCGACTACCATCACGGGGAAGCTTAAACAATAGGGTAGCTCAAGGAGGGAGGTATATTACCTACTACCAAACATGTGGTAGCCTAAGCAAACATAATCGTCTTGTTAGAAATATATTGGATTGCAATAGGTTTCTCAAAGGTATAGATGACCGTCTGTTCAAATAATGAGTCCAAATAAAAGTACGTTTCACTTTGGAAATATCTTCGCAATAGGTTTCTCAAAGGTAGAGATGATCGCATGTTCAAATAACGAGTTCTGGCATTCACAATAGGTTTCTCAAAGGTAGAGTAGACCTCCTATTCAAATAACGAGTCCAAATAAGATTACATGATCAAAACATGATTAAGCTTCTTCTTTACTTAAGTATTCCACTTAGAAAAGGCAAAATAAACATATCCACGATTCAGGTCATAAGCCAGCGAACGGGTCTTGGTTTCTTCTTTAACCAAGTCTTTCTCTCGGAAAGGATCAATGAGCAAGCTCCTAAAAAGGTGACCACTTGTTGGGGAAAGAGAAGTAATTTCATCGGGGATCTTCGAAGGATGCGGGTCAATTAATCTTATAAAAAACTGGAGTTCTCAAATAAAGAGAAAATCACAATAAGGATCTTCAACAGAATTCCACCGTGATTTAGTGGGTAAAGTACCATTGGTTGTGATTAACACCTCACTGGTGATATAAGTTCTTGTAATGAAACACCTCACCATGGATATAAAGTCTTGTGATAAAAGAAAGGTGCTTGTAGTAGTCTTCAACAAACTTCTCTGACGAAATTTTCTTGGGAGATGGCTATTTGTTGGAAAGAACGTTTGATATGTTGATAACTTCATTGGGGGATAAACAACCTTCTCAAAAATAGATTGCCATCTATTATCCAAAATGGGCGTCCAGGAATAGAATAAGCTTCTCAGGAAAAGACAGCTACTTACTAGGGATCAAAGATCATGAAACAAGCTTCTCAAATAAAGAGACAGCTACTTGTTAGAAGTCGTCATCAAACTTCTCTGGAGAGAAAACCATCTGATGGAAGAAAACTTCTATGTTAATAATTCCTTCAAGATAGATAAGCTTCTCAAAAGAGATAACCACTTGCGTCCATACTAGGGAAAAGGATATGTCTTCATTGGAGATAATGAAGATGCTTCTCTTGGGGAGATAGTGCAAAGTAAATGCACTATCGATCTAGGTTTAACAGCCTAGAGAGATTCACCATTAATTTCCAAATATTTGGCTCACTCCAAGAACAACTGGAGAGAAAACAATCAAGCAAGACTCTACCAATGGGGAATGAGGCTCAAATGGGATTTTATCCTATCCAAAGATGGAAAAGCACAACTAAAGAAACCATTTTCCACGAGGAATGAACTCAGTGGGGAATTAGAAAGGATATGAACTCTCTGCTTAAGATTGATGACTTCTATGGGGAAATAAACATAACACCCAAGGATGAACATAGTCAAATAAATTGAGGTAAATGTCATCAAGGAATGCAAAATGGATGTGAATTTGGTTATATATATATATATATATATATATATATATATATATATATATATATATATATATATATATATATATATATATATATATATATATATATATATATATACGCATGTATGCATGTTATGTTTATGCTAACAAAAACAGACAAAACAGACACGCTAGGGACATAATATGTTTCATAGCTCAACATGAGCTTGGATAGTCTCATTAAGGTGGAAAATATCACTGGAGATGAGTTAAAGGTCATCAAAGGAGAAAAGTCTCGTCACCAGGTCCATTTCTCTCTGGGGAGAGGAAGATGCTTCGTCTGGGGATGAGATCTGAACCTTTGATGAAGCAAAGATCTTGCTGCAGGATTCCAATTTCTCAAGGACGAGTGTAGATTGGTCACGAAGACCTTCAAAATGATTCTTCCGGGGACATCATCAAAATTTACAACTTCCACCGGGGATAATGAAGATCGTTGAAAAAGCTTGACTGTTTATTTTAAAGCTTGATAGAAAATCCAGGCTTAGCACTTTGCTAGGGAACATTGAGTTCCAACATCCGACACTTCACAACTTACTCGCTGCTTGGGGATTTAACTGTGGACGTTCTTTTTTGCATTCACAAATCAAAAGAAAACAAAATTTTATTTTGAAAAAACAAAAAATTTCAAATATTCGTTTCAAGAATCGTTATCAAAGTAAAAATGATATTTTTACGAAACATAAATAATATAAGGATTGTCAATAAATGGATAAGTCTCGAATTTTATTGATAGAATGGTGATCCGTAAGTGGCGTAATCCAATGGATATTTATAAAGTTAGAAAAATGGTAATATGGGAAAAGGCTACATTAAAATACAATGAAACTATTTTCCCTAACAAATTTGAATTCCAGATGTATTTGGGCTTCTAATAAGAGCCAGTTGAGAGCTTTGACAGGCAGGCGTTGCTTCAAGTGATCCAATCTGATCTGATGCAGTTACTTGCCATAATCATTTGTTTTTGCCTAGATTGCCTTTTCAGGTTTTCAATCTACCAGGATAATCATTTTATGTTTATGTCTCTAATTTTTGCCTGGACCGCCCTTTCGGGTTTTCAGTCCACCGAGACGCTCATTTTTGCCTAAGTCGTCTTTTCAGGTTTTCAACTTAGTGAGTTGTTCTTTTATTTTCTAGACAAAGTATTTCTTGATTGCGTCAGCATTCACAGGACGTGGGAGCTCCTCACCATCCATATTTGTAAGAATCAAGGCCCCGTCGGAGAAGGCTTTCTTGATAACATATGAGCCATCATAATTAGGAGTCCACTTTCCCCTGGAATCAGATATGAAATATTGAATCTTTTTAAGCACAAGGCAACCTTCTCTGAAAACGCGAGGTCGAACCTTCGTGTAGAATGCTTTCTTTATTCTCTGCTGATATAACTGACCATGGCATAAAGTCGTTATCCTCTTTTCTTCGATCAAATTCAATTGGTTATACCTGCTTTGACACCATTCAGCTTTGGATAACTTAGCTTCCATCAAGACACGCATTGACGGGATATCTACTTCTATTGGGAGAACTGCTTCCATTCCATAGACAAGAGAAAATAGGGTTGCCCTTGTTGAAGTGCGGATGGACATACGATATCCATGCAGATCAAAAGGGAGCATCTCATGCAAGTCCTTATAAGTCACTACCATCTTCTGAATGATCTTCTTGATGTTCTTGTTGGCAGCTTCAACAACACCGTTCATCTTGGGTCTGTAGGGAGAGGAATTATGGTGTTAAATCTTGAACTCTTCACACATTTCCTTCATCATTTTATTGTTCAGGTTTGAACCATTATCAGTGATGATTCTGCTTAGCACACCATAACGACAAATAAGTTGATTCTTGATCAATCTTACTACCACCTGCTTGGTCACATTGGCATATGAGGCCACTTCAACCCACTTTGTGAAATAATCAATAGCCACCAGAATGAAACGATGTCTGTTGGAAGCTTTAGGCTCAATCATACCAATCATGTCGATGCCCCACATAGAGAAAGGCCATGGAGAGGAGAGAACATTGAGAAGAGTCAATGGTACATGTATCTTGTCAGCATAAATCTGGCATTTGTAACACTTCTTCACGTACTTGCAATAGTCAGCTTCCATTGTCAGCCAATAGTAACTCGCTCTTAACATTTTTTACCCATTGCATGTACGTTGGAATGAGTACCAAAGGAACCTTCGTGAACTTCTTGCATCAACATATCTTCTTCGTGTCTATCCACGCATCTAAGCGAAACTATGTCAAAGTTTCTCTTGTATATCACGTCTTCATTTAGAAAGAAGTTACTAGCCAGTCTTCTCAAGGTCTTCTTATCTTTGTTTGATGCTCCGTGTGGGTATTCTTGACTCTGGAGATAACATTTGATGTCGTGGTACCATGGTTTTTCATCAGAGACTTCTTCCATTTCAAATACGTGAGCGGGTCTATCAAGATGTATAACATCGATCTTAGGCACATCATTCCAACGATTCACAACGATCATGGAAGCCAAAGTTGCCAAGGCATCTGCCATTTGATTTTCCTCACGATGGATGTGATGAAATCCAATCTTGTTGAAGAAAGTAGATAACCTCCTTGCATAGTATTTATATGGGATTAGGCCGGGTTGACGAGTTTCCCATTCTCCTTTAATTTAATTGACAACTAGAGCCGAGTCTCCATAAACATCGAGATTTTTTATTCTAAGATCAATGGCTTCTTCTAGACCCATGATGCAGGCTTCGTATTCCGCCATGTTGTTCGTGCACTTAAATGTTAATCTTGGAGTAAAAGGGATATGTGAGCCATAAGGAGTGATGATTACTTCCCCAATACCATTACCATAAGCATTAACTGCTCCATCAAATACTAAACCCCATTGAGAACCTAGCTCTGGCCCTTCATTTGGAAGTGGTTCATTGCAATCTTTGGCTTTTAAGTACATCACATCTTCATTTGGGAATTCAAAATTTATAGACTCATAATCGTCGATTGGATGATGAGCTAAATGATCTGCCAAGACACTTCCTTTGATAGCTTTCAGGGTGTGATACTCAATGTCATATTCGGATAAGAGCATCTGCCAATGAGCAATTCTTCTGGTCAATGCATACTTTTCAAATATATACTTAATCGAATACATCTTGGATATCAACCAAGTTGCGTGATTCATCATATATTGACGGAGACGCTTGGCAACCCAAGTCAGAGCACAACAAGTTTTCTCTAGCATAAAATATCGGGACTCCTAGTCAATGAATTTCTTGCTCAAATAATAGATGGCATACTCTTTTCTTCCCGTTTCATCTTGTTGACCCAAGACACAACCCATAGATTCTTCTAGCACAGTCAGATACATAATCAATGGTCTCCCTCAACTAGAGGGGACAGGATAGGAGGTTCTAGCAAATACTCTTTGATATTGTCGAAGGATTTTTTACAATCATCCGTCCAAACACAACTCTGGTCCTTTTGGATTAGCTTAAAAATGGGAGCACAAGTATCAGTCATATGAGATATGAACCTTGTAATGTAGTTTAAACGTCCAAGGAATCCCCTCACCTACTTTTTTGTTTGAGGTGCTGGCATTTCCAGAATGGCTTTAACCTTGTCATGATCAACTTCAATACCCTTTTGACTGGCGATGAAGCCTAAGAGCTTTCTTGATCGGACCCCAAAGGTGCATTTGTTTGGGTTCAAACGGAGTTTGTATTTTCTCAAATGCTGAAATAGTTTCGAAAGATACTCAACATGATCTTCCTAAGTCTTTGATTTTGCTATCATATCATGTACATAAACTTCAATCTCTTTATGCATAATGTCATGAAAAAGAGTAGTCATAGGCCATTGATAGGTGGCACCAGCATTTTTCAATCCGAAAGGCATTAATTTGTAGCAAAATGTGCCCCAAGGTATAATAAAAGTTATTTTCTCCATATCTTCGGGTGCCATTTTGATTTGATTGTAACCGGAAACTCCATATGAAAGAGAAGACCTTGAACTTGGCGGTGTTGTCGACCAACATGTCAATGTGTGGCAGAGGAAAGTCATCCTTAGGACTGGCTTTGTTTAGATCTATGTAGTCAAGACACATGCGAACCTTCCTGTCCTTCTTGAGAACTGGCACAATGTTGGCCAACCACTACGGATACTCTGATGTGACAAGGAAACCTGCATCAATCTGCTTTTGCACTTCCTCTTTGATTTTGATCGCCATGTCTGGATGAGTTCTTAACTTTTGCTTGACCGGTGGGAACTCTGGCCTCAATGGTAAACGATGCTCCACAATATCGATGTCCAACCCTGGCATGTCTTGGTATGACCAAGCAAACAGATCGGTATATTCTCGGAGAAGCTCTATCATCCTCTCTTTGACCTCTGGCGCGAGCAATGCTCCAACTTTGACTTCTTTTCTATCCTCTTCAGATCCCAAGTTTATTACTTCCACAGGCTCTTTGAATGGCTGAATGGTCTTTTCTTCATTTTCAAGCAGTCTATAGATTTCATCTGGAATATCTTCCTCTTCTTCTTTTTCCACTTCGTACGTAAAGAATTCAAAGTTGCAAGAGGGCAGAGGGTCATTGGTTTTAATGGATATGTCATGAATTAATCTGCACATGTGATTTTATGCTTGTTTTAGAAACAAATAAAAGTGTGAAGTTGTGTGCAGCTATCTGGAAGTGTTTATTTGTTTATTTTAGATTACCATTTTCCAGAAAAAACAACAAAATAATAAAAACAACAATATGGAAACAAAATAACATTTTCATTCATTTAATTCTTGAAACACAAGCCCAAACATTGTCACTTTCGCCTTAGGAATAACGAAAGGATTTTTTTTTAAAGAAAACAAACAAAAAAATATTACTTTTGAAATGTGAACAACAATAGGAACATCAACAGAGATCCATTTTTGGCGAATCACTCTGCGGGCTATAAAGTTGGCCGAAACATCTTTAGGATTATCTTCCACAATGGAATTGGCTTTAGCTGCTTCGTCTTCTGACCCATGGATATATTCAAGTTCTCTATGATGAGGAAAGTAGAAAAGCACATATGCATCTTCTGCCTCAAGATCATATTCAGGATCGACATAGTAGGGTTCCCATGTTGAATCATCATCCTCAGTGATGGCACTAACTTCTGGAAAAGTGGGATTGGTGAACCCTCCACTATGGAAAGTTTCTTTGATTAAACGAACATATCTACTTCCTTCTGCAATCTTCTTGGAAGTAGGAGAAAATCCTAAACCCTCTCGGTGTTTATTTTCTGGGAGATCCAAAACGGTTCCCCAACCATCGGTTATACCATCATTTACTAGCCGTTATGCATCCTTGAATGAAGAGATGGATACTCCTCATTTGACATCTTTGTCAATCAAAGAAAGGGCTTGGAATTGAGTTCCAAGAACTTCTTTAGGTTCAAGATAAGAGAAAGATGATAAGTGACTCACAACCAGTGCTTGCTCCCCACAGACTATCACTAGCTTCCCATTCTTCACAAATTTAAGCTTCTGATGCAGAGTGGAAGTGACTGCCCCAACTTTATGGATCCAAGGACAACCCAATAAACAACTATACATGGCTTCTATGTCCATCACCTAGAATGTCATCTAGAAAGTATGAGGTCTGATGTTCATAGGAAGGTCTACTTCTCTAATGACTATTTTTTTGGAACCATCAAAAGCTTTAACAATAATCCCGCTACTCTTCATAGGAGCACCTTGAAAAGAAAGTCTGGAAAGTGTCGACTTCGACATGACATTGAGAGACGAGCATGTATCCACTAACACACTTGACAAAGAGTCATTCATACAGTTTATTGAGATATTTAGTGCCATGTTATGATTTCTTACTTCTTCGGGGAGCTCTTTATTACTGAAACTCAAGTTGTTGCAGGCCGTGATGTTAGCGAGGATACTATCAAACTGTCTGATCGTCACATCATGGTCTATATAGGCTTGTTCTAAGACTTTCTGCAAAGCTTCACGGTGAGCCTCAGAGTTCATCAACAAAGATAACACAGATATCTTGGAAGGCGTATGCAGTAATTGTTCCACCATATTGTATTGACTTTTCTTGATGATCTTCAACACCTCATCATCATCACTTTTCAGATTCATGCTGCCAGATTGGCCAAATGGTTCAAAAGGGATCTCAACATGAGCCTGCTTTCTTGTTGTGACATCCTCAATCCTTTTGCAAATACACGTCCACTCCTTCTGGCCCTGCTTACATCAGCGTCGTTAACAATGGAGGGTAGAGGAACCTCCTTTCGATTCTCAGTCATTGTAGCATTGTACTTGTAAGGCATAACTTTATCAGATTAGTAGGGAACTGGGCCCGGTAAGTTAATGACCAGAGGAGTCACAAAAGTCTTCTGACTGTCATAAGTAATTTGTATAGGCTCGGAGTCTTTGAACTGAGGAACTATGACATTTATTTTGTTGTCACTATTGACCATATTGACCTGATTATAATCTCTGGCTTGGTAGGCTACAATGTAACCTTGGTCCATTTGATCCTGGAGATCGGTTACAACAGTTAGGCATCCTTGAGAGTTCCTAGAACAAACCCTACAAGAGGCGTAGTTATGTGGAGGCATAAAACCATTCTTGCTATATCTGGCGTGTTTCTTTACTAAATTCTCGCCCAACAACCGTACATCATAGATCCGGAAACTACCAGGGCAATCATATACCATGTTAACTGAGGTTGAACCATGTTGCGGAAAAGGATTAACTTGAACATTGGGGTTTATATCCTTAAATGAAAGGATACCACTCTTGATGAGCCTCTAAACATCTGGCTTTAGACCAAAACAGTTTTCAATGTTGTGTCTTGGTTCCCCTTAATGGTAAGCACAAAATTGATCTACCTTGTACTAATAGGGAAGGTCCTTTGACACGGGTGGTGGAGACCTTGTCTGTACATGATTTTTAGCTAGCAGTGCAGCAAACAATTATGCATATGACATAGGGATAGGATCAAGTTGTGGCCTTTTTTGAATATGATTTTGATTGTTGAATTGAAAGCGAGCATGTTGTGGAGGTTTTTTATTTGATGGTTGTTGTTGAACATGTTGTTGTTGCTGATGTTGTTGAGGATACTATTGTTGATGTTGATGCAAGAACTGTGGCTGATAAATTGGCGCTATCATTGGTGGACTAATGATTGGTGAAACGACTGCAACATGTTGATACTTTCTTCTTTGTTTGTCGTATGAAACGAAATTAACATCCGATTCTTTCTTCTTGGAGAAATTATTGGTGAATTTCTTAACATGACTAGAAGCGCCAGCTTCCTTAGTCAAACGTCCCTCTCGGACTGCTTCCTCAAGTCGCATGCCCATGTTTACCATCTCGGTGAAATCACTGGGTACGCTGGCAATCATGATGTCATGGTAGAATGAACTCCGAGTTTTCAAAAACATTTTAGTCATCTCTTTCTCTTCAAGTGGAGGGCAAATCTGTGCAGCAATTTCACGCCACCTTTGAGCATATTCCTTGAAACTCTCTTAGTCTTTCTGAGACATGACCCGGAGTTGATCTCTGTCTGGAGCCATATCTACATTATATTTGTATTGATGAACAAAAACTTCACCAAGGTCGTTGAAAGTACATATCTTCGCGTCGTTCAAGCCCGTGTACCACTTAAGAGCGGCACCAGTTAAACTGTCTTGAAAGTAGTGGATCAAAAGCTGATGGTTATCAGTCTGAGTGGATATCTTCCTAGCATACATCACCAAATGAATTTGAGGACATGAATTTACTTTGTATTTCTCGAAGTCTGGTACTTTGAATTTGGGTAGAATTTGAACATTATGAACTAAGCAGAGTTCGGAAGTGGTCTTTCCAAAAAGATTCTTACCTCGAATAGCATTAATTTCCCTTTGCATTTCTAAGAACTGATCTTGAAATCCCTGTAACCTTTCATTTACTCCCATAACATCTCTTGGAGTAGCATAATAAATGTTTTCTTCATTATAAGGAGTCGTATGCACCATAGGAGGAGGTACAAACATCACAACAGTCACTACTTAAGCTTTAGCATTTTGAGGCTGGTATCCAGTTGGCATATAACCGTGAGGCATGGCCCAAGGGAAACCGGGTGGAATGTGATATAGATGATCATTGACGGGCGCCACTGGAATGGGCGTCGAGATGTTCTCAGAGATTGTTGTTCGTTGCACTGGATCTTGAGAATTGTTCGTTGACTGATTCTAAGCAGCCACCAAAGTATTCATCATAGCTGTAAGCCTTTCCAAACTGTATTTCAAGGTGATTACTTCCTCCCTGAGCTCTTGATTTTCTTGTTCAAGCTGACTCATCCTTCTCTGGCAACTAGCTCGAGTATTATACTGGTGATTCAGTTTGACTATTGGAGGGAGAAGACACGTGTAAGTTTCTTGAAATGCAGGAACTTTTGCTTGAATGATGCATGATATGCAGATGCAAAAGATGAGTTTTAATTTTTAAGAAACTCAATAATTTATTAAAATTATTATAGAGACAAAATTTGGTATAAGCTGAACAAAAACCTCTTTTTATTAAACAATTGAGGGATTACAAAGGATGAAATACAATTTCAATGATCCTAAATAATACAAGAGGAAAACAGTTAAGTCTATGAGTCCTAAGGAATCCCATTTATAGAAGGTCTTGTTGTTGGCTGATGCTTCCTCTTCTGCCTCTTTAGCTGAGCATTCTCGATCGTAAGCTTGTCGATGATTCCCTTCCAAGCACCTGAGGTGGGAGGTATGCTAGAGTACTCATGAAATGGATGGACTTTAGATAGAAGTAAACCTTTTTGTTCCTCCTATTTCTTCACAGCTTGCTGTTCCAGAATCTCAATCAAGTCATCCTTCTCCTTTAGCTATTGCTCCATCTTCATCTTCTTATCATTCAAGACATGGTACTTGCCTTCCCAAGTGTCTCTTTTCAATTTCAACCTAGCCAAAAATTCTTAAAACTCTTCCATATTCTCAATAGGAATGGTGGATGTTGATGTTATAGCATAAGGGAATGAGGGATTCTCAGGAGCATAGGGCATCTTAAGTTCACTGGCTCTAGCACAAACCCATTGGGTGTAGGGATCAAAAGTAACACAATTCTTTCTTCCTAATCGGCCTTTTCCTTTCCTATGAATGTTGCGCTAAGCATGTATGTTTTTATCCTTTAAATCAGAACTCTCTTCTTCGTTGAGGTAAAAGAAACCTGACAACAGAAGGTTATCGGGTTTATCTGCCATAGGATATCCTAACTGGTGTATGGCAAGGATAGGGTTGTATTTAATTCCCCCATATACACCAAGGAGAGGTACAATAGGAAATTCACCACAATTGTCAATAATTACTCTAACATCATAGGAGGGGTCATGCCAATGTATATTTTCTTGATCAATGGACATGAACTTCTGAGACCATCTGAGCTTCTGTGGATTCTCCCTGAAGAGCCTGGATCCGGGTAAGTGAGAAATAAACCACTTATATAGGAGAGGTGCACAACAAAGAATGGTTCTACCACCTTTCTTAGTCTTGTGATGGATAGAATAGTAGGTATCTCCAAATAATGTGGGTACTAGGTTACCAATTAATAAGATTCATACAACATTAACATCCACAAAGTCATCAATGTTTGGGAAGAGCATAATTCCATAAATTAGTAGATCAAAAATGGCTTCAAAGGCATCTCTATTATCTGCTTCTACAAAGATAAAGACTTTCTCCATCAGGAATCTAGAGGTTAGACCTAGAATCCCTCCTTTTTTAATGAAGTTGGCCTTCACAACAGACGTTTCTAGGTGAAGTGCTTCTGCAATAACTGCTGGTGTAGGGGTCTTCTCTGAACCACTGAATGGTAATTTGTCAGAGACTGGCAAACCAAACCAATAAGAGTATTTTTCTAGAGTAGGCATAAGCTGGTATTCTGGAAATGTGAAGCAATGGTAGGGTGGATCATAAAACTATACCAGGGTGTTGAGAACTCCATCTTCAACCTTGATCTTCAAGATACCCACAAGTCTTCCATATCGAGCTCTGAAATCCTCTGGACTAACTATCATAGAACCAAGCTCCTTCAACTATGTTAAGTCAGGACTTTTGAAAGTGTATTTCTTGGTATTCCTCCTTCCAAGTTCCATTTTACCTATCGATATTTGCAAAAGAAAACTATTGAGTTTCTTGGTTTTTATGCAAAAAGGTTTTTATGGATGCATGAATGCATGTTTCACAAATACAGGTTTAGGGTTTTGACATTAAGCATGGAGCCAAGGGTCTAACCATACCACAATGTATGAACTAATGGGTTTATTTTGTACCTGTAAAATAAGGTTCTAAAGTGGTCCCCAGAATCATAGATCCATCTTTCGGATATTATCGATTTAACGACTTGCTCCCAGACCAATAATGTTCTTAAGAGAAACTCGTCTGAGTGTAGCATCGTGTAACAATTACCTAAGAGCTTATACCTGGATAATCTCTGCATTACATCCTAAAAAGGTTTAGAGGGGTTGAAAGGGTTCTAAAGGTCCTTGGTTTCTTAGACTCCCAAGTCGAAGATAATAATACCACTACGATTTACTCGTAATAACAAATATTAACATCAAAGGCGTCTCCACTGAGCGGGGTTATACCATATGTTAATCATGCTTAGGATTACTCCAGACATGTAACTTTGATTATACCACCATCCTATCTTATTTGTATTCTCTAATTCGGGTTAGGATTTACTCACCACTTATAGATCTCCATAATGAAACCCAAGCAAACATAGAAACAAATAATAATAATAATAATAATAATAATAATAATAATAATAATAAACACATATAAACAAGTTAGGTATCACCCACTTAATATCCATTCCCCAGTGAAGTCGCCATTTCTGTCGCGGTGAAGAATCGGAGACTAAGCTATTGATTAGACTTGACTCATGAATCAAAATATCACCACTGAACTTAAATTTATCCAAGGTGTAAGACCCCAATTTTGACCCTAAGATCCCTCATGGCATCATAACATTGCATTTGCATTGCCTCAAGGATCATTAGCATCTTGGTTCCCTTTGCCTTTGGGTGGGACCTCTTGTGAGTGGTTTGAGATCACCAAGCATGCTTGAATTGTATATCATTGCTTTTCTTATTTTTTTTACTAACCAAAAGCACAAAAATATGTCACTAACATCTGCTGTTTGTAGCTTAAGCAATCACAAGGTCAAGAGCTTCAAGGAGATCCTTTGTGCAGAGATATGGTCAAGAGAAGATGAAAGCAAGCATGGTAATGATTCCCAAAGCTCTCATCCATTAAATATGCCTCCCTAGTATCTCAATTCATCATTTTGATCAAAGCAAGTCAAAGGGTTTGAGGTTTGTTCCCCAAAGAAACCCTAATTCATCTATGCACCACAATGCCTTGCTCATAAAGCAACCTCAGCCCATGATCAAATACAATCAAGGTAAGTTCTTTAATTCATCATTTCATTCATATTTGAACTTATTTGAGTATCCTCAATCATCAATTCATCAAAATATGAGTCATGGACTTGAGAAGTTGATCAGTCAATTCATCTGACTATTTTGAACTACACTGAGACCTAACTTTTTGTGTGTTGGTCAAATGGAGATGATCCCAAAGGCAAAAGTTGTTCTTAAGGACAATATGAACAAATTTAATATTCATAAAAAATTGATTTGAAGCTTGGAAGGTCATCATCCATTCCAAGACATTATAGGTCATTTTGACTGAAACCCTAATTTTGGGTCAACTTCCCAAGGACATAACTCATTCATTTTTTATGATCTTGAGGTGGGATCAAATGAATTGGAAATCTTAATATGTCTACTTCCAATGTTATATTTAACAAAAATTTCAAAATCTCAAAGGAAATACATGTGATAATGCAAGACATTATAGGTCACTTTGGACCAAATGCATTGAAAGGCAAAAAAGTCCAACTTCAAGTGCCCATAACTTTTTCATCAAAACTCCAAATGATGTAAAATGTAAGTCCATTTTGATTGTCTTGAAGATATCTACAACTTTGATGTTGGAGGTTTTTTCATTTGGGACTTGCATCATCAAAACAGAAGGGATTGAACATTGGCCAAATTTAGAAACTTTGCCTTTTCATGTTTTGCACCTTACACTTTAAACTCAAATTTCACCAATTTGCACACTTCAAATGGATTTTTGCCCAACATAACAATTGTTCCTTACATCAAAACCTTTCCAACCATTACTCACATGATCATGTTTGGATTTGGCAAATGGTATTTTCAAAGAGGAGAAGCTTTTGGTTCAATTATGCATAACACCTCAAAATTCCATGCACAAGCAATTACCATTCAGATTACACGTCCATTTCACTTTGGTATGATTTCAGATTGCATTTGGCATTGAATTTGGGCCTTTTGAATGATCATGCAAGCCCATGCAATGAACATCCAATTCCATGCACACGGCTTTGATCACACTTACCTTGCCATTCCATCTATAAATAGAAGCCTTACTCCATTCAAAAATCATCCGTGAATCAACCTGAAATGATGGAGAACTGAAAACCTAACCTCTCACCAAAGAAGCTATTTCACTTTTCTTCAAATTTTTCAGATCTAAAATTCAACTACATCTGGTTGAATCTTTGGATCAAAAGCTTCTAGACCTTCATCCTTTAGTCCATTGCACTTCTGTTTTGCCAAAGGAAGCAAGGGAGCAAGCTCAAATCTCCAGAATCCAAGGTTGTTCTTCAACTGGTTTTTTCTTCGAAACTCATCATCTATTGATCTATTTGCTTGGATTTTGTGTTGGCTGAAGTCCTCTAAATAGAGGCATCATTACTGTACATTTAATTTTTGAAATCCATCAAGTTCTCATGAACATCACAGAATTTCCATCTCTGATTTCTCTCAATATAGAGATCTAGAGTGGAATTGAGTGATACAGGGATGATGTACATCATCCCAACTTTCCAACGGTGTATAGATCGTGTATTTTGGTTAAGCTTTTGAAACCTGCAAATGTCACCAGAATCTTCATGCTCACCGGAGAAAAAGGTGGCTCCGGTGGTCGTCCCATTGCCAGATCCAATCTGGATTGTTGGATGCATTTTCCATATCTAATCCCGGCTTTCGCTTGTTATGACTCATTTTAATTCATGGTGTTACGCGTGGACTTTGGTCTATGGTGGAAGCGTGCTTCTTGAGCGTATGATCTACCAGCTCAATTAATGAGCTCAGATCTAACGCTCCTTGTTTTTTTGAATTTCTTATTTTCTGATTTTATTTCTTTTATTTTCATTATTTTCAAAAATTCATATCTCCCTCATTTTTAATCCAAAAATTATGGGACCAATTTCATTCTTCTCCAAATAATTTCTAGTTTCTAATTCTGATTTTTAATATTTTTTATTTTATCATTTGATATTTTTTGTGAATTTTCTCTTTTATGGTTATTTTTAATTCATTTTAAATAGTTTTTGATATTCAAAAAATACAAAAATATTTTCCTAACCTCTTTGGATGATGATGAATCTATGAAAAATATTCTCATCAATTTTATAATTGATTTAAGACTTATTTGAGATTTTAATTCAATTAGGTTATTTTCATTCATTTTTAATTGATTAAAAATAGTTTCTGACTTTTAAAAATGTTGAAATTTTTTGTCAAACTTTGTTTGACCTTGTTGAACTTGGGATAAATCACTTGGATCTTTCAAGGTTGATTTGAAGTGATTTTGAAGTTTGACCTTTCTTTTATTTTTAATTCAAGTTTATTTTAATATTAAAAATGCCAAAAATATTTTGTTTATTGTTTAACCTCCAATCTTCATCTCATTTCTGATTTCTCATTGTTTGACTTTGACTTTCAATGTCATTTGGTCAATACACATGGATTGGTACATTTTTTATTTCACCTTATGCATTTTGATCTTTCCATTTCCTTATCCATTCTTCATCTCCTTCTTCTTCTTCCTTTTTCTTTTTGATCAATGAGTTGAAGGTTGATAAGTTGGCATTGATTAAGGAGACTTAATCTTCTTTGATTCAAATCTAATTCATCTTGATCAATTGATCAAGTGAATGGCTTTGCATTAAGGATAGGTTGTTTCCTAAATCATGCAAAAGACTTAAACCAATACAAGATCAATTCTCTTTTCTTTTTTTGGCATGGCAAGTTGTTGGAACTTGGTTCACTAATCAAGACTTCTAACTTATGTTGTTGCCTACATTATTATTGACCGGCCTCAGATAGTTGTGACTTCTACATAAGTCCAATTACGATTGCTTAACATAGCGCTAAATTTGCCTTATGGTACACTAACTACTAACATTAACCATTAACAATTAACATTTACTTTTTGCACTTTACTTTTATGCAATTTACTATTCTTGTACATATTATTCATTTGCTTTTTCCTTTGCTCACTTGAGCACATGTTTATGTTAATGCCATTTGCCTTTTGCTCACTTGAGCACATAATTGTGTATATATTATTGTGCTTGTGTTTTGTTTTGATTGTTGTGAACCAAAATGCAAAAAATTGGACAAAATGGACTTAGACTTTAGGACTTTCCCTATGCAAATTTGGAGTCAAAGAGCAACTAGGCATTGGGCCTTTAGAATGCTTAATATTGAAGATGACATTGAAAGGACCATATTCTAAACTCCCTCTTGTCCATTCTTTGATTGTATTATAGAACCTTTTGATGTGTGTTTTCTTGTGCTAGGGGTTCCAACTTGAGCTTAATTGAGGAACCATTACCATGAGCTCCTAAGAGAGAGAGATCCAAGACACCTTGAGGAGCCTTATCCAATATTTCATCTGATTGTTGATTGCTTGAGTTACCATTATTGTGATTGCTTATTCCAAAGGATGGGAGCTACTTGGATCATCAATATGATCTCAAGAGAGGAACTCCATTGTGGTTTTGTTTCTTATTCCTTACCTTTTGCATTGCTTAGGACTTTAGCCCTTCTTCTTCTTCTTCTTCTCTCCACTCTAACCCAAGCCAAAACTTTTGTGCAAACATCTAACATTTGTTTTCAACATTAGAAACCTAAGCCTTATGCTTTTGATTCTCAAACTTTCTTTTCATAATACTTACTTTTGAATTGAATCTTTAAGTCAACTTTGACCATTTTGTATATACTTCTAATTGGTAAATATAACCCATTCAAATATCTTTTTGTGGTTTCAATGGCCACTTTCTAATCAAAACTTTTTCATAACCTTTAGCTATTAGGTTTGAGTTATCCTTGAGATAGATGTAATACTCACCTATATCCTTAGTGATGGACAATGAGTCTTCCATGCTTATTATAGGGTTAACCCCTCAATAGCATGTTAAAGCTATCCTCACATGGTGGATTTGTGGTTTTAGGTTGAGTTTTCTCCCTTTGATAATAAAAGACCTTAAAGCTTTTGGACCAATCAATCCACTCACTCATTTTGAGATTTTTACCCCGAACTACGAGGTTTTGATCCTAATCTTTTTTAAGATGGTACGTAGGCAATGGGTTTATCCATCCAAACACAAAATGTAAATAACTTGTATATTCTCTTCTCATCACTTCAATCATGTTTGCACAAATAAACTTGCACAAAACAACAACCTTGCAACAAGTATGAAAAGGGCTCCCTAGGAGTACCTATGATGTTTTGGGTGCCTAACACCTTCCCATTACATAACCAACCCCCTTACCCAGATCTCTGTTTCTTTTTTACTAGTTTTTGATTCGATAAAACGTTTAGGTTTTTGTTCGCTTTCTAACCATTCCTTTGGATAAATAGAAGTGCGGTGGTGACTCGACTTGTATGATTTACCTTGGATTTAGTCAATATCTCTAATGGTAACGAATACCCCGCTACAGAAAAGTGGCGACTCTGCTGGGGAATATTTACCTAGTGGGTTTTACCTACTTTTCATATTGTGTTGTATTGTATTGTATTATTTTTGTGACATATTTTTGTGCAATTTGGGATTACTGTATTGTATGTAATGATTGAATTGCTTGAATATTAATTCCTTGTGTGTTTGGTGATCTTTGTGAGATGAGTTCTATACCCGGACTCGAGTGCACTTAGGATAGGAGAATGGCATAGTCTCGTTGACTTGTGTGGAGTTATTCCTTAGCAAGTTGACTTGCAAGTCCATTCACTTGGTGGAGGTCATGTTGGGATCAATAATGTCACACAAGTAGTTGTGATTAGACATTACTCTTTCCAATATAGACCTTAGAAGCCAAGGACCTTAGTTTACCAAGCCCATCTTGGCCTATTCTTAGGATGTAGTGTGAAAGTCGTTCAAATGTAAGTTTTGATACGATTGTTACGCGATACTACGCTCGTAAGAGTCTCTCTTGAGAATATTTTTTGGAATACGAGTAGTCGTTTCTCCGATAATATCCGAAAGATGGGATGACGACTATGGGAACCTCTTGTAGAACATGTTTGGCAGGTTTAAACTCTAGTACACTCCCTTTGGGCTGTTCTTAACCGAGACTCCATGCTCGTGACTCGCAACAAACCCTTGATTCGTGGTTGATCCGTTCATGTGTCCTTAATATCAATGGAACTTGGGTGTTGATAAGGTGTAAACCATAATCCACCAAAATGGATGATTGATATTAAGGATAACATGATCCATCCCATGACCTTTATTTGGTGTGCTTTGTTTGATCCTTGAGTGTGATTGTTGCATTCATGCATTCATGCACCCATTTGCATGCATATCATCAATAATGAAGAAAATCTTCAAGGAACTTAAGAGGTCTATTTGCAAATTTTCAGACATGGAAAGACAAAGAAGGAATACAAAGAAGTACAGTTTCAGACAACCAGACTTGAAAGAGTTAAGGAATCTGACATCCTATGTACTAGATCCCTTGGGTTTCAAAGCTCGTTTTGGGAAGCTTCTTCCTCTTCTGACTACTCAGGTGGATGAAGGATTGATGAGTGTATTAGTGCAGTTTTATGATCCCTTGTACCGTTGCTTCACGTTTCCGGACTTCCAGCTTTTGCCTACACTTGAGGAGTATGCCTACCTTGTGGGTATACCTATTCTAGACCAGCTGCCGTTCAGTGGCTTGGAGAGTGTTCCTACTTCTCAAGAAATAGCAGACATGTTGCACATAGACGAATCTTTGGTTGGTACTCATATGACTACCAAAGGTGGAATTCAAGGTCTCCCTTCTGAGTTCCTCATTGCTCAAGCTGCTATGTATGGGAAAGCCATGAGTGAGGATGCCTTTGAAGCCATATTTGTACTTCTCATCTATGGGTTAGTGTTGTTCCCCAACATTGACAAGTTTGTGGATATGAACGCTATTAGGATCTTCTCTACTCTTAATCCCGTTCCGACTCTATTGGGTGACACTTATTTCTCTTTGCATATGAGGAATGCAAAGGGTGGTGATGCCATTGTGTGTTGTTTGCCTCTATTGTATAAGTGGTTTATTTCTCACTTACCGTAGACGGTCGCCTTCAAGGAGAAAAAGGGATGTCTACGGTGGTCCACGAGACTTATGTCTCTCACTAATGATGATATCTTTTGGTATAACCGTGTGTATGATGGTGTGCAGATTATCGACTCTTGTGGTGAATTTTCCAATGTACCTCTTCTGGGTACATGTGGTGGGATTAACTACAACCCTGTTTTGGCACGTCGTCAGCTTGGGTTCCCCCTAAAGGATAAACCTAATAACATTCTGTTAGAGGGTGTGATCTTTCAGGAGGGTAAAGATCCCCAAAACTTGAAGGGCAGAATGGTCCGCGCTTGGCGCAAGATTCATAGGAAAGGAGTTGGGTCCTAAGAATTGTGTCGCTATGGAGCCTTACACTGCTTGGGTTAGGAAGAGAGCGTCTGAGTATCTCATGCCTTACGAATATCTGAGACCTACACCTTTGGTTGTGGCTGGGCCTTCAATCCTTCCTGACCAAGGAGTAGAGGAGTTGAGAGACGAAGACCGATCACATGCTTGGATCCGTGAAAGAGAGGAGTTGCTTCAGCAGATTAAAGAGAAGGATGCTTTGATAGAGTTCCTCGAACATCAGGTTATTGATGATCCTGATGATGCATGGACTTCTCTACTTCCTCAGTCTTCCAGGTTTTGGAAAAGGAAGTACGACCGACTCGCCAAGGAGAAGGCAGATATGGAGGCAGCCTACGAGAGGGAGGTGAAGAGGCTTCGTGCATCCTAGTAACAAGGGATTTGTTGGGTTGATTTAATGAGAAATAGACAAATTATCATCTTAAGGAGAAAACTCACTTTTAAACCACCACAAACATGTGGAAGATAGATCTTTGCATCAAATTGAAAGAAGGGTTCTCACTTGGATATAGAATCAACAAGTATGCCACATACCTCTTCCAAATGGAAAAAAATTAATATCAATCTCAACAATGTTATGGGGTAGGAGATTTAAATCTAAACTAGGGATGACTCATGTCTAATCCTTTTATGAAAAGATTTTAAACATGGAAAAGCCAAAGTGGCAAAAGGGTTTGAATTAAGTTTGTGTTTTTTAGGTCTTACGAAAAGATCTTTGAATATACTTAAATGTTTTGAAGCATTTGATTAAGAAATAAAAGGGAAAACAATGACCTAAGTCAAAGTTTATTATGAAAATGGTTATAAGAGAGAGAGAGAGAGAGAGAGAGAGAGAGAGAGAGAGAGAGAGAGAGAGAGAGAATCATAAGGTTTACATTGAGGGGAACCTAAGATTGTATCTAGAAGTTTTGGATTAAGGGGAAGCAAAGTTGTATAGGATGCAGATGAACACACATATACAAAATGACAAGAATGTCATGATTCCTATCCCTTGGATATAAATAATAACAAGGTTGAACATGCGTTAACATTAAGACACAAAATATGGCTAAATAAAATGGCAATCAAAAGGTGAGTTAGGTATGGATGACAATATTGATCATGGTTTTTAGGCATTGAGATAAACATAAACAAGACATGACGAAGTTTCACATAACATCATAAGACACAACACATTGATGGTGAAGACAAAATCATATTGGACATGGTAAAGGCATTCATTGGTACATGGTAAACACAACATGAATCAATTTAGGCCAAACATGCATCACATTATAAGTCTTCATAAAATAAACATTAAACTTGAACCAAATTTCATGATAAGACCAAGCTTAAGTGGAAACCCTAATCATGCATCAAGATGCTTCAAAAGATTCATCTAAACAAAACCCTAAGTTTCATCTAAATAATCAATCACTAATATTTTAAAACAAGGTCATTTAATCGTGGTATAATACCCAAAATATGATCTTGTTTAAGCAAACAAAATGCTACCAACATCAAACAAGACCTAAAAAAATATACATTGGTCACACAAACATCTATGATCACTTAGAACAAGGAAACAATAAAAGAAAATCCATTAAAAGGCCTAAAAATAACATAAAATGCACTAGTTATCTGCCTAATAAAAATTGTCAAAATAATTATTATTTTTTGGGATTTTTTTTGTGGATTCATAAAATAGACATTCTCATTAACACATGACAAAAAGAATGGGTCAAAAATGTTAAGGGATCATGAAGTTATGGATCTTTCAAGTTATGAAGAAAAATGAACATTTAACAAGTGAGAAAAAATAAACATTACACTGGCCAGGTTCAAACCCACGTCCTTGGGGTTCCATGCACTGTTTGGAAAAACACCTTTTGGTTGTAAGTGACTTAGGGCGCACGCTTCTACCACTAGGGTGGCTATACATCTGTTTATTATAACACAAGGAATTGTCTATATTATAAAAACGTGTTTGGTTTGACTTTTCCAAGACATGTCAGCATCTTCTTCAACTTCTAGATTCTTATTTTCGTTTTTCTTCTTTCATTATTTTTCAAATCTTCCATCAATCATATCTCTCTCATCTCTCAATCATTTTTCATGAAATTAAAATTAAAATTACTTAGAAAAATGTAAGGAACACAATGGTATGATAGGTTTGAGCTAATATTCAAAGATGAAGATGCACGAAGGCCAAAACTAGAACTGAAACGTTAGGTTTCATGCAACTTAAATTCACATAAACAGCAAGATAAATGGCATGTGAGTTAATGATCAACCTTAACACAATAACTACTACATATTTGCTTCAGAAATCACATGGAAATGATGCATGTATAGTGAGTTTCGAAGTGCAAGAATATACCTATTGGAGTAAGGTCCAATGCCTCTCCAATACCACTTCCAACTAATGTTTTATGCTTCTGCTAATGCTTATGAACTCCCAGAAGTGGATGGAACCCTTGGTTGGTAGAATGCACGAGCAAGATGAGAGAAATGGAGGTTAAGGTTAAAAGCTTGCAAAAATGAAATTTTTCTTGGTGACTTGGTGTGTGGATACTGAGGCTTTGTCCTATATTTATAGTGATCCTTGAGGGTTCAAGAAACTTCATATATCATAAAATAATTGTGGCTTGTACTGGTTTTCTTGCTTGGCTGTTTCTTGCACAAAATACCAAGTGGGAAGCATGACAAAAGCATGGGGTGCATGAAGTGTTTTATTGAGCTTTGTCTGAAGTGTAGGAGTTGACTTGAGGTTTAGAGTTGGTATGTATCAGAACCAAAGCCATTTGGGAGTTCAATGGTACTTAATGTTGGGTTAAAGCCACTTTACACAAATGGAAGTGTAACCTTTATGCCAAAAATGGAATGATTCATTGTGTAATGGCTTGGTTTCTTGGATAATGGCTCAAAAGTGTGTGTGATATTCTAATTAGAATGGAATTTAGAAGTAAGATAGCCTTAAAAGTAAGATTATGTAGCTTTGGCTCAAGGTTGCACGGTGAACTTCCCATGAAAATGACCAAAAATTCAGATTTGAAGAGTCAACTTCATCTCTTTGAAACTCCTAGATCATATATGATAGTTTCATGATCTTGAACATTTTGGAAAGATAAGACTATCCTCTACAACTTTCATGTTGGGAGTTTTCCTTGAATCAATGTGGATCATGGTGAAAAATGATGATCAATTAAGTTACTTTTAGAAGGCAGATTTGGTTGAAATTTTTTCTAAGTGTTTCTATTTTATGGTACCAACATCATGGCTTCATAACTTGAAATCCTTGCATTTTTTGGGAATCAATCATCAAGTACAAATTTGAAGTATAAATTAATACCTTTAATCTGATCATTGGAGCAAAGAAAATGGTGTCTTGGATCACAAGTTATAGCCTTGGAAAGTTGGATACTTAAACATGTACTTTTCATAACAGAAAAATTTAGAAAACCAAATCTTGCCCTTATTGCAAGTAACCTCCAAATTCTTGTTTTCTCTTGATAAAATGCATCCATCAACCATATTTTCATGATCCTTGAGTTGAGAAGTCCATGGTTGACCAAAAATGTCAAAAGTCAAACTTTTACTTTGCCTCAGTTTACTTTATATCAGATGAATCCAATTCTTGCAATCTTTAATGAATAGGATCTCTTGGGAACATTGAATGACGTGAATGGATAACTTATGATACCCTCACCTAGGGTTTTGACCCAAAGTCAACTAGTTAACTTTTTAGCCTAGTTGAGGGTATCAAATGAACTTTGGCTTTAATGAATTTAAGATGGAAAGATCTTGAACTTGATTCTTATTGATAGAAGTAACTTGATCACTTGTGAAAGATGAGGAGTTTAAAATGTTGAAACTCATGACAAGTCTTGATTGATCAATCTTTGAAAGCTCTTGGTGCAAAACCCTAGCTTAAGACAAACAAAGTAGAAAATGTTTTTGTATTTTCAATAGGTTAGTAATGCAAAGATGCTAGATGTCATGAAAATGATACAAATGATTGTGGCATCTTAGGGTTGAAAATTAGGGTATGACAGTCGTATACTCAGAAGGTTTATGGAATTGCTTATTACTTAATCAGTAATTAAAAATGGAAAGCATAAAATGAAACAATAAGGAAATAGAGAAAACATTTCATCAAAAAATAAAGAAGAGTACATAAACATCAAAAGAACTTAGAAGAAAACAACCACAAAATTTAAACAGAAGAAGGGATTCCATCCAAAGAGACCACTTTGACCACAAAAGGATCAACAACTTACAAACCTACTGAAATCTTCAACTTGTCACCCCATATTTGTAAGGTAACCTCCTTCATTGTTTTCTCAACTCCTTGTTGAATGAAGAGTTATGAAATAACACTTCCATAAGGAATGAAACATGACTTTCCCTCTTGAAATAATAGGAGAGTCATCTTTAGATGTTTAAACATAACATGAGTGTTGTTAATCTTCAAATCTGAGTTGAGAAGAAGCAGAAAAGCTTTTTCATCAATATCTAGATAGTATAGATCTTTGTTTTTAGGCAGAAGGTTTGATATCAAAACTTGATACCAAAATGATACCCTGGAATTAAGTTTAGAAACCTTAGATAGGATAAACATATTATCAATGATAAGATGCGGAGAAAAAGAAGACTCCCAAAAGTTCATATATGGAATAACACATTCATCCTCACAGTTTATTGCATTAGCAATAGAGGAAAGAATGTAATGTTCTGGATTAAGTTCTTGGATAAAAGCATTCACCATAACTCCTTGATAAGGTTAGGGTAAGTAGTGTTGGTGTAAGCCCTAGAGGCCAATACTTTTGGTACTTGTATCGAATTATTTATTAATACTAAAAGGCTTTTTCTTTATTATGTTTGTTTAATAAAGTCCCTAGAATAGCTAGTCCGTTTAATTTATCAAGTATGACTTAATCATGAGATCACATTAAACATAAGGACACTATTCTTAAAGTATCCGTAGTCGAGCTTTATTGTGAAGTGGGATAACATTAAAGCATTAAGACTATTATGTTTGTAGACTGATGATCATATCTCATGGATCATGGATAAAGAGTTATCAAGTCTTAAACATAGGTATGAATATTAAGAGTAATATTTATACCGGATTGACCCTCTATGAGAATACTATATAGAAAGTTATGCAAAGTGTCATAAGTTATTCTCATGGTGATAATGGTGTATACCACTCTTCGACCTAAAACCACTATGGACCCTAGATGTAGAGTCGAGTGCTTTGTTGCTGATCCAACATTGTCCGTAACTGGATAACCATAAAGACAGTTGATGGGTACTCCACGAAGCATGCTGAGGGAAATGAGTGACCTAGATGGAACTTGCCCATCCTGCGTAACAGGATAAATGTCTATGGGCCCAATATTGAACTGGACAAGGATGACACGGTCTATGCCTTGTGTTCAATATAGACATAAGGGCAAAAGGGTAATTATACACATAATTATTATCACAGAAGGACTTGCCAGATCACATGACATTTTCGTGTCTTGGGTAGCAGTGATGTGTTGCTAGATACCGCTCACTGTTTATTATGTTAAATACGTGATTTAATATAATTGCCAACGCCACGAAAACCTATAGGGTCACACACAAAGGATGGATTGATGAGAGATAGAGTAACTAAGGAACATCGTAAGGTACGGTGTACTTAAGTGGAATACAAAATATGGTAAGGTACCAAATACTTAAGTGATTTTGGCATATTATGAGATATGGGCCAAAATACACTTAAGTGGGTTTTTTAGCTTGAAACCCACACATGTGGTTCTATAAATAGAACCCTTGGGTAGAAGCATTGTAACTCTAATTGGAATTTCGTTTCTCTCTCTCTCTCACTCAAAGCCTTCATTCGTAGCAGCTAGCACTGAGATTGAAGGAATCCGTTTGTGTGGACTGAGTAGAGACGTTGTCATCGTTCAACGTTTGTGATCGCCACAAGAGGTAACGATTCTATCACTGATCATGCCCATTCATAAGGATCACTAAATGGAGAAATTTTTAAATTCCGCTGCGCCTTGGATGGCAATTCTCCTTCAGTGGTATCAGAGCCACTTACGAAACCATGAATCTGATAACTGTTTATTTTCTGTATTAATACGATTAAAGACAGAATGAATCAAAAATTAAATTGAGATCGATCAAGTTATATATATGATATATGTGATCCTGATGCAAAATACATTATATATGATATAGTGTTCTCGTTTCGTTCATTCAAACACTCAATGGTTGTTTTCCTTTGAGCGATCAATGGTCGTTTGCTTCTTGATCCGACATTAGTATGGTGAAGCAATGACGTGTTGATCAATCATACTGAATCAACAATCGAGATGTGTTTGACGGTCTGAAATTGGTGCATCAGGGTTAGTGACGGCACAAGGGTTGTGTTGTCAGAGAGTTATGCGTTTGGGATTGTGACTGCACAAGAGTTACGCTTTCTAAACACTTTTTGGAACAGTGTTAACCGGTTAACGCATATGGTTAACCGGTTAACGCAATACGAAATAAAATTTTAAGTTTTTCAAACAGTGTTAACCGGTTAACGCATTTGGTTAACCGGTTAACGCAAGACGGAATGCAGTTTTCCAAGAGATTTTCAAACAGTGTTAACCGGTTAACGCATTTGGTTAACCGGTTAACGCAAGGCAGAAAACAATTTTTGAACAGATTTCAAACAGTGTTAACCGGTTAACGCATTTGGTTAACCGGTTAACGCAAGGAAAAATTCACCCGTTCGGCTAACTCTGCGTAATGTGATCGATCATCGAGATTTAATTTGGTTTTAATTGATTAAAAGAATTAAAATTGATAATAATAATGATGTGTTTATTATTGTCTTGTGGTGATCGGTTATGGCCTTAGTTTTCCTTTATTTTGTTTTGGGTTTTAAAATACGACCTGCGTGTCGTGCCTCTCTTTTAATCTCTCAATGTAACTTCTTTTCTCATCTCACTCCCTCGTATGTAAAATGAGTTTCTTTATGTAATGTAATATTATGAAGAAAGCAAAGAAGTTAGTGCCAAAGGAGGACAACCTTGAAGACCTTGCTTGGAGAAGCTTAGATCGTTATTAGGTTAGCTTAGGTTCTCTCATTGGCTTGGGAGAACAACTGCGCTAGGGGCCATAACTGTTTCATTATGTATGTATGTATATTGATGCATGTTAATGTATGTTGATGCATGTGAGAGACGGTTTATATGATAAATAAGCCGGTGAGATCAGAAAAATTGCAATTCCCTCAAATTAAAATATTAAGTTTATGCTTTCCAAGTTTTAACACTCATCAAGACTAGTATCGGATAATGTAGGTTTCGCCTACGCGAGTTGCATATTCTATATTAGTAAGGTGCGATGGGATAATTGTAATATCCAACTGTTAAAACAATGGGTCAAACTTAACTAAACAAATTATAATAATATTATATATGTTTGCTTTCCAAGTTTTAGCACTCACCAAGACTAGTATCGGATAATGTAGGTTTCGCCTACGCGAGGTGCATTTTCTATATTGGTAAGGTGCGATGGGATAATTGTAATATCCAACTGCTAAAACGATGGGTCAAACTTAATTATAATAATATTATATATGTTTAGAAGCAAGAGTTGGGAATGATCCATATGATGGATTGGAATAAGGAGTTATTCACCCAACTGAAATTTTCGAGAGTTGTATGAGATACAATTGGAAGGAGTTCCTACCTAAATAACCTAGTTTTGTGTAATCCACCTACGCAGACTTAGAACGAAGTGAAATATGGATCTCGACCCACTAGAAAATCTTCCAATGGGATTTTCCGAATCAGATGATGAGGGTCATTTGTTTTGAGTAAAATAGTTGGAGCATATTTAATTAAAGGCCTAATTAAATATGTCAATGATACTTATATTTTCATTAATTCTTATGTAGATTACCATGACAACAAACACCTCTAACGATCAATCCTTGACAAGGAGAAATTGTCTGGGACAAATTTTCTGGATTGGCACCGAAACCTGAGGATTGTCCTCAAACATGATAAAAAGTTGTATGTCTTGGAGAAACCTGTTCCTGAAGAGGAACCTCCTAGTTCTGCACCTAAGGCAGAAAGAGATGCTTATAAGAAGCATGTCGATGATGTCAATGAAATTGCTTGTCTCATGCTAGCTACCATGAACTCAGAATTGCAAAAGCAACATGAGAACATGGCAGTGTTCGATATGATCGAACACCTGAAAATGCTCTATCAAGAGCAAGCAAGGCATGAGAGGTTTGAAGTTTCAAAAGCCCTTTTTCAAGGCAAGTTAGCTGAGGGAGCCCCTGTAGGTCCCCATGTACTCAAGATGATTGGGTATGTGGAAAACCTTGAGAGACTGGGTTTCCCCTCGGAAAGGAACTTGCGACTGATTTGATCTTGCAATCGTTTCCAGATGGGTTCAATCAATTTGTCCTAAATTTCAATATGAATGATATGGACAAATCTCTTCCTGAACTGCTAGCCATGTTAAGAACTGCTGAGCAGAATCTGAAGTCGAAAGGGAAGTCCATTCTGATGATCGGAAATGGAAAGAGACAAAACAAAAGGCCCACCAAGCAGGGTGATAAAGGGAAAGGCAAGGAAATTGCCAAACCCAAACCCACCGTTGCTGCTTTAAATCCTAGTGGAGGCATAGCAAAAGAAGGCACCTGCTTCCATTGCGGTAAGACCGGACACTGAAAGAGAAACTGCCCAAAGTACCTGGAAGATAAGAAGAATGGAGTAGAGACTTCAACTTCAGGTATTTTTGTTATTAAAATTAATTTATCTACTTCTGCATCATGGGTATTAGATACTGGATGCGGTTCTCACATTTGTACAAATGTGCAGGGACTAAAAAGGAGTAGAGATTTGACAAAAGGTGAAGTCGACCTACGAGTTGGCGATGGAGCAAAGGTTGTTGCTTTAGCCATAGGAACTTATGTATTGACTTTACCTAGTGGTTTAATAATTCAGTTAGAGAACTGTTATTATGTACCTGCAATTAGCAGGAATATTATTTCCGTTTCTTGTTTGGACAAGTTTGGTTTTTCATTTATAATAAAGAACAATTGTTGCTCAATTTATTTGAATGATATATTCTATGCTACTGCACAAATGAACAATGGACTATATGTCCTTGATCTTGAAATGCCTATCTATAACATTAATACTAAAAGGATGAAACCTAATGAGTTAAATCCAACTTACCTTTGGCATTGTCGATTAGGCCACATAAATGAGAAGCACATTTCCAAACTCCATAAAGATGGACTCTTGGACTCTTTTGATTATGAATCATATGAGACATGCAGATCTTGTTTAATTGGAAAGATGACAAAGTCTCCATTCACAGGAAAGGGTGAAAGAGCTAATGATCTTTTGGCCCTCATACATACTGATGTATGTGGACCACTGATCATACCAGCCAGAGGAGGTTTTCAGTACTTCATCACATTCACTGATGATTTCAGTAGATATGATTATGTGTATTTAATGAAACACAAATCAAAATCCTTTGAAAAGTTCAAGGAATTCAAGAATGAAGTATAAAACCAACTAGGTAAGAATATTAAAACTCTTCGATCAGATCGAGGTGATGAGTATTTAAGCCTAGAGTTTGATGACCATCTGAAAGAGTGTGGGATCCTATCCCAACTCACTCCTCCTGGAACACCCCAATGGAATGGTGTACCTGAGAGAAGAAATCGAACCCTATTAGACATGGTCCGATCCATGATGAGTCACGCCGATCTTCCAAACTCCTTTTGGGGACATGCACTATTGACAACAGCTTACACACTTAACCTTGTTCCATCCAAAAAGGATAGAGAAGACACCATATGAGATATGGAGTGGTAAGAAACCACATATGTCTTACATGAAGATTTGGGGTTGCGAAGTTTATGTGAAACGACAAATTTCAACTAAGCTTGAGCCCAAATCTGACAAATGCTTATTTGTGGGGTATCTTAAAGAAACAAGAGGGTATTACTTCTACAATCCTTCTGAGGGCAAAGTGTTTGTCGCTCGAACTAGAGTTTTCCTAGAAAAGGATTTTATTTCCAAAGGAATCAGTGGGAGGAAAGTAGAGCTTGAAGAAATTCAAGAATCACAAAGCATTGATACCCATATGGAGGAATTAGAGCAGGAAACACAAGTGGTTGTGGAAGAGCAACCTGCTCAAGTAGAACAAGACCAACGTAGGTCAAGCAGGATACGTCACCTGCCTGAGAGATATGGATATCTCATAACAGATCAAGGTGATGTATTACTCATGGATCAAGATGAGCCCGTGACCTACCAAGAGGCCATAACTGGTCCCGAGTCTGAGAAGTGGCTAGAAGCCATGAAATCTGAAATGGATTCCATGTACACAAACCAAGTTTGGACCTTGGTAGAGCCTCCTGTAGGAGTTAACCCTATAGGATGCAAGTGGGTCTTCAAAAAGAAGACTGACATGGATGGTAAAGTACATACCTATAAGGTAAGACTGGTTGCAAAAGGATATAAACAAATTCATGGGGTTGACTATGATGAAACTTTTTCACCAGTTGCAATGCTTAAATCTGTTCGGATTTTACTTGCTATCGATGCATATCATGATTATGAAATATGGCAGATGGATGTCAAAATGGCTTTCCTTAATGGGAATCTTCTTGAGGATGTGTACATGACACAACCTGAAGGATTTGACATACCAGAAGAAGCCCAAAAGATATGTAAGCTACAAAGATCAATCTATGGATTGAAGCAAGCTTCCAGAAGCTGGAATCTTCGTTTTGATGAAACAGTAAAACAATATGGATTCATCAAGAACGAAGATGAGCCTTGTGTCTACAAGAAGGTTAGTGGGAGCATGATCATTTTCCTGGTATTATATGTAGATGACATATTACTCATTGGAAACGATGTCCCTACCCTGCAACAAGTAAAGTCTTGGTTGGGGAAATGCTTTTCTATGAAGGACCTAGGTGAAGCAGCCTATATATTAGGAATCAGAATCTATAGAGATAGATCACAAAAACTGCTTGGCCTAAGTCAGAGTACGTACATAGACAAAGTGCTGAGACGCTTTAACATGCATGATTCCAAGAAAGGATTCATACCTATGCAACATGGCATGTGTCTATCAAAAACACAATCCCCTTCAACTAAGGAAGAAAGGGATAGTATGAATAAGATTCCATATGCATCTGCAATAGGATCTATCATGTATGCCATGTTATGTACTCGACCAGATGTCTCGTATGCTTTAAGTGCAACGAGTAGGTACCAATCTGATCCTGGTGATGCCCATTGGGTAGCTGTCAAGAATATCCTTAAGTACTTGAGAAGGACTAAGGACTCATTCTTGATATATATGGAGATCAGGAAGAGTTGGTTGTAATTGGTTACACCGATGCTAGCTTCCAGACAGATAAGGATGACTTTAGATCGCAATCCGGTTATGTGTTTTGCTTAAACGGTGGCGCTGTGAGCTGGAAAAGTTCAAAGCAAGATACAGTTGCTGATTCTACAACTGAGGCCGAGTATATTGCTGCCTCAAGTGCAACAAAGGAAGCTGTTTGGATCAGAAAGTTCATTAGGGAACTAGACATAGTTCCTAGCATTGTGGATCCCATTGGTCTCTATTGTGATAACAATGGTGCTATCGCACAAGCTAAGGAGCCTAGATCTCACCAACGATCCAAACACATACTTAGGCGTTATCACCTCATTCGAGAGATAATAGATAGAGGAGATGTGAAAATATGTAGAGTACCTACACTTGACAATATTGTTGACCCACTGACAAAGCCTCTTGCGCAGCAGAAGCATGATGGTCATACTAGATCTATGGGCATTAGGGTTATGCCTGATTGGCTCTAGTGCTAGTGGGAGATTGTTGGTGTAAGCCCTAGAGGCCAATACTTTTGGTACTTGTATCGAATTATTTATTAATAATAAAAGGCTTTTTCTTTATTATGTTTGTTTAATAAAGTCCCTAGAATAGCTAGTCCGTTTAATGTATCAAGTATGACTTAATCACGAGATCACATTAAACATAAGGACACTATTCTTAAAGTATCCGTAGTAGAGCTTTATTGTGAAGTGGGATAACATTAAAGCATTAAGACTATTATGTTTGTAGACTGATGATCACATCTCATGGATCATGGATAAAGAGTTATCAAGTCTTAAACATAGGTATGAATATTAAGAGTAATATTTATACCGGATTGACCTGCTATGAGAATACTATATAGAAAGTTATGCAAAGTGTCATAAGTTATTCTCATGGTGATAATGGTGTATACCACTCTTCGACCTGAAACCACTATGGACCCTAGATGTAGAGTCGAGTGCTTTGTTGCTGATCCAACATTGTCCGTAACTGGATAACCATAAAGACGGTTGATGGGTACTCCACGAAGCATGCTGAGGGACATGAGTGACCTAGATGGAATTTTCCCATCCTGCGTAACAGGATAAATGTCTATGGGCCTAATATTGAACTGGACAAGGATGACACGGTCTATGCCTTGTGTTCAATATAGACATAAGGGCAAAAGGGTAATTATACACATAATTATTATCACAGAAGGACTTGTCAGATCACATGACATTTTCGTGTCTTAGATAGCAGTGATGTGTTGCTAGATACCGCTCACTGTTTATTATGTTAAATACGTGATTTAATATAATTGTCAACGCCACGAAAACCTATAGGGTCACACACAAAGGACGGATTGATGAGAGATAGAGTAACTAAGGAACATCGTAAGGTACGGTGTACTTAAGTGGAATATGAAATATGGTAAGGTACCAAATACTTAAGTGATTTTGGCATATTATGAGATATGGGCCAAAATACACTTAAGTGGGCTTTTTAGCTTGAAGCCCACACATGTGGTTCTATAAATAGAACCCTTGGGTAGAAGCATTGTAACTCTAATTGGAATTTCGTTTCTCTCTCACTCTCACTCAAAGCCTTCATTCGTAGCAGCTAGCACTGAGATTGAAGGAATTCGTTCGTGTGGACTGAGTAGAGACGTTGTCATCGTTCAACGTTCGTGATCGCCACAAGAGGTAACGATTCTATCACTGATCATGCCCATTCGTAAGGATCACTAAATGGAGAAATTTTTAAATTCCGCTGCGCCTTGGATGGAAATTCTCCTTCAAGTAGGACCCTATATAATATCAAAGAAATCATCCCAACCATTTTGGGAGACGGTGCTTTGAAGATCAAAGCCATAAGTCATAATTTCTTCAAAATCCACATGTCCTTCAATGTGACTACCAATTGGTTTTCCATACCAAGATTAAATCTAGAGGCCATCTTAGAAAATGGAATAACTCAAAATAGAGAAGATAAAATATAGAATAAAATAAACATAAAGAAGTTTCCAAAGATATAGACATTGATTTGTCAAAAAGATGCAAGACAATTGTCTTTGCTTTAAGACCACTCAAAGATAATCTTTTAGAGAAACATAACAGTAAGAACAAATAATAAACAAGTAGGAAAACATAAAGTAATGATAGAGGAGAATATTCATAGAGATCCAAGAGGTTTCACATCATTACCCATCAGTCTTTACCCATACAACTACTGCGCAAGATAATTATCAGACATGTGAATGCTATCTAAAGCAAATAATCCACTTTTGAGTTTGAGGTTTTTCAGAAGCCACTCTTCATCAGAGGTTGTTTCCAAAACTCTAACAAAATCTATTTTTGATCAACTTCATACTTTGATACTTTATCCAGAAGCAAGCAATAATCTTCAATAAAGACCATGTTCAGATTCTTTTTGATAAAATCAAATCTTTCAATAGCTAAGGGTTTTGTAAATATACCAGCCTATTGATGATCAGTATCAATGAATTGAATATTTATTACTCCTTTATGAACATAGTCTCTTATAAAGTGATGCTTTATTTTAATATGCTTAGTTCTTGAATGTTGAATTGGATTCTTTGTTAGACAAATAGCAGCAGTATTATCATAAACGATAGGGATATTGTTTCCACAAATATGATAACCCTCTAGCTGATATTTCATCTAGAGTAGTTGTGAACAACATTTTGCAGCTGAGATGTATTCTGCTTCAGCTGTAGATAGAGCAATAGTTGTTATTCTCTTACTAGCCCATGATATTAGGTTTTCACCTATGAATTGACAGTTTCTATTAGTGGATTTTATTTCAATTCTATCCTCAGCATAGTCAGCATTACAAAATTCAACTAGCTTATAATCTAGAGCTTTTTTATAAAGAAGTCGCATATTAGTTGTTCCTTTCAGATATGTAAAGATTCTTTTAACAACAGTTAAGTGAGTTTCTCTAGGATCTGATTGAAACCTTACACACAAGCATACATTGAACAATATATCAGGCCTAGAAGTTGTGAGGTAAATGAAGGAACCGATCGTGCCTCTGTAGAGCTTCTGATCCACTTTGGTGTTACTTTCTTCTTTGTTCAAATAGCAGGTTGGATGCATAGGAGTTGACATAATCTTGCAGTCCTCAAGATGAAACTTTTTTAGAAGCTCATTTGTGTACTAAGACGGATGAGCACGAGTTCCATTTTTTACTTTGATTGATTTTATTTCTAAGAAGAACTTCAATTCATCCAACATGCTCATTTCAAACTCCGCATGCATAGTCTTAGAAAATTCTTGGCATAGAGAGGCATTAGTAAAACCAAATATTATGTCATTAACATAAACTTAGACAATCAAGATTTCCTTATTCAAATTATTTCTAAATAATGTAGTGGCAACTTAACCCTTTTGAAAACCTTTTTCCAACAAGAAATTTCGCATTCTCTCATACCAAGCTCTTGGAGCTTGTTTGAGTCTATAAAGTGATTTCTTGAGTTTATAGACAAAATTTGGGTGGACAGAGTCCTCAAACCAAAAAGGGTTTTTGACATAAACTTCTTAAAAAATAACTCCATTTAAGAAGGCACTTTTTACATCCATTTGATATAAAATAATGTCATGGTTAATAGCATAAGATAAAAGAAGTTTGATTGCCTCTAACCTTGCCATAGGAGAAAGGGTTTCAGAGAAATCTATACCTTCCTGCTGATTTTAACCTTTAGCTACAAGTTTAGTCTTATTTGTTACCATTTCTCCTTGATCGTTCAATTTGTTTCCATACACCCACTTTGTTCCAATAATGTTCTTCTGACTTGGCCTGGGAACCAGATCCTAAACATCATTTCTCTATAACTGGTTATGTTCTTCTGGCATAACAACAATCCACCCATCATCTGATAAATCTTCATCAATAGAAGTTTGTTATATCAAGGAAATGAATCCTAGCATACAGTTATCATCTCTTAATGTTGACCTAGTTTTCAGGGGTTCATCTTTATTCTCAATTATTAGCTCTTTTGGATGAGAAACTTTATACTTTAAGGGCTTATTGGGTTGAGTTGAGACCTATGAACCATCAGGGGTTTCTTCAGAATCTTCAACTTCTGTGTGAGCTTCAAAAATTGGATCAGCTTCTAGTAATCCAGCATCTGAGCCACCATGTTTTGAGCTCCTGATTTTTGAAGGTCCAGCCACTGGATGATCTTCAAAAACCTGAATATCTATAAAACTTTTAACACGCTCTAACATATGATAGTCAGGCTCTTTGTCATTAAATTTTACATGTACAGACTCTTCAATCTTCTGGTGTCAGAGTTATACGACATGTATGCTTTAGAGTTTTTAGAGTATCCTAAAAAGATACCCTTTTGAGATGTAACATTAAATTTATTTAGGTAGACTTTATTGTTCATAACGTAACAAGTACAACCAAACTGATGAAAATAATATATACTTGGCTTTCTTCCTTTAAACAATTCATATGATGTTTTGTTAAGAATTGGTCTGATATAGATCTTGTTCTGAACATAACAAGATGTATTAACACTTCTACCCACAAGTATTTTTGGAAGATGATTTTCATGGATCATTGTTTTGGCCCTTTCTTGCAAGGACATGTTCTTTATTTCTACAAATCCATTCTGCTGAGGAGTTCTAGGAGAAGAGAACTCATGGATGATTCCATATTTTTCACAGAATTTCTCAAATGGCTCATTTTCAAACTCACCACCATGATCAGTTCTGACTTTCAAAATCTTTGATTCTTTTTCAGATTGAACTTGTATGCAAAAGTTGCTAAATATCTCATATGATTCATATTTAGATCTTAGGAATTCAACCCAAGTCCATCTACTATTGTCATCAATAATGACTAATCCATACTTCTTCATATTCATTGAAGTAGTCCCAACATGGCCAAATAAATCAATGTGAAGTAATTCTAAAGGTCTATAGGTAGAGACAATGTTCTTAGAGTTAAAATAAGTTTTGATAATATTTACAACTTTACATGCTCCATAAAGAGCATCTGAGTGATAGTCAAGATCTGGTATCCCTTTAACAAGTTGTTGCTTGCTAAGTTTGGAGATCAATCTCCAGTTAGCATGACATTACCTTCTGTTCCAGACCCATTTCTCATCACTCACTAAAATTAAGGCAAATTACCTTCTGATAAGTTAGTTTAGAAACATTAATCTTTTAAACATTTCCCTTCCTCTTACCTTTGAATAAGATGGATTCATCAGACTCATTGATGACTGAACATAAGTTCTTATTAAACAAGACTTCATAACCACTATCACAAAATTGACTAATGCTCAATAGGATATATTTGAGTCCACTTACTAACCAAACATTATTAATAGAGATTAAGTAATTACCAATAATACTCATACCAATGGTCTTCCCTTTATGTCTTCCTTTAAACTCCACACTTCCTTTCTCCTTTAGAGTCGGGGTTTTGAACATATGCCTTTCTCCCATCATATGACGCAAGCAGCCAATGTCTATGTACCAGGATTGTTGTCTTATTTCTCCTTTTAGGCATATCTGCAGCTAAAAATATTTGAGATTTAGGTACCCATAATCTTATGGGTCCTCTATTATTAGTTCTTACATGGATCCTTCTATTCTAAGCCTTTTTCAGCTAAAAGGGTCTAGACTCATTCCATACTTTTTGCTTATAATAGTTTTGTCTGGGATAAGTTTTGACTTTGGCTTCTGACTCTTTCAGAACTTTTGATACAGAATTCTTGGGTTCTGATATTTTTAGAACCCTAGACTTGAGACTTTTAGGTTATGAATTCTTCAAAACCTTTGACTTCTGAATGTTAGGTCCCGATCTCATCATGACATTTGGTTATGAAGTCCCGGGTACTAATTTGGTTAGAACCTTAGATTCTATCATCTCAGGTTTTTATGGGATCAAAGTTTTGCCTTTATCAAACGCAGACACAAAATAAGTTTTCATCTCTGTTTGAGCGCTGCTTGAAGAAGAAGGATCTGCGGGGGTTTTCAAAAGTTGAGCTTTTTTATTAGAACATCCTTCACTGTAACCCAAACCTTTTCCTTTTCTCTTACGGACTCCATATAGGATGGAAGCAAGTTTTTCTCTCTCAAGACCTGTTATGATAGAATCTTGAAGAGCCATTTCATGCTCATTCAGAGATTTATCACTTCATTTCCTTTAATTAAGCAATATGATCTTTTTCTAAAGATTCAATTTTATCTTGAGAAGACTTTAGTTCTTCTTTCAGATTTTCATTTTTCTTTTCTAAAGTTTTCATATCTTTTGTCTTGTCTTGACAACGAATCATGAGGTCTTGAATAAAAGATGTTACATCAGAACGAGATAGATTAGAAAATACCTCGGTTTTTTCTTTTGATTCTGAATTAGAGGTTGATTCGTGTTCTATGCCAGAGGATAAGAGAGCCATCAGTGTCATATTTGCTTCTTCTTCATCTTTGTCTAAAATGTCTTTGTTATCAAGTTCATCCCATGTTACCATGAGACTCTTCTTGAATTTACTTCTGAAGCTTTCCTTCTGGAAGCTTCCTTTCTTTGATTTTTCATTCTACAGATCAGGACAATTAACTTTGAAATGACCAGGCTTTCTACAACTGAAGCAATTCTTCTGATCATCTATATTGTATTTGGAGCTAGATCCTCTAAAGCCACTGCTTTTACCATAGAATATCTTGTTCTTTTTTGTAAATTGTTGAAACCTCCTGATGATAAAGGCCATCTCCTTGTCATCAGAGTTACCATCAAAAACTTCTTCATCAAAAACTTCTTCTGATTTCCAGACTTTTGAGGGTTTGGCAGCTTTACCACCAGATTTTTCGGCAACTGACTTCAACGCTGGTGTTTTAGATTTCATCACAGGCTCATTACCATTCAGTTCCATCTCATGGCTCTGAAGGTTGCTAATCATATTTTCAAGGCTCAACGTATTTAGGTATTTAGCCTCCTAAATAGTTGTGCCCTTAGGTTTGTATCTAACAGGAAGACTTCTCAAAACCTTATTAACATGGTCAGATGTTATGTAAATTTTTCTCAGAACCTGAAGGCCTGATACAAGAACTTGAAACCTAGAAAACATGGTTTCAATATCTTCATCATCCTTCATTCTGAACAACTCATAATGTTGCACAATAAGGTTAGCCTTAGCCTCTTTGACTTGTTGGTTCCCTTCATAAGTGTAACATAAAGACTCAAATATAATCTTAGTAATTGACTTATCAATGATCTTGATATATTCAGAAAGAGGCAGAACTTCTATCAGAATGTCTCTAACTCTATGATGTTTTCTGTAAACTTTGTTTTGAGAAGGTGTGAGAGTTTTTCTTTCTTTTACCATTCCAACACCATTAACATCAATGTTAATGCCTTATTCAAGGATATCCATAACTCATCATCAATACCAATGATATAAGTATACATTTTACTTTTCCACCATTCAAACTAAGTGGAGTCACCGCTGAATAAAGGTGGTCTAGCCGAGTAATGACTTTTCTTAGTAGTATTGTAGTCATAGGGAATACCAGTAGAATCGGTCATTCCATATGAACCTGACATGAAGGAATAGTATTTTTATCAGGATATTTAATTGTACCACTCTAAAGTGTTTAGCACATACCGTTCTCTAACGCCAACTGAAGATGAGAAAAATACACAAGAATAGGGGGTTGAATTGTGTATATAGAATCTTTTTCGCTTCTGATGAACAACTTCAGAATCTGAACAAGTTCAGAGTCTGATATCAGAAATTCAATGGCAGCGGAATAGTAATAAAGTTCAGAAGCAATAAACAAATTAACACGCAGATTTTATCCTGGTTCCTCTCCTAAATTGGGAGAAGTCCAATCCCCTTGTCCAACAAGAGATTTCCACTATAATCAATCATTATTACAACTTTTCTCAATCAATCCATAAAGAGACTTCATTGCTCAATCAATCTTGAAATAGACTTTCGCTCAAACAATCCTGCAAAAGACTTTTGCTCAATCACACCTAAAAGAGACTTCACTGCTCAAGCACACATGCAAGAGACTTTACTGCTTAAGCAACCTTGCAAGAGGCTTCCTCTACTTTAAACAAATAATTTATTAGAAATAATTAAAACTATACTTTGATACACAATCAGAAGTATAGAAGTATTACAACAACTACAATGTTTCTTAACACTTAAGATTTCTAAGATATACAAAGATACGAAATCTTAAGAGCTTGTGCAAATGAATATATGAAACTTTATCTCAAAGTTTATACTCAATGTGTTATGTTAGATTGTGTAGTAGTTGTTAATCTTCCTTCAAATCTTTAGCTCCCTTTTATAGAGGCAGATAAAAGAAAGTTGTTTGCACAAGAGAACCTTTTAAATGTAGCAACTCCAAGAGAGAGTCGTTGGAAGACAAATCCTGCTAAGATCTTCAATCAAAGTGTAATAGCATAGTTCACTGCATACTAGGTATAAACCAGACAAAGAGGTCGAACTAGACAAGTCACGTCATCTTTTCTTGAGCTTTGCACTAGGGGACTCTAGTTGACTTTTACCCTAAGTCTGGTGTTGACAAGATATGTATGTTATGGGGACAAAGTGCGAACCAGAGGCTGAGATTTTTAAGTTGAGGTCTCCAGAGTCTGAGTTGTCATCAGAGACAGAAGTATCATGACCAAAGTCTGATCCTTCAAAGGTTGGTCCTTCAGAGTCATCAGATTTTGATCCATCAGAATCAGAGTCATTCAGCTTGTCAACAAATGCTTTCAGCAAAGTCAATTTTGAGTAGACTTTAAGTTTTATGATCCTGCACACTCGAACATATGTTAGTATATCCAATTGTTCTTTAAGTACTTTGTTATCATCAAAATCCAAGGGACATGAACAAATCTTATTCCAACAAATACAACTTCTAAGAGCAATATTCCACGTACCCGTTCTCCGGGATCGATGTGTCCCGTCTAGGACATCCACACCCACAGACTCCCCATTCAGATGGAAAAACATGTCATAAACCCTCGCCCTACCAATCAGACAAAAGGGCTTGGGGGAACTGTTATGGGTCGGCCATAAAACCCAATAGATAAGGCCCAATAGTTGGATAAGGGGTGGTCACAAAGAGAGTACATCATCCTATTTTTCCCTCTATAGTATAAAACTTTCTTCACTAAATCATCGTGCACTATCTACCATAAAAAATTGAACGGTCACCCGCGTCTTACTCACATACAGGTGCCACCCACCTATCCTATTTAAAGGAGAACACACGTCACTCTCGAGGTACGATTCATTTCCCATTCAAATTCTATTTCTTACTCATTTACTGACTTGAATGTTGAAGTGTTAATATTGCAGGTTAATCCCTGTTTCACCGCATCAAAAACCCATAACCACCGCAACTCTCAATGGATCTCACTTTACTGACTTCAAACATTTTCAAAAAAGAACAATATGTATCGTTGTTTTGGTCAATATGATTAGTGTTTTTCTATAGATATCGTATTTGTAAATTTTCCTACACATGTAATCAATCAGATAACCTTATCTCATCTTTTTATCCATTTATCATTTTATTTTACTTATAATTTAAAATATCCAAAAATTTGCAATTAATATTATTTAGAGGAGTTAAGGAAAGTGAGCATCACTTCCTCAACTAACTTTCAATTTCAACTACAATATGACACACCCATGGAAAACTATGACTAAAACCACCGATAAATTTAGTTCGTAATGTAACAAATATGATTGGTGTATGCATTTGCATTTAAAAAAAAGCTTGAGAAATATGAATCATCCATCACCATTAACAAATATGAATCATTCAACGTAGGTTTTTCCAAAGTACCAAAACCTTTTTACACTCCACTTGCTGGATACAAAAGCGTATATATAATTCAACTAATTTAAATTTAAGCACATTACTAATTAGCTTATGCTTGCACATACATCGTAGTACCAAACATAGGAAAATAACGGGTTAGGTTAGTTCACAAGTCGCAATCAATCAAATATAAAAACAAGGATGTATATAATTAATTAAGATTAATTTTTTATTTATATGCTCTTTACCATGATTAATCATATTATATTAGAGAAAATTATGACAATTAATGTGTCCACTAGATAAATTACATCACTAAATTATCAAGTAGCTTCATGAAAGTTTTACTAAATACTATCCAATGGACAAGCACTTATGGTTTTAATAAATAATTAACTCCAATAAATTTGCAACATTTGCATCCTATAGTTTGTCTCAATCTAAAGCTACTACTTTGGTGGATTCCAAAGATCATGATAGTTATATCACACCATTTTTTTAATCTTTGATGACCTTTTAATTTGGCAAAGAGGTATTTTCTTTTCTTAAGTCAAGATTAGCAACAGAAATTAAGCAATAATTATTTGTTTAGATGAGGAAATTGGGAGTTGTATACTTGTATTAGGCATGTATTATATACTATAAAATTCCTTAACATGTTGCAATCATTTCAATAGTTTATATGTTTTTTCACCTATTATTAAGATCCATTCTTGATTCATCCACTTATAGAGTTATTGAGTATTGATGATAGTTATGAATATTTTATATTGTACAGCCATATATTGAATGTGTGATCATTTTTCTATTTCTTATTTAAGATTTCTCACGTGTCTCACTTATCTACAACACATTAAATTGATATTGTTTGTAGCATGTGACCCTTGGGTCACAATACTTATGATTTTTGTATGGAATTATAGAATAATAAATTTATCATCACTTCTGTTGAAACAATTTTTTTTTCATATTTAAGTTCACACAACAAATGTTAGATAACTCTAACCGAGTTTATAGCTCACATAAACTATTTTTTTAATGATTTAAGTACAACAATTTAAAGTGAGAATGTGTATTTAAATGACTATCAGTAAATCAGTATTTTTAAAATAATTTTCTAATCATTAATTCTAGAGAAAAATAAATTAAATAAAGAATGTTTCATTAATAATCATCTATTATTTATCCGTAAATAAAAATTGCAACACCTTTAAACATAGTAAAATTCATAATTAATTAAAAAGTAGAGCAAACTAATAATCATGAACTTTTAAATAGTATTTGTCAGTTAAGTAATCATGGATAACATATAAATAAATTTAAATCTCTTGATAGAATAAACAAATTCATAATTTATTGAAAGAATTTAGGATTAGAGAGAATTTAGAGGAATGATGAAATCTAAATTCGTGAAATAAAATTAATTAGAATTTTTTTTGGCTAATGTTGCATTTTTTTCTCACGGAATTTTAAAAATAAATTACATTGGGATATTAGTGTTTTTTTAATCCAGGAGGTTAAGTTGAACCCCTTCAATATACAATCCCTCTGTTCTTGAATCGAATCCTTTGATTTTTAACAAGATATCATGTACTGGCTCAAAAACCAATCAATTTGAATATTTGTCAATGATTTTAAAAGCATATGTTGTTATATATTCATATCATTTGGTCCTACTATCTTTTCCATTTCTTCATCATCTATTCATAACCTTTGTAGCAATACAATGGAACTTCACATGTATTGTCTTTTTTTTACATTTTTTTAATTTCGTTCTACTCCTACAAAATGGTTTTAATTAGAGATTGTAATAAAAATAGAAATAAAATTGAACACAAGAACCTTAGGAGATAAATCAATTATGGAATCATTATATTGGGAACCAACACGAGCGAACATGAGGATTGATTGGGATGTGTTTGCGTGAGATTTATTAGGAAGCAATTTTCTTGATAGAGATAGTAGTACTGGCGATAACAGATTCAAGTGGGGATAATCACATTATTTTGGTATCTTCTTTCTTCGGACAGGCGAGAAGAAAGATTAATTTAGTGATGGTTTCCGTTGATTTATGTGTTACACACGAAAGAAAAAATCAAAGAGTTTAAGAATGTGATATCCATCTCATCCATCGGTCAAGAGAAAGACGTCACATCAAAATCATATAAGAACATGGAAAAGGTGTGTATAACGCAACCTCATGGTGTGGTGGGTGAAAACTTCTCGATGTACACATGTGTGTTAGAGGATTTGGGGTGAAATTACCTTTCACTCTCTTTGAAATCAAGTATCTTGAGGACGATCAATGTCTCTCACTCCCAACTTTATCCAAATAACTTGACTTTTGTGAGGGGTTCGAAGTTCTATGTAAAGGTTTAGGTTTAATTGTGGGAATGTTCTTCTACTTCTGTGGGAGTGTCCTACAATGCTCTTTCGAGTAGAGGGTTGTTTACTTTGTATTTTTCTAAATACAAAAATTGGAAAAAAAAATATTTTGAGTTCGTGGTAGTGAAAATTGTACAAAATTTAGAAACTTCTTTCACCTATATTAGACGGGTGGTCCCACATCCATACTTGGATTTAATTACAATAAATTTAATGAGTTACAGAAGTAAAGGATCACACTTTTAGAAAAAATAATGATAACTAGCATTAGAGAGCTGATAGAAATTGAGGACAATTGTGTGGGTTTCAATGTATTTTTACGTAAGTTTACTTGTTAATTTAACTTTTTGCCTTATCACCGACTTATTAGAGTAATCTCATGAATTTTGTGTGTGCAAAGAGTGTGGCTCCTATGTCGGCTATAGAGAGGAAGGCTTATCTTGAAAATACTAAGGCGAAGAGAGACCGAAAGACATTTTTACTGCATTTTTCTAAAACTCTGATATAAATAGTATGAGTTTTTCCCACATTTTTAAACATAGTCGGTAAAAATGCATTCTGCATGCGAGATTTTTACAAATTATCAATAAAAATGCATATATCATACCATATATTTTAAAATTGTCAATAAGAATATAATCTTGGTATCAAATTTTTCAAAAATTTGCTAAATGTATGGGTGTGATCGGATGATATAATTATGATTTGAATCAAATCACTACGCCAAATAAGGGAAAAGAGGGCGCTTATTTTGGCCTATAACAGCGCTTTTAAGCGCCCTCTAATCTGGCGCTGGCATAGGTAAAGACAGCGCTTTGTTTTCCTGGAGAAAGCGCTGTCTAAAGGCCCACATTATAGTGCGCTTTATGAAAAAAGCGCCCTCTGGAGTGGTCCATAAAGGGACACCTTAGAGGGCGCTTTCTGGAAAAAGCGCCCTCTAAAGTTGTCAATGTAAAGTGTTTAGAGGGCGCTTTCTGGAAAAAGCGCCCTCTAAAGTTGTCAATGTAAAGTGTTTAGAGGGCGCTTATTTTTTTAAAATAACTAACACTTTAGAGGGCGCTTTCTGCAGAAAGCGCCCTCTAAAGTTGTCAATGTAAAGTGTTTAGAGGGCGCTTTCTGGACAAAGCGCCCTCTAAAGTTCTCAATGTAAAGTGTTTAGAGGGCGCTTCCTACAGAAAGCGCCCTCTAAAGTGTTAGTTATTTTAAAAAAATTTGTTTGAAAAACAGTGGATATTTAATTGGTAACCTGTTCGCATGCTGCAAAAGTGTAAAATTCATATTGATTTCATCCTTTAATCCAATGTTATACACCATTAATCCATTGATATATACAACATGAATCCATTTATATACAACATTAATCCTCCATATATACAACATTAATATATGATTCTTTGATCAACAATATACAACAACATATTCATGATTTAGTAAAATTACAACAACAATATACAACATATATACAACAACAGCATACAACAACAACATTCCATACATATATGTACAACAATATACAACCTAGCTATATGATTCTTTGATCAACAATGAATTGACACAATTCATCCTTGATTTCATCCAAATTTGCTCTTGAGTAAGTTTTGTATTCCTCAAAGTACTACAATTAAGAGAATAAAACATATTCATGATTTAGTAACAAATTAGATGAAATATTCGATAATATTAAAATAAACCCTAAGTTATTATTCCATACCATTTTTGGGATGTCTATACGATTCAACGCAATGATGTCTCTCATAAATCTCAATACAAAAAATCCGCAATCGACCGAATTATTTTGCTGAGGACACTACACAGAAAAACAAACAATATATATATAGTTAATTTCTTACAAACACTATTATAAGCAAAAAAAACAAACACTATTATAAGCAAAAATAAGATACTTAATATATACCTGAACTCTGACCCAGGTAATGTCCTTCCTAATGCGGTAATTCTTTTTCGATCTAAATTTTAGTATTGCCCTAACAAAATAAAAACGTATATTGAGATCAATCTGACAGACATAATTAAATATAGAAATACACACGAATATTTAGAGGAATTTCACTTACGTGTCAACCGTCTTCTTCAAACCCGGATATTTACTCCAATCACCCGATAACGAATCGAGATAATACACTATTAGTCTCGAAAGATCCATAGCAACCAACACCCAGTGGCCACTGTAAAATAAAACAAAAATTTAGATGAATGAAAATTTTCTACGTAAAAGATATACATAGATTAGAATGAAATTATTAGAAAGAAAATCTAACCCGTTGCCAGAATTAAACGGTAAAAAAAACAAACTGCGTGTAGTATTATCGCCGGCCGCCATGAATCTATCGACTAGATCATTCTTTACGGATGTTGGATTTTTCGATATTAACGTTGCGTTGACACGGGAAGCAGCAATAAAATTGAAACGGTTACACAATTCAGTTCCCCGCATCAATTTGTCATACATATACCTTAAATAGAAACATAATAAATATTAGACTACTCATTGAAATGTGTAAATAAATTGTTCAACTAAGTAAATTATAGATTGATCGGAGTACCATATGTATGTATGAATGATACCGATGCCCAATTCGTCGTGCTCAAAAAGTTGTTGCATGTCCTCCTTTCCAATTATTTCGAAATGAGCTTTTCCGAAAACACCTTCATCAAAATCTATACTACGAATGGACCCGTCCATAATATCGGACTCTTCCACCATTTTCTCAAGACGCATCATAATTTGAGATTTTGTCCCGGCCGTCGTTGGAATATCCTTCGTTGGAATATCCTTCGTTGGAATATCCTTCGTTGGAATATCCTTCGTTGGAATATCCTTACCATCGCTTTTCAACTTTCGACCGGGAACCTAAAAATTCATATAAAATAAATCATTACTTTTTGTGATGCAAAAGAATCGTTGTGTATATAATTCAATGGGTATATATATTTGTACCTCTTTTTGAGATGCAACCGACTCGATGCGTCTTGAAATCCCTTTACCAGCTTTAGGGGTGGGTCTTGTAGGAGTCTAACATTACCATGTAATAAGGATTGATTAAATATCATAATTGTAGCTGAATTGAAATGTGAATTCTAAATATTCATAATCATTTAGAACATATATACCTCGGCATCAGGGAAAATTAGATCTGACGGCCAACCAACAAAGGATCCGACTGCATCTCGCATCAACGTTGTCTCTGAAACAACGTCGGGTAATGGTAGACGGGCGTCCGTATCTAATACGAGGTCAACCGAAACTTTCATAAATCCCACCGGGAGGGGATTATTGTGAAGTAATTCACCCGAAGTATTGTGCACTTTTCCCTTGCCAACCATGCGATAAGTTGGTGACGATAGATACAGCTGACAAGGTGAAATGCCCTAAACCAATAATAAATGTTATTGTTAACTTGTATATGTGTCAAGTAAAAAAGTGATATTTTAATTTCATAATAACATATATAATTACCTCGGGAAATTTCGGTTGATGATTGATACTAGCTCGGTCACTAGTATCTTTTGCCTCGGAAGCGCACCTTTCCTCTCTATACCTTGCATTCTCGTTTTGCAGTTGGAGTACTTGTGCCCTTAACTCCGCCAAGGTCTCCATCACCTCTTTGTTGGTAGGATTTTTTGTTTTTGTTTTTTTATAAAATGACGACGGAGTCACACCAAAACCCTTACCCCTCACACGACCGGAATACTCAGGAACATTTAGTACTCGACTAAGTACGCTCCTGCAATCCTGGACCTCGGTTGAAGGGGTTTGGGATAAAGTCTCCTGAAATATTATTAGAGGAGATTAAAAATGAATTATATGTCTAACAAAATTTTCGATATAATTAAAGAAATAATGTTACATATACTTACACATTCGTCATAAACATTTTGGACCGCTTCAACGACAGCCCCATCCTTCCCAACCCGAGCAGCCTTCCATAATACGTGGTCCGGAAGAGATGTTGCGTCACTTTTCTCCTCGGCTAGCTACACATTGAATTAGATTATAAGATCATCAATTATAACATATTGTGACAATGTATAAGCTCATAGCATTTGAATATACTCACAATTCTTTGTTGTAACCGTGCATAACCCGTACGCCCTTTTTTGTACGGATACGCGGGTTTTGATGCCCTTTTCCTATTTATGTCGCTTATTTCCTGGATAAAAAAGTTTAAGGCATATTAGAACCAAGTAACTTAACAATTGTATAATACCATAATTAATAGACATTACATGGAATTTTTCGTTTCTTCGTTTGGCGACAAAGTTATCCCATTCATCGGCTGAAATAATCTCGGCATACTTCATTGGCCGTTCTCCTTCAACAAATTTTCCTTCCTCATCCTTGAGAAATTTGTTGCACAAAAAGGATCGAAATCCTCGGAGTCTTTTTCCGGCCAATTGAATACAATATTTTTGCCGACTTTCATCGATGTGAAAGGATCTCTAAAAAACATACAAATGGAGTGTGTTATTATAAAGTAATATTATAACAATATATGGTTAACAAATAGTCAACAAAAAAAACATATAACAATATATGGTAAGTAACTGTATCTCCGACCATATTTTTTCCTTGCCAACCTTCAAGTCCGGACTTCTCCAATTATCACATGTAATCGGAATATGTTGGCGAACAACGAAACCAATGTAACTTGCCAACATTGAACCGTTAGGCTCAATTAGTTGGTCTTCAGCACTCCAATGTACTTCAAATTTTACACCCTTGTCTCTTGCACGAATGATTGACTTCATAACAGTCAATCCTCGTTTGATTTCTTTTTCAACATTATTACGTGATTCATTCGCGGCATGGGTATCGTCTTGGTTAGCCATTTTATCTGTAATATAGAAATGATTCAATAAGACCCAAGTAAGACAATGATTCAATACGTGAACACATTTACTGCATGCACAAACTTACTGCATACACATTTACTCACACACACCTACTGCATGCAAAAGACCAATGCAAACTTATGGTGTTTGGAACATGAACAAACTTGCATCCATAATCATCAAACTTCCAAGCACAAGCTCAAACACACTTCAAATATATCAGTTTTCAATCAGAAATAAAAAACTCAGTTTGCCCTAAACAACATTAATCAACATAATGCACAAAATGAAAAACTAAGTTTAGAAAATGCCCTAATCAAACACATGAAGAAAGTGAACGGTAACGATGGAGAAGAGAAATACCTTAAAGGTGACGGTAACGATGGAGAAGAAAGTGAACAGTGACGGTGGAAGAGGTTAACGCAGTGAACGTGAACGGTGAGGGAGGGAGAACGAACGGCGACGATGATGGTGAGGGAGGGAGAACGAACGGAGGACGAGAGTAATCGCAGTAGAGAGTAATCGCAGTTGAGAGAAAACCCAGTTACGTAAACGAAATAGCTTATAGAGAGGGAAAATAAAGAGACATGCAGTATATGTTATAATTTTAATGTTTACTAAAGGGGACCTTAGAGGGCGCTTTTTTAAAAAAAGCGCCCTCTAAAGGGTGCCTAAGAGGGCGCTTCTGAAAGCGCTCTCTAAGGCTTTCCAAAAGCGCCTTCTAAACTGGAAATGTACATGGACTTAGAGAGCGCTTTTTCAAAAGCGCCCTCTAAGGGTAACCTTAGAGGGCGCTTTCACAAAAGCGCCCTCTATTGTTGTCCCTCCATTTTTTTTTGGCTTCACTTTAGAGGGCGCTTAGTGACAAAAGCGCCCTCTAAAGGGGGCCTAAGAGGGCGCTTCTAAAAGCGCTCTCTAAGGCTTTCCAAAAAGCGCCTTATAAACTGGAAATGTACATGGACATAGAGAGCGCTTTTTTAGAAGCGCCCTCTAAGGTTACCCTTAGAGGGCGCTTTCAATAAAGCGTCCTCTATTGGTGTCCCTTCATTTCCTCATTATTTTTTCGCTTCACTTTAGAGGGCGCTTTGTTACAAAAGCGCCCTCTAAAGTGCGCTGTCTATTCAAGTTGTTCGCTCCTTATTTTTTCTCTTCACTTTAGAGTGCGCTTTTGTAATAAAGCGCCCTCTAAGGGGCGCTGTCTATTCCAGTTTTTGGCGTAGTGAATAAAAAATTGACTTAGTCAAGGTGATAAATTATGGAAGCAATATGTTTGATTCAAATGATGATTTGAATCGGGTAATTCAAATCAAACAATTACAAGATTTGAATCACATAAGCAGAGATGGTTTTCAAAAACAAAAACAAACAAAAATAGAGGTGATTTTCAAAACAATTTAATGGATCATGATTTTAATCATGATTCAAATCCAGGAGGTTTTTAATTCGAAACAGTCATGTCCTTGATTTGAATCAACTTTACACTGTCAAAATTCAAAAATCCCCTTTTATGTTTGATTTAAATAAGCTATTGCATGTCACTTTGTGACTTATTTGAAATATTGCACATGCTTAGAAAAATAGTCATTTGGATTTACTTTATTAATGCTTGATTAATTGTTTACAAAAGCTATTGCATGTCACTTTGTGACTTATTTGAAATATTGCACATGTTTAGAAAAATAGTTATTTGGATTTAATTTATTAATGCATGATTAATTGTTTACAAATGAGTATAAGGGGTATATGTATATACCATATCCTAGTAACAAACACCCCAAAATAGCGGAAAATATAACTAACTAAATAAACACTAATAAACAGATTTATTTATTCTCTAATACAAGCCCAAAGTTATGGTTCAAATCAAGTTTTAAAAATACCTTATTTTAAGACTTCTAACTTGTGATTCAATGCACATATATTTTGACTTTGACCAATTTGCTCAAACTAAAAAAATATTACAATAGATTTGACTTATTTGAGTGTAAGGGATAACTCAATATACAATTTTACAATGAATGATGAAATAAAATTACAAATAAATCGATAAAATCAAATTACATTAAGTGATGATTCAAAAATATATAAAAAAAATACAATAAATCATCAAAATACACATAAAATTCACTATTACCGATAGAGCAATTTCATTTATATTCCCGTATCAAATTCAATTTTGCTAGACGTAAGGGATTCGGTGTATTGAGAAAATTTCAAGTCCCACATTTATTATAGGTAGAATCTAAAAATAATATATAAAAATGATACATAAATAGCATAATCAAAATAAGGAGGAGTTATGTGAGACTATAACTCTAATAGAAATTTTGAGATTTTTTTTTACACAACCAAATAACATGGTTGCTCAAAAGTGGATTAAGATAAATTGTTTTTATATATCATAAGTTGTTAACAAATATATTTGAATGATATTTTTCTGTATTGAAAATGTTTTAAAATTTGATTGAGGTAAAGAATTTAAATTTATATTAAAATTGCAACAAATGTGAATGACTTAATAAATTTTTAAAAATAAATATTTTTTGTGAGCGTAATAAAATCAATAGATTTAAAATATAATTAAATAAAAAATGTTAATGAGAATTAAGACCCTAACCTTCATTAAAAAGTGGTTAGTTTGGTTATAGGAGACTTCTTCTTTCATCGTATGATTCTTAAAAACTAAAGGTAGAAAAACAAGCTCAATCCTCTAAGCATATGTCTGTTTTGTCTATAGTTTTTGTGGTTTAAGTCAAGATTTTAGACCCATAACCTATCTCTGTACGTCTCATCCCATTTTTTTGATTGATCCGAGCGAACATGACCTTTTGTCACTTTTAAATTTTAGTGGCACATGGTTGTTCGGCATGCCCTTTTTACCACCTCTATTAAAAATTATTTACATCAACCTTATTAAAAGTGGTCAAATCATACCACATTTTATATAAACAATTCAAGTAGTTTATTAGAATTAAATAGATCTTCTTTTAATATATTTTATATTAATAAATTAACTTAATAATAATTTTATTAAATATTACAACTTCAGTCAATTGTCTTATTTGTTATAACTATTGTATTTATTGTGAGTAGGATAGTTTAGATCATATGAGCACTATATCAAGCAAAAAGTCGCAAGTATGTGATTTGTGAATGTGATAATTGACCTCACCCTTTAATTAGGTATTTATAATCCTTTAGACTTACTAAAACTCTCAAAGGCTATTAGACTCTTCCTCGATTTTAGCCAACCAGATCATATGCTTTCAAAGACCATGACATGTTGTCTCTTTCTAAGAACCTCTCATGACGTATCTATCTCATTTATATGTTGAGCACATGATCACTTTGCTACTTCTTATTTAAGAATTCTCATGTGTCCCATTTGACTAGAACACATTAGGTCGATGTCGTTTGTAGCATGTGACTCTTGGGTCACGGTACTTATGATTTTGTTTTACGCGTTTTTATGTATGAAATCATGAAATAATAAACTTATTATCACTTTTGTTAAACACAATTTTTCTTCCATATTTAAGTTCACACAACATATGTTAAATAATTCTAATCAAATTCTACGTTGACTTCAATTTTAAGTGAGAGTGTGTATTTAAATGAATATCAGTTAATCAATATTTTTTTAATAATTTTTTAATCAGTATTTAAGTTCATCAATACTATAAACCTACGAGTTATTTTTAAAGCTCAATTGCCTCTTGTTTTATAGAACAAACTCTAGAGAAAAAACAAATTAAATAAAGTATTTTTTATTAATAATTGTCTATTATTTATTATTAAATAAAAATTGCAACACTTATAAACAGAGTAAAATTCAGAATTGATTAATAAGTAGATCAAACTCTAATGATCGTGAACTTTTAAATAGTATTTGATAGTTAAGTAATCATGAATAACATACAAATAAACTCAAATCTCTTGATAGAATAAACAAATTCATAATTTATTGAGAGAATTTAGAGGAATGATGGAATATAAATACGTGAAATAAAGTTAATTTAAACTTTTTAGGCTAATGTTGCATATTTTTTCTCAAGGAATTTTAAAATCAATTTACATTGGGATATTAGTGTTTTTTTAATCCAGGAGGTTAAGTTGAACCCCCTCAATATACAATCCTCTGTTCTTGAATCGAGTCCTTTGGTTTTTAACAAGATATCATGTACTAGCTTAAAAACCAATCAATTTGGATATTTGTCAATGGTTTTTAAAGCATAAGTTGTTGCATATTCATATCATTTGGTCCCACTATCTTTTCCATTTCTTCCTCATATATTCATAATAACCTTTGTAGCAAGTTGAGTACCTCATACAATGGAACTTCACATGTATTGTCTTTTTTTTTACATTTTTTAATTTCATTCTACTCCTACGAAATGGTTTTAATTAGAGATTGTAATAAAAATGGAAACAAAATTGAAAACAAGAACCTTAAGGAGATAAATTAATTATGGAATCATTATATTGGGAACCCAACACGAGCGAACATGAGTATTGATTGGGATGTGCTTGAGCGAGATTTATTAGGAAGCAATTTTCTTGATAAAGATAGTAGTACTAGCGATAACAGATTCAAATGGGGATAATAACATTATTTTGGTATCTTCTTTCTTCGGACCGGCGAGAAGAAAGATTAATTTAGTGATGGCTTCGGTTGATTTATGTGTTACACAAGAAAGAAAAAATCAAAGAGTTTAAGAATGTGATATCCATCTCATCCATCGGTCAAGAGGAAGACATCACATCAGAATTATATAAGAACATGGAAAAGGTGTGTATAACGCAACCTCATGGTGTGGTGGGTGAAAGCTTCACAATGTACACATGTGTGTTAGAGGATTTTGGATGAAAATATCTTTCACTCTCTTTGAAATCAAACATCTTGAGGACAACCAATGTCTCTCATTCCCAACTTAATCCAAATAACTTGACTTTTTTGAGAGAGTTCGAAGTTCTATGTAGAAGTTTAGGTTTAATTTTGACTGTGAAAATGTTCTTCTACTTCTGTGGGAGTGTGCTACAATGCTCTTTCGAGTAGAGGATTTTTTACTTTGTATTTTTCTAAATACAAAAATTGGAGAAAAAATTATTTCGAGTTCGTGGTAGTGAAAGTTGCACAAAAATTAGAAAATTTCTTTCCCCTATGTTAGACGGATGGTCTCACATCCATATTTGGATTTAATTACTATAGATTTAATGTGTTACAGAAGTAAAGGATCACACTTGCAGAAAAAATGACGGTAACTAGCATTAGGGATCTGATAGAAATGGAGGACAAATGTGTGGGTTTCGATACATTTTTACGTAAGTTTACTTGTTAATTTAACTTTTTGCCTTATCATTGACTTATTGGAGTAATTTCATGAATTTTTTGTGTGCAGAGAGTGTGGCTCCTATGTCGGTTATAGAGAGGAGGACTTATCTTGAAAATACTAAGGCGAAGAGAGCCCGAAAGACATATTTACTGCATTTTTCTAAAACTCTGATATAAATAGTATGAGTTTTTCCCACATTTTTAAAATAGCCGGTAAAAATACATACTTCATGCCAGATTTTTATAAATTATCAATAAAAATGCATATATCATACCATATATTTTTAAATTGTCAATAAGAATATAATCTTGGTATCAAAATTTTTAAAAATCGGCTATACTTAAGGGTGTGATCGGAAGATATAATTATGATTTGAATCAAATAAAAAATTGACTTTGTCAAGGTGATAAATCATGGAAACAATATGTTTGATTCAAATCATGATTTGAATCGGATAATTCAAATCAAGCAATTACAATATTTGAATCACATAAGCAGAGATGGTTTTCAAAAAAAAAAAAAAATAGAGGTGATTTTCAAAACAATTTAATGGTCGACTTTACACTGTCAAAATTCAAAAACTCCCTTTTATGTTTGATTTGAATAAGTTATTACATGTCACTTTGTGACTTATTTGAAATATTGCATATGCTGAGAAAAATAGTCATTTGGATTTACTTTATTAATGCTCGATTAATTGTTTACAAATGAGTATAAGGGGTATATTTATATACCATATCCTAGTAACAAACACCCATAAAATAGTGGAAAATATAATTAACTAAATAAACACTAATAAACAGATTTATTTATTCTCTAATATAAGTCAAAAGTTATGATTCAAATCAAGTTTTAAAAACACGTTATTTTAAGATTTGTAACTTGTAATTTAAGGCACGTATATTTTGATTTTTGACCAATTTGCTCAAACTAAAAAAATATTACAACGAATTTGACTTATCTGAGTGTAAGAGATAATTCAATGTACAATTTTACAATGAATGATAAAATAAAATTACAAATAAATTGATGAAATCAAATTACAATACGTGATGACTCAAAAATATAACAAATCATCAAAATACACATGAAATTCACTATTACCGATAGAGCAATTTCATTTATATTCACGCGTCAAGTTTAATTTTATTAGGCGTAAGGGATGTATTGAGAAAATCTCAAATCCTACACTTATTATAGATAAAATCTAAAAATAGTATACAAAAGTCATACATAAGTAGCGGAATCAAAATAAAGATGAATTATATGAGACTATAACTCTAATAGAAATTTTGAGGCATTTTTTCACACAACCAAATAACATGGTTGCTCAAAAATGATTTAAGATAAATTGTTTTTATATATCATAAGTTGTTCAACAATATATTTGTATGATTTTTTTTTAGTATTGAAAATGTCTTAAAATTTGATTGAGGTAAAGAATTTAAGTTTATTTTAAAATTGCAACAAATGTGATAATTGAATGACTTAATAATTTGATTTTTAAAAATAATTTTTTTTTGTGAGCATAATAAAATCAATGGATTTAAAATATAATTAAATAAAAAATGTTAATGAGAATTAATACTCTAATCTTCATTAAAAAATGATTTGGTTGGTTATAAGAGACTTTTTCTTTTATCATTTGATTCTTAAAAACTAAAGGTAAAAAAATAGGCTCAATCTTCTGAGCATTTTGTTTTGTCTATAATTTTTATGATTTAGATAAAGATTTTAGACTCGTAACCTATCTTTGTTTGCCCCATCCCATTTTTTAGTAGGCACGAACATGATGTTTTGTCACTTTTAAGCTTTAGTGGTGCATTGTCATATCCGAGAGACATGTCCCTTTTATCACCTCTATTATAAATTAATTACATCAACTATGTTAAAAGTGGTT